>NW_026294534.1:10761764-11269264 GCF_007827085.1 Peromyscus californicus insignis
TTGTGTCCCGCAGTTTCTTAGGTGGGTTCTAGAGATTTCTTTGGGTTCATGCTTGTATGACAAGTGGCTCTCGGCACTTTCTCCCCAGCCCTGTTACAGCTTATTCTTGTATATTCTTGACTTACCAACTTAATCATTTAATACCACATCAAGGTCAGGTTCTACATCAAGGCTGGTTTTAACAGCCAAGGACACAACAACAAATGGAGAGACAATGGCCCCATTCCACGGGAGAGGAGAGAAATCCAACATAGCACAGAAACCACTGATAACCACAAAGGCTGGACTGAGCTATCTATATGAGGTGAAGCCTACAGCCAAGTTGGACAAAAGGTTTAAAAATACCTCACAAGACTTTCAGGTCAGAAGATGTGTGAGGACCATGCTGGGATTACAGCATTACTCAGAGGCCCCCAGGAGAACAAGGAGCAAGATTGTGACTGAGTTATTGAAGAAATTCCAGGTGGAAGAGCAGGGAAAGGCAAAGACAGCACCGTGGGGTGTGTGTCCTGCTGCAAGGGTGGAAGGGCACCAGGTGGTGAGGTGACAGTGACCCAGAGAGCGAGAAGCATTTACAAGACACAGCCCGGACCTGCATCACACTGGGTCTTTCAGATGACAATGTCAGGATTTACCATGTATCCTGAAGCACTGGGGACCTGCTTGACTATTCTAGACGTGACCATTTAACTGGCTGTAGTGACTCTTGGATGCCCTGATTATCCTATGGCTGTCACTTCCTGTTTAAGATGGCAGGTTCCTTCTCACTGCCAGGATGGGTAGGTGTTCTACTTGGAGGCAATTTGGATGGCGTTGGACTATCTATCATTACATTGCTTGGATAGGAATCATGTTTAAAACCATAAAATGTATCTGAATAAGTTTATGAAAAAATGAAATAGACACCTGAATAAAATTGCTACAAAATTTTAAGGCTTAAATCTCACTTTTTACTTTATTTAGCTTTTCCCCTGGAATCTGTGGCTGCAACTTAGGAATCAGAGGAAGATAATCTATTTTCCTAGTGGTAACTTCTGCTGACATGAAGGCTACCACAGCAACTGCTTCTTGTAATGAAATGATAGTCATGAAGGCTTCATTGTCTATGTCTATATCCATCCTGAAAAATGCAGGCCACATGCCAGCATGTTCAAATGGTCACAGGGGCATGTGTGCTTATAAAACTTCTACTTTAATTCCAAAGCAAACATCTGCCCTAATGTTCAAAGCAAGCAAGCCAGCCAGCCAGCAAGCCTTCACACAGTCATGCATAAGCACGTGTGGGCACCCCGCCCCCCTCCCCTACAACAATGTAGCTAAATCAGTTAAACACATGTGGCCATCATCATTTCTGTGTTTCTGTGTCCTTTTGTTTCAAACCTCAAACAAAGAGGCAAGGAGATGAGACCCTGATGTACTAAGCCATGGTGCTGAATCAGGGGTAAATGTGGATAGGCAGACATTTTTCCAATGGAAGAAAATATTTTAAAGTAAATCACCTCATTGTGTTACTCCTAAAATGCAAATTGTAGCTGGGGGAATTCCTGACTTTTCTGCAGGTGGAGAACCCTGATGCTATTGAGCAATTATAGGCCACTGCTTTCTCTACTCCCTTTGCACTTATGGGTGGCTTGTGGCTACATTGTAGTTGAGGAGATGAACATGGGAACCTGCTAGAGGTGGTAGAGGAAGTGGGAAGCTACCTTGATGCCATGGCTTCCTTGGACATCGGAGATTATGGGATGGCTGTTGGAGGTCTCCCTTGCTTCTTGCTCCAACTGTCCACCTTTTGTGATGACCAGTGGGAGCTAATCTCTGCCATGAGGTCAATTTGCACTGGGCGATTTGTCCCCTTTAGACAGTATGTGGACCATTCTGAATACCAGCAATTTCCAGAGAAGCCAGTAATATCTCAGGACCTAGCAAATGGAAGACCCGGGGAAGCTTATACTGGGCAGCTGTGGGGATACAAAGCACACGGTGTCCGCATTTTTGCAGAAAGAAATGAGCCATAAAGCTACAGAAGGGAGCTGCTGAGTTGAAAGGAGGAACTGAAATTTGATGTCAACACAACCTTCATTTCAGTCACCAGCTGAGGTGTCATGGAGCCGTTAGGGTCACCATGAAAGGATCAGTTCAGGGTTCTTCATACCATAGCCATCCGCTTTGTCAACAAATATAAGAAGGCATCATTTCTCCCTGGTCCCAGAACGCATTTCTCAATGCAAATATGGAAGGGAGTATTCAGCACATTTTGCTATACCTGTTTGCACAACCAACTCTCCAGTTGGGTTGGGGTTTCTAGGAGGCCTGTTACTGTGTCACTCACTTTGGGCTCTGTGAACCTCGCCTGAGATTGGACATTGGGCAGCTGGTCTATAAATATCCACTAACCATACTGATTTTACAACTTACAGGGTCCCAAAGGATGCCTGCTGCAGAAAGCTAATCAGGGGGAGTTATGTCACGTCAGGAAAATCTTCTAGGACAGATTTATCAACACCCCACAGAGTGCAAACCTTGAAAGTGGATTAATTCTTTACAACCTTAACTGGCCCAATTTCTGCTTACAGTGACTGAAATGGCCTGGTTGATGTTTACTTCTTTTTCAAAATTTTCTTTCAAATACTGCCTTACTTCTAAGACACACAGCACGTGAAGCAAAAATGAATGCAGTTCAGCTTGGCTTTGTCCAGGTGCTGTAAAAATTCTCAGACCAACTGAACAGACATATATGGGACTCTATGAAAACAGATGAACTTCTGTGGCCCCAGGCCCTTCAAGGGGTGCAGAGCTCACCAACGTGAACTGTAATGCTCTCCAAATCCTACATGGTTCAGTTTGTTCCTAAGATCAAAGACACAAGGCAACATCGGATGCAGAGTCACAGTCTTCTTACCCTACTGGGAATGAATATGTTTGAGGCTGGTACAGATGTCCAACATCTAGCATAGGTTATGTATTTTTATTTGAGTTAGTGCATGTGTTCAATTCCTTGAGGAGGTAATGATGCACACTTTAGCCTGTAAAATTTTACAGAGGGAGATGGGAGACAGTCTCATCTTAGATTCCCACAGCAGAAAGAACTATTGCTTACTTCTTCTTAGACATTCTTTTGTGTATATGCACAATTTCTGTGTGTGTGCACACATGCATGTACATCTGTGTGCATGTGCATGCCAGAAGTTCACCTCAGCTATCATTCCTCATCTACTTATTTTGAGACAAAGTCTATGGTCATTTGAACGAGAATGGCCCCCATAGGCTTGTGTGTTTAAGTACTTGGTCCCCAGTCAGTGGAACTGTTTGAGAAGGATTAGGGGATGTGGCCTTGCTGGAGGTGTGGCCTTGTTGGAGGTGTGGCCTTGTTGGAGGTGTGGCCTTGCTGGGAGTATGGCCTTGCTGGAGGTGTGGTCTTGTTGGAGGTGTGGCCTTATTGGAGGTGTGGCCTTGTGGGAGGTGTGACACACCTCTTGAGGTTTCAAAAGGCTCACACCATTCCCAGTTAGCTCTCTCTCTCTGCCTCATGGCTGTGGATCAAGATGTGAGCTCTCAGCTGCTTTTGTTCTACTATCATGGCCTCCAATCCTCTGGAACTATGTAAGTTGCCTTTGTCACAGTGCTTTATCACAGCAATAGAAGAATAATTCATACAAAGATCTCTCACTAGCCTGGGACATCTCAAGTGGCTAGGCTGACTTGTCAGTAAGCTGCAGGGATCCTCCTGTCCCTCCCTCCCAGCACTGAGATTACAAGCATAGGCTACCATGCTCAGTTTTTTTCCCAATAGACTTGGAGGATAAAGTCAGATTCTTATAGGTGAGCGTTTTACCTGCACGACCTGCCTAGACTGGAATCCACTAGAGATGCATGTCTATCTCCAATCTAAGTTCTTCCCCAGTTTAGCAAATTACAAGAGACATGTTAAAATCCCTGCTACTGAATTCCACCAAGTCAACACCAGGTCTGACTAGGCTTCCCTTCACTTACATTCTTCCCCTAATACATCTTCTTGAAGACTTAGGAACTGCAGACAAACTAACTCACCTACTGTCTACTTCCTTGTTTTATGGCTATAATGATACCCAACAATCTAGTTTATAGGGAAAAGAAACATGTACTCACAGCTCTGGAGGCAGAGACATCCAGGATCAAAGAGCCAGAGTCTGTCCAGGGCCTGCTTGGTCCAGTATCTCCTGACAGAGGGAATGGATGCTCTCCTGGGGATCTCTCAAAGCTGTACAGGACGGATGCACTCTACATGTTGATGGGTAGGTCAGGGGAGGGCCTGCAGCTTGACTCCAGATGAAGTCCTCCTTACTGAGCACTCATGTGGAAAGAAAGGACAAAATCCTCAATATGTCCTCTGTAAGGTCACTGATCCCATCCATGCTCCCCACTCAGGACCTCATTTGAGCCTGAGCACCTCCCACAGGCTCATCTCTTATACCTCTGTACCTTGAACATCTTAGGGCCTCTGCCACCGACCAAGACTCCAGCACTCTGCCCAGCATGGGCTTGGACATCCAGCCTATCCAGGAATGATATACCAACTATAGGGAAACACTTGGATATAGAATACTGACCAAGCTCAGAACAGGTATCTTCAAACCTCACTGAGATGGGAGTATTTCCAATGAGTTGCCCAAAACCCTCATAAGTTGATGCTATTAACAAAAGGACACAGCTTTGTGGCTAGAACAAGATACTGTCATGGCCACGGTTTACAGTTTGGAAAAGAGTAGCACAGAAGATGAGGCTTCCATCTCTCAGAGATGAGACAAAGCAGAGATGGTTCAGAACTCTGCCACGTTTCACAGCCCATTATTTTAGGATGTAAAATACAATATACTTAGAATTCGTTATACAATACAATGAGTTGGAAGCACACAATGAACTTAATATACAAGAAACTGAAAAAGAACTTTCCAAGGCAATACATAATTGGTGAAGATTGTTCCCGATTGTATTTTTGATATATTAATGATAAAGGATTCAATGGATGACAGATATTCAGGTAGAGATGAGTGAAGATTGAAGGCTGATAATGTGAAGACTGACAGGTGATATAGATAGATGACAGACTGGTGACTAAACATTTGTGTACACCAAACTAAACTATAATTTTTAATATCTATTGTCACATATTTTCCTCGTAGCTGTGTGAAAGAGGGCATATTTTCAAATCATGATAAGTACCACAGTGGGACTGTGCCACAGACTCCACCCAGACCAATGGGGTGTCTGCTCTGTCCTGACTCTTAGTTCCATTTATCTAAACACAACAGTTCAGTCCCTCTATTTCTACTAATTTTACAAAATGTGGAATCAGAGTGATTTTGACCATCTTATTACACAGAATTATGTGGCCCATGTTGTATGTCTGCCCTATATTCACAGGACCAAATGATTGTACATATAGGCACTGGAATATAGCCAGGTTGTTCCTGACTATTTATTAGAAGATTCTGGGAAGGAAAGATAGCATTAGAATTTGTCACTGAAGTCAGCAGGAAGACACCCAGTATCCTCTGTGCCCATCCACACAGCCAGGGCTGACAACACATGTGCTTTAGGAATCAAAACCAGTCTTACATTCATGAACTTTCAGTGCCTGTACAAAGGGAACATGCTCAGAGTGGGAAGGAATTCTGTCTTAATTTCCTTGGTATAGTTTTTGACTCAGTTACATTCTAAGTTTAGATACAATCCTCTTACCTGCATATTATGAACAAACAGGACACCATCTCCTGAAATAACTATGGCAGTGATGCTGCAGTCTTCATGATGGGATAATGGAAACACCAAATACTTCTGAGAAGGATTACAAAATTGCTCTGGGTTTCCACTGAGACAAAGATTTGTCCTCATTGGAAAGCTTCACCATGGATGTCATCTTGCCCTTCAAAGAATCAAAATATTTCTGGGAGTCAATGTCCTCGGGTGGCTGCATGCACAAAGGAATTGTGTTCTCCAAAAATATATAGATTCAATGTTCTTGAAGGGTGCTGGTGACTTCTTAGCCACAATGAGCAGCTCTGTCCTTACAGGCCTAAGATTGGGCAGCTCTTGTACATGTAGACACCCGCATTGGGCCTGGGTTTGGAATGGATAGACCACTTTGACGGTCTCTTTCCATCTCTGTCTATTGCAGGTGTTGTCTCTTAACTTAAAGCACAAGTAGCAAAGCCTGGGAAGTTGGAGAAAGAGAGAGAGCTTTGTGAAATATAAGCACTTGCTCTAGAATCCCAACTGGACAGTGGGAATACAAGTAGTGGGTGAAATGAATGTTGGATCTGGCTGGGCTGGGCAGGTGTATTAGTCGGGGTTCTCTACAGTAACAGAACTTATAGAATGAATACCTCTATATACATAGAAAGGGGAGTTATTAAAACAGCTTATGGGCCTGGAGAGATGGCTCAGTGGTTAAGAGCATTGACTGCTCTTCCAGAGGACCTGGATTCAATTTCCAGCACCTATATGGTGCTCACAACTGTAATTTCAGTTCAAAGGAACCCAACACACCTGGCAAAACACCAATGCACATAAAATAAAAAATAAATAAAAATTTTTAGAATGACTCACTGGCTGTGGTCCAGCTAATCCAACAATGACGGGCTGTGAGTGGAAAGTCCAAGAATCCAGAAGTTGTTCAATCCATAGGGCTAGATGTCTCAATTGGTCTTCAGTATACACTGGAATCCCAAAGAATTAGGCCCTAATGCCAGTGAAGGAATGGACCTGATGGCAAGTTGAGGCCAAGCAGGAAAATAGCAAAAGTTTCCTTCTTTAATATCTTTATAATAGGCTTCCAGCAGAAGGAATGTCCCAGATTATAGGTAGGTTTTTTTTTTCCCAGCTCAAAAGATACAGATTAAAAATGTGTGTCTTCTGAGCTCAAAGATCAGGATTAGAAATGGATCTTCTGACTTCAAAAAAAAAAAAAGCAAAAATCTGCCATTTTGGGGCTTTAGTTCCAGATGTAGTCAAGTTGACAACCAAGAATAACCATCACAGTGGGCATATCAAGGTAAGTTCAGCTAGACATGCTATGTCTGTGCCATGTGGCTCAGACTCTGGTTCCAGGACACTCCCCTAGTTATCACAGGTGAATGTCCTATCACCCTTGACCTGGGACAGGTGGTGAATAGTAATAGACATCCATCTAAGATGACTGTCATCAGGGAGAGAGACTCCAAAGGATTAATGGGTTCTGCTGATACCAAAAGAGGGGACATGCTGTGCTGGGTTTCCAAAGCCACTGTTGTCCAGAGCTGTGGATGTTATTATGACTTGCTTTGTTTCAGTTCCTATCATCACAGTAACTCTACAGTTCTATAAAAACAGGCCCATGAAAGCAGAGAACAATCCAATGGCACTTTTCTCTGAGGACCATGGCTTCAGGAAGCCTGTGGTCTCAGTATTACAGGTCCAGCTCAGGCCGAGGCTCTCAATCTGAAAGTGTTTTGAGTAAGCACACAGTCCTGAGTCCAGAGCTGACAATGTACTTGTTTCAAGTTCAACAGCTGTTAAAAGACCTACTTTGTACAGAGAATCCTGCCCAGAAAGATCACCCCAGAGGTAGGAGGCATTTGCCAATTCATAGGCAACTTCTGAGATATACTGGTAGAAAATTAAGTTAAAGATAGAGCTGTGCTGTGCCTTCCTTCTGGAGACACTCACAGGTGTTGGCAGAGCTGCTATGCTCTAACCTCAGCCATTAGATGGCCCTGGAGGGCACATCAGGAATGACAATTTTAAGAGATATCTGAACTCAAATAATAACAAGTATGTGTTTCTCTTAGGAGTCTTAATTTGCAGTTACATCCAGCTAAAAGGGGAAAGATTTACAGACAGAGTAACAGAGATACTCAGAAAAAAAAATTGCCAAAGAAGGGGACCATGATATTAACAGTGTGACAGATGGGGTGAGAAATGAGAATGTCATAGCTAGAGAAACCTATCTTTAACTGGGTCTGTCCATATGCCCATACATGTGTCTGGGGGCGAATGAGTTTTCTCTGAATTCTTCCTCCTTTACCTGTCCGATCAGAATGGCAAAACCTACCTTGCTTTGATTGTTGAGTGTCATTAACAATCTCTACAAGCCACTCCCAGTCATTGCAGCCATGGACCATCAGGGGCCCAGAGAGCCTGGAAGTGGCTAGATGGTGGCAATCCAAGCTTCTTATGGAGAAACTGGAGTGGGGGGTGTTTTTCATTATTGGTTGTTATTTATTTGGGTAATAACTTGATTTTCAGGGAAATTATTATACCCTCCTACATCCCTGGTAGACATTCATTCAGAGAGGCCATGAGTGAAGGCATAGGTGTGTTCTCCTGATCTCTCAGCCCAGAAGCCAGAAGACAAGGTTCTCCCTGTCTCCCTGTCAATGAAGGTGGCTCTCTGCTGAGCTTTCCTCTAGAGTGGTACTTGATGCGCTCTTATCGGCATCTACAACCATCTGACATGCCATCTCTCAGGGTTGTAAAAGTTCACGAAAAGGCTTCACAACTGAAGAGGCAAGAACATAACCACTCCTTCAGCCCTATCGCACTCACCATTTTACAGGGCTTCTGGGGACCGAACTCAGGTCCTTATTCCATCCGGCAAGCACTCCACAACCTGAGACATTGCCTCAGCCCCGTGTGCTAATTACTGGTGGGGACCCTGATGGAAAGTCTGGCTGGGGAAAAGATGGAGCTTCATTCTCAACATTATACATGCTTACTAAAAAAAAAAAAAAAAAACCAAAACACTTCTATTCAGTCCCGTGCCTGCCAGAGACTTCCCTGCACATGGTCAAGTTAAAATAAATTCACGCAAAAATAGAAATCTAAAATTAAATATTTAATTAGAACTCTGATTTGCTTTAAAGATAGGTGGCATTACACAGGTTATGTTACACTCTCTTTATAATTTTTTTTTGACAAAAAAAGATACTGTTCATTTTAACAGGCCGCTTTAATATTAATACATGTCGAATAGGATTGGAACTGAAAATCGGCTAGAGAGGGTAATTTTACATTATCGGGAAAATTACAGTTTTGTATTGTAAAAACATTTATTTTTTTTAACAATTTACCTACATTAATCAAAAAATTACAGCATATTTAATAATTTTACAAATTCTTCATAAAAAATATATCTCTGTACAAAAAGGTCTTCCGCACCTACGTTGTGACAGCAGCGTGTGGAGGGAACAGGAGGGTGGGTGGGGGTGGGGCAGCGACGATGGATGGTTTTCCTGATCATAATGCCAGCTTCCTTTTTCCCCTTTTTTTAGAATAGCTTTTGCTGTTGTTGTTGTTGTTGTTGTTTACAAAATATTTTACAGAAGAAAAAAATTATTGCAGCTAGCCTGAAGGCAAGATGGGCAAAGACAAGCAACATTTGAACAGCTTCGAAGCACGTAACCTGTCACACATAGCGCGTCTCCTCACTGTGCTCTGGGGGCTTCAGGGAAAAGTCTTTCAGACCTCACTGAGGAAGGTATTCTCGACTGCCCTGCTGGGTCTTCAATGCCTCTGAGACCTGGTGAAACACCACCACACACAAAATCCACACACACACACACACACACACACACACACGCACGCACGCACGCACGCACGCACACGCACTCATACCTTAGGAAGAATTGGGCCAGACTCTCACCTGAGAGTGCCACTCAGTGTTGGTGTGTTGGTTTGAAATACCTTGATGCAGTCTGGTAGCTGTAAGTCAGTTTGCACACAAAGGAAAGCAACACTGGTCTGATAATGTGGCTCCTTGCATGTATGTATGCCCTGTCTGAGTTGTCTTCTTAATGTAACTGGCCAGCAAAGAGGCCAGGGATGTGGGGACAGAGACGTTAGTTTAGACTCCAAGATCAGCATTTTGCACCTAGTCAGAGTGACTCAAACTTAGATATGTACAATATATATATATATGTGTGTGTGTGTGCGTGTTTCTATATACATCTAATATATATATATATATAGTGACCCTGTTCTCCCTTACGCACTACAGTCCTTGGACCTTCTAACATTTTCTGTTTTGTTTTGGCTCAATGTGTGGTTAGGAGCACATTCTTGATGACATCATCTGAATTTCCCAGGGAGCCAATGAACCTCTGTGGACACAGAAGAACCCCAAGGATGTCAGCTTGTCCAGAGGAACCTGTGCCAATAGCCCTTCACCTAGGACACAGACTTCTGCAATATGGAACCCAGTGGACTGAGTGTCACTGGAAGAGGTCAGGAACCCTGACACACAACAGACAGCCCTTGTAACAAGAGCAGGCTGGAGGGAGCCCTGGAAGACTCAGAATTCAGACCTTCCAAAGCAGCAAGCTGATATCCTAGTTGGCTCCTTTTCTCACAGGTCCTCTGAGAAGTCCTGCATTTAATCATCATGTAGATAGACAGATTTATCCATCTTAAAGCTAGGCATGAATGTAGTCACCATAGCAAACAGAACGTCAGCATGACATCCTGACCCATCTATCAGTGCAAATCTGGGATGTGCAAAGGGGAAATTGTTACCATGTTGACTGTGCATGAAACATCAAATAATAAAATAAGCATTATCTTTCCAAAAATACTTTTATCAAACAAATATAAATAAAAATAAACATGATCTTCTCTTTGAATTTCTTACAGACATTTCTCTGGCCCTGCCTTCTCTATAGGCTGTTTATTTTATCCTTGTTTGGCCATGCCACCTATTTTATTTATTTATACCATAATGGATAGTCTATCAGTAAGGAATTTTAGGTTTGAAAAATCATCACAATGAATTTTTTTTTTTTGCAAGAAAGGCAAATAATCTATAAAACAGATCATCATGAGGGTGTGCGAGCAACGCTTGCCCTTCCGATTCTGATTTTGACTTTGATTCCCTCTGAGCTTGGGTGTGGCTGTGAGATAGACTTTCAGCGCAGCACGGGAAGGTGATGCTACCGAACAGAGAAAGAAAACAACCAGAAGGAAAGACTGCACTGTGAACTGAGACCCAGGAGTTCACGAGCTACCTAAAATAAATTACTATTCACATCTGTACATGGAACACAGACATTGCTGGAGACCCCCTTGATGATTAGTGTGACAGAGACAGTAGTTGTATGCCCATGAGGGAGACAAAACGAGGGGGAAAGGAAAGTCTTCATGTCAACCATAGGAAGTTGGCATTGGATTCGACACATAAACATGGCTAACAGAAACTAAACGATAAGATGACAACATAACTTCTTCAGAGTACTATCTCCTTTTCAAATTCTGTGCCGCGTCTGGGGATATTTTCCCTTAAACCCAGCTTAACTGATGGTGGCATCTTTTGCTTGACAATACAGTATGAGGAAATGCTTATGTACAATGTATCGTGTATATAAACCCTGTGTAAATAGTTTGTTTAAAAATCAGACTGAGTCATTCTTAACACACTAGTGCAAAATGTTGAGAATCAAAAATTCTGGGATGGAACAGCTGACTTGTGAGATCTGCAAACATCCCTCGTGGTTGATGGATGCCCAGGGGAGCCCGAAGAGCCTCAGAGCTTGTCATGTCTCAGGCAGGGCAGAGTGAAGCGAGTGTATGTGTACACATTTTCCAGAAGGTGTCTTCTCCAGGAAGGTGTTGCTTTTGTAGAGAACGTACGTCCAATGAGCAGGGTTAAAAAAGAAAAGAAAAACACAAAACACATATCAAGTTGCTACCATTTCGTCGCCGCACCTGAAGGATGTATCCATGTGCTCAGAAGACTACATCCAAAGGCATCCTGGCCACACAGAGACACAAAAGTCAGAGGCATTAAGTACCACCCGTCTGTCAGACCCTGCAGTCTTCTTTGCCCTCGCCGGGGTTGGCGTCTTGATTTCTGGTGGATGCAGCAAGGCTTTTACAATCCACTTTCCAGATGAAGATGTGTTTGCAAGTTGATCCTCAAAAGACTTGGTCATGACTGAGAAGAAATTTCCACTGCGTTATGCCAGCAGATGATGGCCAAGGTTGCTGCAGCAAGGCAAGAGTAAAAGGGAAGGTGGTATATGGCACCAAAGGATTTTACTGCTTGTCCATCAGAGGTATGGCTATGAATTGGTCCTAGGGGGCACTGAGGGCTATACCACTGTACACACTGTGTTCAGAGTCGTGTCAAACCTCACAGCCTTGGCCTCTGTGGGTTTTAAGTTTGTATCATACATGGGGTTTTCAAATGAAGCTTGTCCATTACTGTTCTCATGGCCAGCATAGCCATTATACTGGACTTTTGGTCTTGTTCTAAAGAGAAAAGAGAGCACACAGTCAGATCCTTAACTGCAGAGGCACAGGTTGGTTTCCTAGCCTCCACTCAGTCTCCAGGCTTCCTCAGCAGGAAGTATTCCTGTAAGGTTAGGGAGAGGGTGGGGATGGGGGGGGGCGGGGGGGGGGGGGGGCGGGGTCACAGCAGCTACTTCACCACAGTTGACTCTTTAGAAATTGGTGGTTGGGATTATCAATAGAACATAAAATTAGAAATAATTTCCAAAATTTAAAAAGAAAACAACTCGCTATGCACCGAAGGAAGGTTTGGAACACCTTCTAAGGTGGCAGACGGGGAGATGCTGGATCTGGAAAGCTATCTATCATCAGCAAGTTCAAGGACTTGGTGAAGCCACTGTAGTCTTGTCACTGTGAAATTCATGCTCATCCTATAAGGTGGTGTCACTCAATGCCATTTCAACTTCAAATAAGTTCATCACCATTACCAGCATTCCCTGAGTGCTGATTACTTTTACAATTTTTTTTTTCTTGTGGGTTGAATATAAGCCAGTTTAGGGCTGGAGAGACAGCTTGGCAAGTTAAGAGCACTTGCTTGTTCTGGGGGGGGAGGTGTCCAGGTTTGGTTCCCAGCACCCACATGGCAGCTCACAATGGTCTGTACCTTCCGTTGTCCTCTCCTGGCCTCCATGAGCACTGCACACACGTGGTGCACATGCAC
This sequence comes from Peromyscus californicus insignis, assembly GCF_007827085.1. Classification (NCBI taxonomy): domain Eukaryota; kingdom Metazoa; phylum Chordata; class Mammalia; order Rodentia; family Cricetidae; genus Peromyscus; species Peromyscus californicus. The sequence continues at coordinate 10,774,723 of NW_026294534.1, forward strand.
ACAAACAGGCAAACACTCATACATAAAACAAAAATAATAAATATTTTTAAACAGCCTGTTTATTGAAATGAAACTCAGCATTAAAATGTTTCTATACTTTGTGGTTAAAGGAGACTCCTCTATCCCAGCACTGAGGGGACAGAGACAGGTGGGTCACTGGCGCTCTCTGGCTTCCAGTCATCCTAGCCAAACTGGTGAACTCTACGTTCAGTGAGCAATTGTGTCTCACAAAGCAAGGTGGAGAGCTGTAGAAGAAAAGACCCACTGTATACCTCTGGCCTACATATACAGATGCATGTATGCCTAAGCACCTGTATGCATACCTGTACACACCAACTAAAAGTGTACATATAATACCCATGTACCAGAATACACTGCACAAGAAAGAAAAGGGGAAAAAATAATCTAAATACATCTGGTCATCTTCCCCCTCCCTTTATCTCAGAAGAAACCAGGTAAGAACAGTCTGTCATGTGAGAAAAATATTACATTCATGTAAATAAGCACACAGGTGTCACAACCACCTGAGAGCAAGTGGGGGGGGGAACCCCAAACATTCATCGCCAGTGACTTATTCATTGATTATCTCAGGTTTTAATCTGTTCATTAACAGAATGTTAAATAGAAAGTATGTGTGTGGTGATGTATTGTGCCCCCAATACACGATGTCTCCCAATAAAATAAAACTTGCCTGGAGATCAGAGGAAAAAGCTAGCCACTATATAGAAGTCAGGCAATAGTAGCACATGCCTTTAATCCTATCACTTGGCAGGCAGGGATCTGTCTGGATCTCTGTGAGTTCAAGGCCACACTGGGAAGAGAGCCAGGTGTGGTGACACACGCCTTAAATTCCAATACTAGTTAACCATGGAGTTCTAGAGAACTGTACAGACAGACAGGAAGTGACAGAGCTGGGAAGGAAGCAGAAGTGATGTAGCTGGACAGAGAGAGCAAATCAGAGGGCAGAACAGCAAGGCATATAGGCATGGACAGACAGGAAGCAGCTCGCCTTTGGAAGCTGCGGAGTTGGTGAGGTAAGGTTAGCGATGGCTTTTCCTATTTCTCTGATCTCTCAGGTTTTCAGCCCTATATCCGGCTCTGAGTTTTTTTTTTTTAATTTTTTTTTATTAATAAGACTGTTTAGCAATTCGTCTACATGTGTGGTCTTCAGAAAATTGGTCTCTGTCAGCAGAACATTTCTCTTCAGCTGCCCCAGGAGTCAGAGACACCAGTGACATTGAACTTGGAAAATGCTTGAGGAGCACTAGTCAGCAAACAAATATCATTCAGCGTTAATGAACAAAAGAGCTGCCTGACATTTGTGTCCAGTCACTCGAACCAGAGTGACCCTGTTCTCTTTCTGCTAGAGAGATTCAGGGACAGAGGAGGAAATGCAACCAGAGCCTAGGTCTATCTCACTGAGGCAGGTTGTGTCAGAACCATGGGTTCTGACTGAGGACCTCTTCCCAATATAGAAGAATGAGGGAAAGGAACTCCAGCCTACTGGGACTTTGGGGTGTCTGTAAAGCAATGCCCAGCCACATCATTAAGGAATGTCTCTATCTGCTGGAGCTGAAAGATGGGCACTATATGAGTGTTAAAAACTTGGTGCTCATAGCAAGAACTCAGAAGAAAATCACCTGGTGAAGGGCTGGGACACTGGCTCTCCACATCCTTCCTTTTTCAAAAATTTTCATCTTGTTAATATAGCCAGGAAGTAGAGAGAGAACAGATCCTATGGAACTGCTCATCACAGTGGCCTCACTCTATCCCTGGTGAGCCTTAGAGGAAAACCCGGCTTCTTCCTATATTCACCATGCAGCCTTTTCAGTTTACATGGATTGGGGTGGAGGGATCTACCAGTGTCACCAAAGGCTCCAGTCACTGGACAAGGCAGCAGTTCATTTTCTTGCTACCTGCTGTCAGTGTGGGAGCCATCCCCCACATCCCTTCTTGGAAGTATCTGACCACTGAGACTTGGTGGGAAGCTCCTGGATTTAAAGACAAACACTGTAATGTTGTAAATACACCCCATGCTACCATGTCTAGGACTTCAGATAGAGTCAGGACTCATTTAACACACAGATGAATCCAGAGGATTGGACAGTATTGATATTGGCAATGACAACTGATTCTGACCCACAGAGGTGTTAGCCTCTCAGGGACAGCCTAAGGCCTCATTCTCTGACACACAGGGATTCGTCCAGCTGGTTTCAGGGCTGAGAGAGGACCAGAGTCTCTCACCTGACAGGGTCAGAAGGCAAGTAAGCCCTTATAATGGCACAGACCATTATATTTAGGGTGAGGACACTAGATGGGTGAAGAATAATTTACAGGGATTTTGAGTTCCTGTGGTTGCTGTCAACACCTAGGCAACTCCGAAAAAGCAGCAGCATTTTAATTTCCTCCTCTTTAAAATAAAAGTGCCTCCTGCTGCGGGACACATGGTGGCTGTAACATCAGCAAAAAGAGAGATGAATTCTCCAAAGACTTGTTGTCTAGGGTACTATTTTCTTCAAAATAAATAACAGTGTGGTTATATGTCTGTGGAGACGTCTTGTATACAAGTGTATTTTTTTTTTTCACATGGGCACAGCCATATTAAGGACCCAATGACTCAGGCACATGGGTATGGCAAAGCCTTCCCCATAGGAGTAAAGTTTAAAGTGATGGCAAAACCTTCCTTTGGTTCAAGTGTGAATGTTGACAGTGTGTGCAAAAGTTAGCCGCTTCCTTCTCCCAAAACTGCAACCTGACACTGTGCCCTGCCATAGACCTCTTTCTAAGAAGAGCTAGCCTCTCTGTGTTGAGCTGTGTGTAATAAATAGGCTGAGGTTCTGCTGTGGGATGGTCTGTACGTCAAATGCTCTGATTGGTCAATAAATAAAACACTGATTGGCCAGTGGCCAGGCAGGAAGTATAGGCGGGACTAACAGAGAGGAGAATTGAGAGAACAGGAAGGTGGGAGGAGACACTGCCAGCCGCCGCCATGACAAGGAGCATGTGAAGATGCCGGTAAGCCATGAGCCACATGGCAAGGTATAGATTTATGGAAATGGGTTAATTTAAGCTATAAGAACAGTTAGCAAGAAGCCTGCCATGGCCATATAGTTTGCAAGCAATATAAGTCTCTGTGTTTACTTGGTTGGGTCTGAGCAGCTGTGGGACTGGCAGGTGACAGAGATTTGTCCTGACTATGGGCAAGGCAGGAAAACTCTAGCTACAAGGTTCTGGGTTATTTCATGGTTGGTGCTGTTCCAGGTAAGCACATATGAGTCAGTTTTTCTGTGAATGGATCTTCATGTCTGTTCTTCCTTCATTCCCTGGTCACCTTAGTCAGGGTTCCAGGACCAAGCTGTGCAGAAAGCAGCCAGTATCTGGAACTTCTTTCATGTGGTTATGTTTTTAAAGGAAGAATACTGAGAGCCACAGGCAACTGGAGACATAGCTACAAACTACTGATAGTCTTAGAATCTTGTGTTGTCTTAAGTACAAGGCAGTATACCTTTAAAGAAATTCATAGCATATCTTATTTAAAAAAAAAAAACTTCACTTCAGTTTTGTTTGTATAATAAAGATTGAATGGAAACTAGTGTATTATATAAACAAACATGTGATACACTTAAGAACTAACCTTGTTTCTGGGGGTCGTAATTGTGCTATTTTTATAAAATGCTACTACTCAAAAAACTCAGATAGCATTTTAGAGTGATTTAGCATATAACAAGTTTTCCCAGAATTATGTTATCCACATAGAGAAAATGCACACAAGGACTTTGAACTCTCCATAACCAGTGTTTGCTTGTCTATTTTAGACAGGTTCTTGTGTAGCACATGCTAGCCTCCTCAAAATCTCTATGTAGTTGAAGATAATACTGAACTGCTGGTCTAACTTGCCTTTACTTCCCAGATGCTAGGATTACAGGAATACAATGGGAATAGGACCTAGGGTTTTATGCATCCTACACAAGTTCTCTATCAGCAGAGGTGCATCCCTAGCCTGCCTAGAATGTTTCTCTTTTTTTTCATACATACATTTTTAACCCTAAAGAAAAGAACCCATTTATTCAATTTCTCCAAAAAACCCTAAATTCTGACATTTTCTCATTAATAAGGATTTTCACGTTAATAGATGTCAATGAATCTTTCCAAGAGATAGAGCACAGATAAGCTACTCAGACATATTAAGAACTTTCCAATTTGTTGAAGGAAGAAAGCCACCAATAAATCTTTGATTCATAGAGTTGAAAGGGCCAAGGAAACCTTTTTTTTTTTTTTTTTTTTTGCCTCTCCTGCTGGAAGGTTGCAACTCTCCCAAGGCTCTGATGTCCTTAGGGCTTTCAACCAGCATATGCTTGTTTGTAGACCAATCATTCATTCCTTTAAAGCTAATTACTTAGACATGTCCTGCTGACAAAACAGATGAAATCAAACAATGAAAAAAATGGAACAAAACAAGAATCATCCGCAGAAACCCTGGAGTCCACACATTCATATCCAAGGAAGAATACCTGCATTCTGTGTCAACTGTTTGGCAATATCAAACATATGTGCATGTGAATTCAAGCATGCCATTGCTCAGATCAACACACCACACCAACAACACTTGCAGGGCACTCCCACCTCTGCAGTACCTGTGTTTGTAGAGGTAAAATGCAAACCCTGATAAAATTAGAGCAAAGAAGGGAACAAGGATCGCAGCTGCCACGGAGCCGCTACTGGTGCCCTGGTAATGATTTGAAGAATCTGCATCAGAGTTGGAAGGATCTAGAAGACAAAAGGAATTAGAATTTGAAGTTATTGTATATTGCTTAGGCAAAAGAAAGGGGTATCTCTGATATATTTTAAAGATGAACACAAGAATCCCACGATAAAGCCACCCAATGTCCTTTCCTAAAGTCTGCTTGCTCTTCAAACTTGCTCTCTGTGAACTTTCCTGTGCTGTGTTTGCTATGCAAATGGAATCTTCTAGACCTTTCATTTAGGTTCATGGCTCACAGGTCACCCTATCCTATCAAGCATCAGTGTTTTACTAATGTTTTAATGTTTAGTGTTTAATGTCTAATATTTAGTGTTTTCTAATGCTGACTGATATTCCATTGTATCAATGTATGTACCATATTTTTCTTATTCCTTAGTTGATGGACTTTTGATAAGTTTCCTCTTGAGCAATGATAAAGAGGATGCTAGAAGCATCTGGAACATGGATGTAAGGACATGCGTTCGTTTCTCTTGGCAGGATAAGTAGGGGTGCAATTTTCTATGACACTCTATGTCTAATTTTGATGAACTTCATTTTGCGTACCCAGCAGTTGTACTGCTTCACATTCCACTGACAGAATCTGAACTCCAATCCCTCTGCCTCTTTGACAAAACTCGTTTTGATTTTGTTTCCCCCTATAGTAGGGCCTACAAAGTAGTATCTTGGTGTAGTTTTGATTTGCATTTCCCCAATGACTAATCTTGTCTGGGATGTTCCTCTTAATGGTCAGTTTGATGAGATCTACAGTCATGGGGCAGATAAGCTCCTGGGTATGCCTGCGAGGAATTATCCTGATTTCATTAATTGAGGTGGGAAGACCCACTCACTCCCCAGGGGTGATGGTATCATTCCTTGACTGGGACACTGGACTGTATAAGTGGAAAAAACAAACTGAGAACACACTCATTACTCTGTTTTCTGATTGTGTATGAGATGTAATCAGCTCCCTCAAGCTGCCACTTGACTTCCTACCATGCTGCACTGTAATCTGAACCGTGAGCCAGAAGGAAGCCTTTCTCCCTTAAGCTACTCCCGCCAGAATATTTGATCCCAGTAATGGGAGAAGAAGCTAACAAAATGTCCAACATCTTTTGTGGGCTTGTTGTCTATTTGTATGTAATCTGGAAAATTTATGCTCCCCATTTCCTATGTTATTGGCTTGGTCATCAGCTTCTATGATACAGAGCCAGGAGTCCTTTATATATTCTAGATACAAACAAGTGTTCACATCTATCAAGTTCAAAGATTTCCTCTCATTCTGTATGTATTGGGGGAATCATTCATTTTTTTCCTGTGGAAACCAGTTCATACTAAGTTTCTTGTGGATGCTTTCACATTAAAGTTATCTTTCAGATTAACTTGATTTCAGTATCCATTCAACCATAATCATGTTTATTTGGTTTATCTACTGATTGGAGACAATTAGAAGGTTGTTATTCTCATCCATAAAAAACTTTTTTTTAAAAAGGTTTTATCCAGCATTTTTAAATGAATGATGGCCGCTGGGGCATCACTAAAACATTGGCTTTTCTAATTAGCTGAAAGGGAGGCTCACTTGGGATCCAAATTATTTTCTAAAGCAAATTGTTTCTTTCTGACAATAAGGTCACCATCCCAGGAGAATAAAGATTTCTTATTAATACAAGCTGTTCTTTGGTTCTGTTAAAAATAATGGGGTAATGTGAAGAAGACACACAGGAATCAATGATGGTTTCCATCCTCCACTGGATGGGTAAACCCTGACATGCCTGTGTTCTCTAAAGCAGCTCCCTGGTGTGTGTGTGTGAGTCACCTCTTTTCAGGTTCTTCTCCACAAGACAATTTAAAGGCCCAATTGATTTTTGCTTTAAACAAACAAACAAACAAACAAACAAACAAACAGGAACGCTTACCTTGTCTTTCCAGCTTGAACTTTCCAAAGTCTTTCCCATGTATATCACCCTGAAAGGAGAATCCTCCTCTCTCAAGTCCCGAGGACACCTGGTTTGCCGAAAGGAGGGCAGAGCAGAAGAAAAAGGGGGGAAAACTCAGCTGTCACTCAAACATAACTAATACCACTCAGACTTAGATATTGCATGCCCAGAGTATAATTTCCCCCAACTTTCTTTAATGACATATGTAAACTGAAAATCAGTATAGAGTTCAATTGAAAGCAACATAGGAAGGGACATGGTCCCAGTTTGACCCCTAACATGATCGATCATCCATTCTACAAAGTCACATGGCAATGGCCTTCTCTAATGAGGAACACTGTGTATTAGCGCACAACTCTCATTACGTGAATTCACTTTAACTAAAAGAGCATCCCATGAGGCGGTGTAACTTTGTTAGAGAGTGAACTGGAACGCAACAAATGTCAGACTCTCAGAGAACACCACCAAGCATAACATGTCCACTTTGCTTTCTATGTTTATTGATCATGACTCAGGAGCCTTCAGATAATTTTCTAGGTGATCTTGAAATATCCACAGTTCTGATGGTGAGGGCTGTGGTATTAGCAGAGCATAGCCTAGACTGATGAACCTATTTGCCCTCAGCAGCAACAGTCCCTTCACTCTGGATCAACTTATTTCTCATCTCAGAGATTCGGTTACTGCCAGCATCAGATGATGTGAATCGTGGCCATACTTCAGGGGTACCTTCTGAGTTCCAGAGGGATGGACAGCGTTTTCCCTGCCTAGAATTCTCAGTGGATCACAAATTCTTCTGCCCAGACCTCAAAGTGTGACGACCATGTGAAAAACTTCATGACAGTACTTACATAACCATCGAGTCCCCAGTTGTCATTTTCAAACTTGCTTACAAAAATATCTGCTGGGCCTTTGATATGAAAGGCTTTCAGAAGTAGGTGGGCCTCTTCCTTCTTGTAGACCCCTGAAAAAACATCACAGCTGTCAGTCCTGCACTGAGGAAGTCAGAGTCAGCGACTTGACCATTCACCCATCCAATAAGGACCAGTCACGGTGGGGAATCATGTCACAGACAATAGAACATTTAAACACAAGTTTTTTTTTTGTTGTTTTTTGTTTAAGATTGAGCCTCAGTATTTTTACCACTGTAGGGTTGGAGAAAAATCATTTCTTACCAAAGTCCTTGAATGGATCTTTCTCAAGCAGATATATCCTTGCACTACACTCAACACCGCTGTCCAACAAAAAAATTAGTATGAACTCAAACCCGCTGATGGAAAGAGCCAACATTTTTCATTCACATTTTATTTGCTTCTGAAGACAGGGGTGTGTAGAAAAAAACAGTCCCAAATCCTAATTCAAAACACAACTCCTTTTAGAGACAGCTTGCCCTGTTCATAGGAAAAGCGTCATGGTGGGGGATTTCGAGGATAGCACGAGAGACAGGCAGAGGGAGCTAGGAGCTGCACCTGTCAGCTACACCCACACGGGGCTGACTGTAGTGCTGCCCAAAGAGATGTGATGGGAACATGCCTTGCACCAGCAATTAGGGCCCCACCAAGGGAGGAATACACACACCACAGACATTAAGCAAATAGCGCTGAGTCTGTCATGTCCCACAGGCAGAGGGGATACAGGGCTAGGGGCCATGATTTATAAAGTTGCACAGTAAACACACTAATCCACTAGCAATTCCCTGGAGAAGCAAACTCTAACATCCCGTGAGGGAGTTCCACATGCAGACACCCAAGTGGGAAGGACCCACTGCCCACTGACCAGAGCCTCCTGCACCTCACTCCGGGCTGTGCCTTTCCTACCACAGGCAATGCTGTGATGTTTTTTTTTTTCATGCATTTAGCCTCTAAAACTTTGAACTTGGACCCCAGTTCTACAAGCTGAAGGGAGAGATAACAAACCTATCTTCATGACATTTTTCATAGTTACAAAAAAAAAAACCCCACAAAAACTGAAACAAAACAAAAAAAACCCCAAAAAAACGCATCCAACAAGTGATATCCATGGATATCACTTCTGTCCTCTGGCCACTCCCCTTTAGATATCCCACTGTGGGAGGCCTGAGTGTCCCTGGATTCAAACACCTCCCAGGTCCGGACCGTTGAATTCCCAACAGGAATCTATGGAGATAGAGGCCTTAAATCCCCTCCCCCACCTTACTCCCTCTCTCCCTTCCTCTCTGTCTCTGTCTGTCTCTGTCTCTCTCTCTCCCTCTCTTCCCCCGCTCCCCCTCTCTTCTCCCCTCCCCCTCTTTCCCTCTCTCTCTCCCCCTCCCTCCCCAATCTCTCCCCCTTCTCTCTTTCAAAGGGTATATGATAAAGTTCTTACACCACAGCATCCATGTAAAACTGAAAATGATGCTGCATGAGAAGTGCCTGAAGTATGTCTGACATGTAAACCAGAGCTTTCTGTGTTACTCGGGCCCCTTTATCGACCTATGATGCAACTCATAAGGAACATGCGCGTCAAGAAACAAGACACCCAAACAGCTTAATCCAGAGCCATGGAGGATTCTTAATTTACTATGTCATGCACATAATTTAAAAAAAAAAAAAAAAAAAAAAAAAGAGTTCCATTTCTGTGTTAGCTCCACAATCCTTGGAAAGAAAAACTAGCAGGAGCAGACCATGGTGGCTGAGGACTCCAACAGCATTCAGCATAGGCAAAGCCGGAAAGGTTTTAGTTAGAAGACGTGCCTTGAGGTGCCATGGCACATACCTGTCAGCTCCAGCTGCACCTGTGAGGATGCGGTGAAGGTTGCATTCACCTTGCTGCTGGTTGCATTGAACCAGTCCACAGTGAGGGTCGCGGGCTGTCTTTTCCCCAGATATTCGTAATACCCCTTCCACACCGAATTGATGGAAAACACATCAGAAGGAACTGTGGGTAGAAGTGGAGATAGACCCGCATTAAGACAGGCACAGGCGCAGAATCTAGACATTTTCAAAACACAGGAAGACCTAAGATTGCCCAGTGAGGAAGTACAGTTAAGGACAGCATTGGGCCAAGGTTGACCACGAGAACTTGCTCCTAGTATGTGCAAAACACCAAAGGAGCAGAGAGACCAAGTCTGTGGCTGGTGGTGAGGCTCTCACTGCTCTTTGGGAAATTATTTAGAAGCATGGCTGTGCTGGATTTGATGGACATGCCAGGTACAGAGGGTTCAGTAAGTTGGTTCTACCAGTATTGAATTAGTTTTAGCCAGTAAGAAATGCACTCTACTGACCCCTGACTACTACTGCTCAATCACTGTCTTCCAGATTTACTCTCTGACAGCTGTGGAAAATCTGGAGGAAATGACACTAGCAGTCTGTCAGGAGCCCCCACTCCCAACAAATTGGCACTTTCCAGTACTTGATGTCTCCTGCCTTGAGAAGACAAGAGGTGTACCCATAGCTTGTACTTGTACTCTATGCTAACTTCTATGGGAAAATGATAGTCTAGTGTTAATTTGAAAGGCAGACATGACAATATCAACTGTCACTTTTATATATGTTGCTTAAATATGGATATAAAGAAGCAGAGAGTCTTTGGAACATAACATTCCTCTGTGACAAGAATTGGCATAAAGGTTATTTGGATATTTCTTTAGTTTTCAATGTCTGTTACATATATTTAATTTGTCTTGTATATTCCTTGGCAATGGTCATATATAAATTACTGTTCTCCTGATGATATTAATATAAAACTGAACAGTACTACACCCTGTAAATACCCACCAATGTTAGCACTGAGACTCTCAGTATTTCTACCTTATAACATGCTTCTATCATTTAATTAGACAAAATCAACTGTAGATTGCATGGGTCTCAACAGTGTTGGAGTTGTTGGGGGGAAATATTTATTTCTCTGTCAATACAGAGCCTTTGGCAAACCTAACGATGTGATGGATGGTGATGTCATAGGCATGTCACAGCTACATCCATACTTCTCTTTCATTCCAAGTGACCATCTTCCCATCTTACTAGACCAGTCAAGCCTACAGAACCCAGACTAGCAAATTGATCATTGTGGACGAATCCAGTCTCTTAGCTGCCTACGGCTTGGGTACACCCGACTTACTGATAAAGGTAAGAATGAAATAAGTTAAATTAGTAATGGGCTGATGTGTCAGCACAAGTATTTAAGATACTTATAAATAACCAACATTAAACATTTCTACTTATAAACAGACATTTTAACCCAAACCCACAAAATACCTTACTTTAGGTTACAATTGCCCTTAAAGTAACCATTTACCCATTAGAATCTACACGCTCAGCCGAGTATTTTGTTGAATATGGTACAACCACTGCCCTGAGCCACCACTGTGGGTACATCACCATGACAAGCCAGGCTGGCTGGGTAGAATTAGGAAGAACCTGGGGCTTAGATCATTTCTCAATCTCTGAGTTGAGATGTGATCATTGGTCATGGAGGAAACACTTTCATCTGGGGCCCCTTCTCAACTCACTCTCTTGCTGATGGTCATGGGTAAGAATAAGGCAAGAATTAGATCGCTGAGCTATATTATAATATACTGCCCTGACCAACACCCATTTTAATTAGCATTTCCCTTTAGAGGACATGATCAAAAGGTATATATTGATGCTAATGTTTGTGCCCACTAAGGTGTTTGTAGCTATTTCAACATCTGTAACACAAAGTTGGCAAATAAAAGTCAGGCTGAAAGTCCACAGCAACAAAAGCATGTTCTGTTTAGTTTCCCCTGGGTAAATGCTGTCTTGCAAAGTGTTGACTTTGTCATTGATTTAGAAGTTACATTTAAATAAGATAACTAAAGATCGAAGCCCATTTTCACTCCTCATGTACAGACTGGGGAGAGTCCCCTAACCCCACTGGCAGACTTCTTCCTCATCTGAGAATCAGAGGAGTAGGTAGCATTTTGAACTATCTACACTGCAAACTGCCTTCCAGGTGGCTTCTGAAATACAGTTTTATATCCAAGAAACTAGGGCTAAAACCTGAGTAAGGAAAGTACTAGTCAAGTATTTTGTATTTTTACAAAGTTTTCCTGTTTTTGGTTAAAAGCAAAGTCAATCGTGGCTTCAAACGAAACTTCGGGATACATTTTGTTCACTCAGTGCACATTTCAGCTTCTGACACAGATCTGCTATGCAGATGTTTTCCAGCTGTGACACCTTTTCCTGGGAACAGCATGGCATCTATTGGATTCTCCACATGAAATATTATCAAGGGGCCACATCTGATGGCAGGCTAAAACCTTCATTCTAGAAGACAGCGGATGCCTGAGTTATGGAGATACTGGAAAAAATAGGGCTCCACATTTGAACTGCTCAAATAATGACTTTTAAGCTGTCAAATGCCTTGAGTGTGCTAACTCCCTCAAGGAGGGGGGTTGCAACCCTATTTATAAGGCTCTCCATCATACCACATGTGGGGCCAAAATGCCCAATGTGTCTTCTAATGAAGCCTTGTGATCACACCAAAGGCTTCCTTTTATGTGGTGACATTCCACTAACAAGCCACTAGGGTGAAGGAAATAGAGGTGTGTGCAGGTGTGGTGCTTAACGGGGGACCAACAGATTCAGAAATTTAAATTCAAAAATCATTTCACTGTGCAGGGCTGAGAACAAATGAGTTTGGTTGAAAGCTAGAACTCTTCTGGTATACGAACCTGGAGTTTTAGTAACTGTTTCATTAACTTCTCTCACTCCTTTACCTACAAGTAAAAAGACAAATTATCATTTTCAAAAACATTGATTTTTTTGGAATCAGGTTGAAAAAAATTGTCAAATTGAAGCGATTCTCCTTCCTCTGGATTTATAAAAATGTACAAAATATAAATATTGTATGCATAAACACTTTCGACCCGGGTATTCACAGTAGAATCTCCTTGCGTTTGCGGCAATGCTGAGCTGGGTGGTGAGGCCCGTGTTGTGCCTCTAGAACAGGGTTTGCACTAAGGGTGCTACAACAGAGAGCCTTGCAAATGAGGGTGGCCAATAGGGAGTTCCTGACAGCCTCTGAACAGCCATTGCTGACACCCGCAGGAAATATCCCAAGTGAGAAAAATGTCACAGTCCCTCATTAGTCAATCCCACTACATCTGTGGATATATAGGATAACATTGAAGAATGTCAACTTCCTTTCCCCAAACATTATTGAGTTTGGTCAAAGTTAGATTCCTAAGCCCTCAGCTCTTATAGCATTATACTAAACTGCAAGCTATTTTATAAATATCTGTTCTCCTCTCTAGTTATGATAAGGAATGAGGCTCTAACTTGAGAACTGTGAACATATGGGTCCCAGGAAATTCAAGCTGAAGTTGGGATGCCTTGGTTCGCTGAGATGTCCACACCCATTGCCAATGATTGTCACACGGGGTGTGCTGGGTCAGATGCTGGTGGCGTTTCTCATCAGACCCGACCCAGACTCAGTTCTCCCCTCAGTGAACACATGCATTTGTGAGTGATTCACGACACCGTTTCCATGCTGATTGCAATTTTGCAGTAGAACCAAGATCAGTAATAGAAAAGCTGGCGTTTCACCACCCATTGGCTTGTGATCTTAAAAACAACACTGCTCATTTTATATATGCTCGGGCTCGGATTGCTGATGACATTTATTGACACTTCTCATTTTTAAAGATAATGCCATTTTCCAACATCATAGAGTATATTGTTCTTTTAACACAGAGCAGAACACGTTCCTTCAGCCAAACAGCTTTCCTCTGCAGCTTAAAATTCAGTTAACAAACAAGTATACGCATCCATCTACTCTTGGCCCTTCTGTTGGACACTTTCTCTGCACACATCCAAGCCCACAGAGCCTAGGCACTGTGGAGCATTGCCTATGGGGCACTGATGCTCCATCACAATGTCACATGAGGCTCCCTTGACCTGCACACTAGCCTGACCACAGGGGCAGCTCTTCCTGGCTCTTCAGAAGTACATTTTCACACCTCCACCAGAGACTTACTTTTACAAACCGGTGATTTCCCTGTCCATTTCATATCTGCTTTACATGTCCTGTGTTCGGATCCGCCAGCAAGGAAAAATCCCGGATGGCAGGTGTAGACTAAAGTGTAGCCGAAAGCTGGAAGATCGATGGCTCTCACATCTGCATGGGCTGGGGTCTCTGGCTGCCGGCAGGCATGGGCTGCAAAGGCATTTACTCCGTTAAAAAGCTCTGGGGTTCTCTGTTCATTATTAAACTGCTACATTACTTGTATTCATGGGAACTAAAAAGGAAAATTCTACAAAGGGCTATGAATTAGGGATTATATACTTGAGAAATATATACCACATACATACAAACACACACACACACACATATACAATACACATATAAGTGTAAAATTATGTATATAAATTTAGAGGAGAGATCCCAGCTTTCATAAAAACAGAATACTCTGGTATAATACAAGAGAAATACTATGTTAAAAATCCCTAGGGTGGGGTGGGAGAGATGGCTTGGTGTTTAGGAGCACTTCTTACTCTCCTAGAGGACCTGAGTATGGCTCCTAGCATCCATGTCAGGGGGCTCACACCCTCCTAGTACTCGAGCTCCAGTGGACCTTCTTCCAGCCTATGTGCACACTGGCATACACATAGAACATATAGATGTGCACAAATAAAAGTGAAAGTAAATCTTTAAAAATAACTTCTCCAATAAGCTAACATGATCAGATATATGCTTGGATTCTTGTCAGGCATCATCAAAAATATTTATTGCTTATCTAAATAAGTGTTAATTTTTGACATGTTTTAGAAGTTTAGTCATAATTGTAAGTTATATAAGCCACAATGATAAGTTCTTATATCTTTTAAAAATATAAATAATTTTGGAACAAATAAAGTTGGAATACTAGTGTCCTACCATAAATAAAACCCATACATTTTATAAAAAACATACATGTCTTTAGTGAAGGACTTGTGAGCCTCTAATTTTACAGTTGTGAATTTAGTTGCTCTAAGTATTGTCAATAGTTCATATTTTGGCAAGTTTTCAATCTTTATTCCTGCATGATAGCCACCTTCATAATGCACATATACACACTTGAGTGTGTGAGTGCATGGCCGTGTGCAGGTATATACATAGCTTCTCCACATGGCTGAGAAGTGAGATAGATATATCAGCTTTGAAATAAGTGCACACCTGATCATTCTGACAAGGAAAGACACAGTGAATTACACCTTACCTGCCATAGCAATAACTTTTCACAGCATTCAGCTAATGCTTTTATGCTCAACATAGCAAGGTATGGGATTGCCTAAGGTAAGTGGTAGGTGACATGAATCATTCAGTACACATTCCCACAGCACTTCCTCATCCTCATGATTGAATCACAAAGTAAAAGTCAATCCATCCATCACTATTCCAATGATCAGTCGTTATACACTTCCAGTGAGTCTCTAGCTACAACTCCATTCTGAGTGCATATACTGAGTGTCTGGCTCATTCTTTGATCCAGTAAATAGAGTGTAGACAGTTGGAAGGACAGTTGCATGCTCAAGGCAGTACTGAGTTTGAAGTCACTCTGTGTCCTGGGTTTCTGGCATTTGCCTCACATCAGCTGGGAACCTAGTTGCCTGTCACCTGCTGCCTCTTCCTTCCCACCTGATGCATTGAATCTTGGGGTTGAAGACCATCATTATGATCAGGCCCTCAGTCTGGTTGGTTTGACTGGTCTAGGAACCTTAGGTGCATTTGGAGAAATGCACACATTTAGAATTAGAGAATGAAAAACAAACAAACCTATTGCTCTTCACAGTTTCCCTGGGAACTGTGACTTCTTTGCAGACACTCGCCAATGGTTCTTGCAGCTATGGGGGAAGAACCTGGACTTACGTATGCATTCTGTCTGTATCCCACTCCATGTGAGGTTTGCAAGGCAAGTTCGTGTGGTCGAGCCTTGGATATGGTAACCCTTCCTACATCTGAAGAACACGGTGCTTCCAACCTGAGGAGAAAAGCAACAGAGCTGCAGAGGAAGGACAGCACCCCAGAACCAGGGGAGGTGTACCAGTGACCTATGCTACTGAGCCTCCACAGGGATCAGCACACCACTTCTATATGCATGGCAGAGCATCACACTCAAAACAGACTACTTGCTGAGTAATGGCAGCTGAAGAGTGGGAGGGGGTGGGGGATGGTGTTAAAGAAGAGAGAACAGGAGCTGGATCTGACAATCAACATGGTTGTTTATTTGTGTCAACAGAGTATGCTTTAGCATCATGACAAATGCCTATTACAGGAGGCTAAGACATGAAGATTGCAAGTTCAAGGCCAGCCTGGACTACATAGTGAGTTTCAGGTTACCCTGGGTTGTGGGTTGTAAGCCTGGCTCAAACAACAAATGCACACACATTTTTGCATTTTAGAAGTCTCCTTCTTTCATTTATGCCTGTTGGTTTGCTTCCTTCCCTCTGCTCCTTGTATTTGAAACCCCAGACAGCACCTGGGGACTGCTTTTGTTAAGGCTCTGAAGGCTGGCCACCTGCTGTGCTCTCCTGGGATCCCTCACAACTCAATGTGTCAAGATGTGTGAACCATGCCGGTTCCCTGAACATCTTTCCCATCTGAGTCCTGCTTTATCTGCAGACTTCCCTTCTGCCTCTTCTCTGTTTCTTTCCTGCTTTCTTTCTACACAGGAGCCTTGTTATTTCCAGGCTTTGGCATGTGCCAGAGTCACTGGCCAGTCAGTGCTACAGCTCCCTCCACAGTCTTTCTCCTGTTTCTACCTTAACCAGGGGAGATTTCTAGAAAGACAGATTTCTTTTAGACAATGACCTATGGTCATGATACATGATTCCCACACTTGAAACACAAACACAGGCAAGGTAGAGAGAAGAAACAACTGCCTTGAGAAAGCTGATGGCCGAGGGGCAGCTCTGCTGGGGCTTGATGCATCCACAGCATTCTGTTCGCACCAAGCAAGAGTCCAAAGATTCAAAAACCCATCTTCACCCAGCTTGGAGAGTTTAAACTGTTCTTTGTCTTCTCATGAGCACTAGCCAACTCTATTCCTTACTTTACCCTCACCCACACTGGGGGATTTTAGGGAAACTATAATTAAAACCGTGAGAACCCAGCTAGCATGTTGAATGAGAGATGTGATGGGGGTGTGCTCTGATCATGTGGTAAAGTAGAAGGGGGATTTATAATCCAAGAAAAACAAATGTATCTAAAGTTCTAATTAAGAACTGGTACCAACTGGAGAGAAATAACAACCTGCCCCCTTTCCGGAATGGATGCTTCCAATCAGATATGACCTCTCAGACTTCTTGGTGGCACATTGATGGGATGCACCAATAGGAAGAGGAAGAGAGCCCTGCCATTTCATGGCACAAGAAACCACTGCAGCACCCTGTTCAGTAAATCAGTTTTAGCCAGATGTGCCAATTTGTGCGACCTGAGTGTACCTGACCTGGACTGCAACTCTATGGGACAGGACTGACTAGACAGCTGGCAGGCAACTCCTCTCTCCATTTATGCAATTAGCATAGTGCAAATGGAATATTCCAGAACTTAAGAGGGTCCCTTCATGGAGGTGGTGTTTCAGGACACAGCTCAAGAAAACATACATCAGGTTCTAATGAAGAAAAAAGAAGACCCTGGGGAGGCTTTATCTCCCAGTTCCAGCCTTAACTTTCAAAGGCCATGCCTGTGTCTTTTAAATGATAGTGAGTCACGTTGTTGGGCGCTGTCCTTGGTTAATTCTCTTTGAAGTGGGTGAGTTATTTCTCTATCTTTCTTAGCTTCTTGTGAGGAGACAAGGACTGTGGCAACTTTGCCATCTCTGTGACTGCAGGTTGTGCCCACATAGGCTAAAAAATCCTGAAATCTGTGGTGACCGATAGTAATCATTTTCCAAGGTGAGTCAATGAGAACAATATCCATTTGTTTTCCAAATGACCAGAAATTTGGAACTGAACATTTACCTGTCAGGAGGCATTTATCTGAAGCCTGAGGCCATACCTGGATCATCATCCACAATGTGCTAACCCATCTACTGTGAGAATTATTCTGTGGTACTCCAAAGAGAAGTGACAAAATAACAAGAGAAGATGGATAGGACCAGTTAAAAATAGAAACACTCCAGCGCTCTTGAGAGCTACGATGAAGTGGCTGAGGGAAAAGACTTTAATTCTAAACTGGTGGGGCTATTAACTTGAAAACAGCAAACATATCTAACTTTGGGTGTCTGAGTCATGTCATAGACAGCCAGGTGTCACCTGGGGGAATCACACTAAGGATGGCTGATGCTTGCCATATCAAATTCATCACCTTCCATTTGAAGTGTTTCTCCATTAATTGTAGCAATAATGCACATCCTATTAAAGGCAAAAAAAAAAAAAAAAAAAAAAAAAAGAACATTCCAAAGTGATACTTGTGTGCCAACAATTCAAGGTACTTTACAAGATCATATTGAGAATGGATATCATGGCAAAGCTTGGCGTGGGGACTGGAACACAGTTTTTTCTTCTGGTTTTGCTTTTCTTTCTGGAAATGTGTGCCATTTTCTAACTATATCTAGTCGTCACATGGAGTTATTTATGTCTCAGTAACAAGTCACACTGACTTGGTAATTGTCCTTTATGTCACTAAATCAAAAGTACAGAGTCATGTGTGCTACTCAGTGAAAATTAAAACAGCCATTGGCACAATGCTAACAGATAGGGAAACTGGTTCCTGTGTAGACGTCCTGGTTGAAAGGATTTTCTGTGCAAAAATGTAATATGAATATGTTAAGGAATATAGCAATGTACACATATGATTACGATTGGCTAGGTCTCATGCCTCCAGGACATAGAAAATGAAAATGAAGTACCTCATATCCTTTAGAGCTATTCTGTATTCCAAAGTGGGGAGTGCCGGGGTCTGGGCAAGCGGTGTGTGCCGGATCTGCAATTCACAATTAAAAATAAATTGTAACACCTTGTGAAATTAGAAAATGTTTTCAAATTGCCTATGATATTTTATATGAATAGTTAAGATGAAGGCTGCCTTCATTTCCCAGGACATCTTTGATGCTTTATCAATTTTAAAGTAGATTTGCATATTCACACCTAATCTTCATGCTCACATCCAATCTGCATATTTGCATCTATTTGAGAATAAGCCATTCTTCCTCACTCTCTGGTGTATGTCTCTCTGCTGACAGATACTTGCTCCTGAATATTAAAGTCTCTCCAATCGTTTTCTACTTTGATTTTTTGGTTTGTACAGATTTTACTATCATGGTTGCTCTTTTTTTTTTGCTATTAGACTCTTTTTTTTTTTGATAATTTTTCTTAAGTTTTCTAAGTGAGAAACATACACTATTCCAATGGAGGCTTCTGGTAATATATCAGGGCCATTTTCAAATGCGTGGGATGTAAACAGAGAAGTCGATACACTGCTGCTGTCTCCAGCTGTTTGTACAGAATAACATAGATAAGTATTTTCCTAGATCTACTGAGAAGTCTGGGGAAGGAAGACATGTTAATACAGAGCAGTCTTCCATGGAGCAATCACATTCAAGCCAAATCACAGGAAATAGTCCTAGAGTTGGAATCAAAAGTTTCATGGAAATTATTTGTAATGCTGCCTTTAGTTTTAGGTATAAACAATTTGATTGCTGAGAAAATTGCTGAGATTAAAGCTCTTAATTGCTATAAATTTGCACAAGAATCTTAGTGAAAGTGGGTGGTCAATATTAACTCACAATAAGAACAGCCTCTTCGCTATGGGGACGGTTGCTAGGAGATGGTAAAAATTGTTTCATCCAGAACACCCCTTCCCTATTGACAAAGCTGTAAGCTGAGCTGGTTGGAGATGGAGATGCTCAGGTGGGAAAGAATCCATCAGGTTTCCAACTCAGTTTACATGGTTTGAAGGAGGCTGAATTTCCCTTAGCTGTACTGACTACATTTGACCAGGTCCTTGCACAGGACATTATCTAAGACATAAGCGCAAATGAGCTTGAGCCTTGTAGGAACATCATTCCACAGTTGCCCCCACACCCTCAGCTGTGCCCGCACATTACCTATACAGGTGGGTTGGACTCCACTCCACATTCCGTCCGCCTGGCAGGTTCTCCTGGAGGAACCCACTAACACGAATGGGGGTTTGCATTGGATGAAAACCTCAGACTTAAAAGTGAAACTTTTCCCACTGAGCCGCCCCTCTGCAGGAGTGCCGGGATCACCACAGAACACAGCTGGGGAAATAAACAGGTCATGTCAGTACTCAGCATGTCTGGACCAGGCTAGCCTATTAAACCTGCTTAGGTCCTATGGATTCTCCAGATTCTGCCACTAAACCTGCAAACTCCCAAGGAGAAGGCACTGTGATGGCTAGTGTTTTTATGTTGATGGCTAACTTGATGTTTAAAAGTTTAAAATCTCTGTGCTTAAGAGACATATAAAGCAAAATCAGACTTCCAATTAAGGGATGTTAAGGGTTAATTTTTTTTTGCTGTTCCTGCTTCTGTAAACAAGCCTGCTTTGTAGGAAATGACCTGCTTGCTAGAACAAATTGTAACAGTACTCTTTGCCTTTATTTATTTATTTATTTTTATTTATTTATTTATTTTTTTTTTTTTTTTTGGTTTTTCGAGACAGGGTTTCTCTGTGCAGCTTTGCGCCTTTCCTGGAACTCGCTTTGGAGACCAGGCTGGCCTCGAACTCACAGAGATCCTCCTGGCTCTGCCTCCCGAGTGCTGGGATTAAAGGCGTGCGCCACCACCGCCCGGCTACTCTTTGCCTTTATAAACACCTGGCTGAGGTAGCTGGGCTGGGTGCTGTATTTAGGAATCTGGAGTCCCTGGTATGTAGACTTGGCACCAGTATCTAAATAGAAGCCTCTTCTTTGTTGCAATTTATTAATGGTAAGACTGGTGAATCTCTGAACCACCCCAGACCCATAATAACACCTGCCTTTGGCCACACTTGCTGACCACAGCTACACACCACTGTGCTGTTGAAAGTACCCCCTTGAGTGTCTGCCATCACAGGGCACACTCTACCCTAGGACTTACGCAAGCACTGAGGGACTTCTCCTTTCCACACTCCACGCCCTTCACAGGACAGGATGGCCGAGTGGGAGAGCTGGTAGCCGTCCACACAGCTGTAGCTTATGCTGGCGCCCCAGCGGAAGTCTGACCCCTCCACCTTCCCGTTTGGCACTGGAGGAGGCTGATTGCATAGGACAGCTGTTGCCAAGAATAAACAGGTCAAATCCTGATGGACACACCAGTGGGGCTGTTTATGTTCTCCCCACCACATCTCTCACGGTGGCTCTTATCACGGCTCTGACCACAGTTTGTGCCATAGCACCCATCCTAGATCTTGCCATAAACCATACCACCATAGCACCTGCTATGCCCCCCCCCCCCCCCCCCCCCCCCCCCCCCGCCCCGCAACTACATCTCCCACTCTGGCCCCTGTCATGCCCCCTCCCTGCATCACTGATGCTTTTTTAAATAGAAATAATATCTCCAAAAACATTAACAACATGAGAGTTTTCCTCCAGTTATTTCTTCTTTAGCCCAGACGAAATATGTAAGAGTAACAATGAAGTCCAACCACAAAGCACTGCAGGAGGGAACAGTATTAAATCCTCCGTGCTGGTCACACACATGGCCAAAGGGAAAAAAAAAATCCTAGGTCATTTCATTCCTGATACTAGGAACAAACCTAAGGAGGGCTTGACCACACGACATCAGTGAAACCTTCCAATTTATGTTACAGCTGGCGAGACTTTCTCCCGACATCCACAATTTTATTTATTTAAAGATAGCATATGACTTGTCAAAGATACTCATGCATTCATGAATAATAATTTTCTAAAGATTTTAACTACCTGTATTTTTGTGTGCATATGTGTATGTGTGAGTGCAGGGGCCTGAGGAGACCAGAGGTGTTAGACACTTTGGAGCTGGAGTTACAGGTGGTTCTAAGTCCCCTTCACGGGTGCTAGAAACCAAAGGGCTCCTGAACCGTCTCCCCAGACACCCTGAGTGACCTTTAAAGAGCTAATCCATAAATGGCTAAACACAGTCCTATGAAATGACACTTGCAGAGTTTAATTTGAGTTTGGGGGTTCAGTATCCATTTCCTGGGATACTGCAAAGACAAAGCAAGACCACTGGGCCATTCTGTGGTGATGGCTCATGGGTCCACCTTCCCCACTCCAGAGATTATTATAAAATGGGAAAATTCCCCAAGCAACATGTGAAAATCCACTCTGAAGATGAGAAGCTTCCAGACTCGGAATCTGTCAATGGCACTGTGGAGGGCAGAAGGCAGCCGGGGAGGACATGTTTGCAAGTGTTCATCCTCACCCATGCCAGCTCATGGGGGAAGCACCTGTGGGGCACACAGCAGCCACCACATGCATCTAGCAGGTGGAAGTGGGCCCTGGCTCTGACACTCAACTGTGGTGAGATATTGTGCACCCCAATAAAACTGATTTGGGGATCAGAGAACAGAGCTAGCCACTAGGTTAGACATGGAGGCCAGACAGTGATGACACACACCCTTAATCCTATCACTCTTGAGACTCTGTGAGTTCAAGGCCATACTGGGAACAGAGCCAAGCATGGTGGCACACACCTTTAATCCCAGCATTTGAAATCTCATGCCTTTGCT
The DNA here is from genome assembly GCF_007827085.1 of Peromyscus californicus insignis. Taxonomy (NCBI): domain Eukaryota; kingdom Metazoa; phylum Chordata; class Mammalia; order Rodentia; family Cricetidae; genus Peromyscus; species Peromyscus californicus. The sequence continues at coordinate 10,797,009 of NW_026294534.1, forward strand.
TGGGAAGCACACATGCCTTTAATCTCAGGAAGTAAGATGGCAGGGCAGAGAAAGGTATAAAAGGCGTGAGGAAACAGGAATTCACTCTCTTTAGGCTCAGGATTTTGTAGGGTTAAGAACTACTGGCTGGGTTGCTCTGCTTTCTGATCTTTTAGCTTTCACCCCTATATCTGGCTCTGGGTTTTCTATTTATAAGACCGTTTAGCAATTCATGTTACACTCAACCCTCTGCCCATTTAGTCATTTGCTCAGCAAATACTTCTTGAGAACTTCTCAGAGCTGATGATTGGGAAGGGGGAGGACATGTATTTGTGCAAGGAAACCTTGCAGGGAAAGGTTCCAGGTGGGAACAGAATGAACCCTAGGGCTCAGCATAGGATACCACATGAGTAGTAGGATAAAGGCCAAGAAGAGCTAGAGTGGGAAGTAGGGGGTATCAAGAAGGATCCTGGTACTGACGATGAGTATGATGAGTATTACTAAAAGGAACAGAGTCTAGAGAAGTACACACAGAACCCCAGCAGCCAGAGTGTTGATTCACCAATTCCCACTGTGAACCCTTGACCTAAATCTGTCCAACACAGCTGGAGAGTGTCAGTACACACCCAGTGGTGCCTGTTACACAGCAACCATGGTGCTGGGCCACTAAGGACATAAAAGACAAGAAAAGAGTGTGAAACGCTTAGACACATCAGGAAGAACAAGGGTGACCCAATAGCATGCCCTGTCAGAGGGGGAGGAAACAAGAGCTGTGGGCACCAAGGACTCAGGAAGCCTCACAAAAAAATTCTCCAACCCAGGAGTCCTTCAGAGACTCAGATGACAGTGCCCTTCCCTAGACCTTCTCAGTGTCCCAGTTTCCACTCTTACGCATTGGTTCCCAATCAGATGGGGAAAATGCCATGCGTTTATGCACAGACACCGTAGCTTCCCAGCATCAGCTTTTCTTTCCCCTCTCGTCTCACTCCAAGTCAGTAAGAGGAGAACACATTGGGATGCTTCGTCTTCTGATGGTGGGACATCCTGACCATGCAGATCCCCTGCAGCCACAGCTTCCCTGTGAGTACGCCAAGCCATCCTACCCCGTCTGGCCAGAACCTGCCCATTTACTGGTGTCAGGCTGTGTAAGCCACAAGCCTTCCTGATCCTTCTCAATGTATGTCCACCTTTCCTCTTTACATCTGACCCCAGAACATTCCAGTGCTGACCCTCCGTCTGTATTCTGTCATTGTCAGATGGCCAGCTGGTGTGCTTCTGCCTCGACATTCCGGAAACTAGACTCACCATCATGTCAACCATCTATGTACCATGACCACCATCAGCTTATTTATCGAGAGTGCCTGAAGCTGCTATATCTAAACATATCCCTTAGAGCAGTGGTTTTTCAAGCTGTGGGTCATAACTCCTTTGGGGGTGGAATGACCCTTTCACAGGGTCTGCCTAAGACCATCAGAAAACACAGATATCTCCATTACATTCAAAACACTATCAAAATTCCAGTTATGAAGTAGCAATGAAAACATTTTTATGGTTGGGGGTCACTGCAACATGAGGAACTGTGGTAAAGAGTCACAGAATTAGGAAGATTGAGAATCATTGTTCTAGAGGTAGGATGAGTCACATAGACCTCACTTTCTTGGTTTATTTTATTTTTATTTTTTGTTTTTCGAGACAGGGTTTCTCTGTGTAGTTTTGATGCCTGTCCTGGATCTTACTCTGTAGACCAGGCTGGCCTCAAACTCACAGACATCCACCTGGCTCTGCCTCCCAAGTGCTGGGACTAAAGGCATGCACCATCACCGCCTAGTGACCTTACTTTCTTCACTCAGGGAATTCTAATATTGAGTCATTCACTGTAGCCCTGCATAACTCGGTTTCTCCATCAGTAAAACTGTCACCCATTAGTCAGGAAAATAAAGTGAGTGGATATTTACAAACAGGTTGAGAATTCCTGAGAATTCTTCCTGGCTGTTGGAACTGCTTCATGAGCACAAAATGAGTGCAGCACAATCCTATAAAGACTTCTAAACCCATACCGTCAAATAAATGATGGTACACACCTTTGCAGATGGGCCGGCTCTGATTCCATGTGCCATCTTTGGTGCAGCGGATGGTCGGTGATGTTGGGGGTTCCATCAGGTAGCCAGGGTTGCACTGATAGCTCACAGTCTTGTTGAAAGTGAAGTCTGTCCCAAACTGGATGCCATTGGGCAGCGTGCCAGGATCCCCACAACTGATGACTAAGAGGCAGGTAGCAGAAAAGAACGGGACAGATGCAATTTATCATGACAGGAACCAAACTGTGTGAGCGCTCTTCTGGGATACAGCAGGGAACCAGAGAGGTGCCCGGCCCCAGAGCACCGATTCCACCCACCTGCTGCCAAGGGGCTGTGTTTGGCATTGTGAACTGCTGTTCTATTTGATAGGTGGTGGTGTGGTTGCCAGCGGGTGCCAGCTCTGGCTGTTCCTAATCAAGACACACCCATAGCTATAGACAAGAATGAGATAGCTTATTTCTCTTGAAACTAGGCTGTCTGGAGCCAGAGAAGCCTTGCTTTTCTCTATGGTTCTTCCTTCACTGCACAGCCGAACTGACCATTTAAATAGCTTCAGCTGTGTACATCAAAGAAGCGGACTCTTAAAGCCTCCAAGAAAACAGGGCATCACACCAAACTTAAAGTAATCGTTTATGCTGATTTTACAGGATCCATAGATTGGGAAATTCTACTGTCTCCTTCAGCCGTTGGGCTTCCTGGACCCCCCACCCCTGGCTCCACCTGAGCAGGTACTGACTTGTACAGTCAGGTGCTGTGCCTGTCCAGGTCCCGTTGGCTGTGCAGTGCCGAGTCATGAGCCCTGAGGTTTTGTAGCCTTCCCAGCAGGCGTAGATGACGGAGCTGGAGAAAAGGATGCCATCACTGCTCAGGATCATCCCATTGGTGGGGGTGCCCGGGTTTCCACAGGACACGGCTGTCAGGAGGCAAAAACAGTGGCCCAGAAGGGAGTAAGCCAGAACCGAAGCTTAAGACAAAGGAGACCCATGGGCATGAGGGCCTGATGGGAATGTGAGAACATTTGTATGGGATAAATTCAGCCTTTGTCTTACCTGACCCTCAGATTTACTTGATTAGTCACAAAAGTAAAATCTGTATTTTCACATCTTTTCTGATCAAAACATGCATTTGAAACATTGAAAAGCCATTGCTACTCTAAGCTTGAACACACTTTTCAGCAATGTAGAATTATCATGACTTTAAAAGGTATTATATGGTATTAGAGTTCAAAAACATCATCCTTCATAACATTCTTTATTTGTTTGAAATCTGGAAAATTAGGGCCATGTGTTCTATCCCCAGCAGAGTTCACTTGGGGAGCAGAGAATGCTTCAGGAATGCAAGTAACTGTACCTATCGGAACAGAGTCTCCCTCATGTTATCAAATCTACCCACAGCTATATAATTAGTTGCCACATGGTTTCCCTTTGCATTGTTCTCAAAAGTATCTTAATGTTCCCTACAGGCCCAGAGACCTCAGCTAATGGTGCTCAGTGCAACAGGGCAGGGCTCTCATTCACTGTGTGCACCTTAGCCACCAAGAAGAGGAAATACCCCTTCTACTGGGGACAGACCACAATGATGGCCTCAATGTTGAATATTTTGTCATTTGTATTTGAGACCATCATCAGAATAATTGTTGTATTTTCACCTCAGCCCTGTCACAATGATGTGTAGGAGAAGATAATAAGTCATGAGACCATTACTGGATAATTAACAGGAAGACTACAGCATGACATTCTCTGAGTGTTTGAAAACATGCTTGTATATTTAGTTGTTCCACTTTTAAACCTAGTCCTGAGAACAAAAAAAAGATGCATTTCTCTTAAAATACAGAAGGAAGTAGTCAATTCTTATTTCATGTAGAATATGCACATAAGCTCAAGTTGAGTTTATTCTTGTTTGCAAAACAAATACAAAACACAAATATCAGTGTTTCTCTGCCTCTGTCCATGGCAGGCATAACTAATCAATAATAATCCACTTCTGTAATGAATGTGATTCTGAACCTACAGTTCTTCCTAAGGCAGACTTTTCAACAATATCCTGTTTGACATTTATGTTAAACAGTGTTTACCAATTCACCCAAGGTTCCCTAAAATATAAATTAAAATTTCAAAGTGAAAAGACAACAGTGTTGGATTATTTGGAGCAATTGCTCATTCAATACACATTTGTTTAGCAGTTAGAATATTGTAGCTGCTGATAGAAAGTCTCTCAAAGCAAGGGATCACATGTAGTCCAAACTAGAACCTAAGAATCAACAAAGAACGGTAGTGACATTTCTAGCTGATAATACTTGATAAAATACCCATGTGTAGAGCTTCCTAAATCACCTATGCAGGACAAAATTAATTAACTAATTGATGAGAATAATTCACTTTATCTTAGAAGCAAATATATGTTAATGAGTTTCTACCATGATGATGCTATCTGACCACTGAGACATTTCCCTTCAAATACTGCATTCTATAAAGTAGGACTTATAATTCCATTTTTCTATTTCACAGTAAAAAACACATTTATTGCCTGTCATACCAGGGAAATACAGATAGAAGGCAGTGTCAACTTGTGTTTTTGAAGTGACTTTGATGACACACGAGAGAAGAGGATGTGATACTTAAAGCAATAGATTCTATTTGTAGTTACCAAAAAAAACAAGATACTTTGTAAATTAAAAGGTAAAAATTAATCATAGTCTATGTTTTCAGGTTTTATTCTGTTTAAATATATCTTCTACTTCATATTTTGTTCATGTGTTTTGTTTTGCTAAGGCACAATTTTATCTTACTTAATTTATAGTAAGATATAACTTAACTAATTCTAAACATTAAATTGTTTAATATCAACAGAGCCCACCGAGGATGGTACATTAGACAGATAGCAGCAACATTATACTGAACTCTGTGATTTTTTTTTCTGAGTTAATTTATAAAGACAATGGCTTCAAACTCTACCTGTAATATAATTAACTGTAAAAGGCTTAGTTAAAGCACACCCCATCACTGTAATGTGTGGAATGTCACATGACCTGGTTATTAGTGGCAATGACAAGGTTGTAGCTCAGGTTATCTCCCATCAATACCACACTTTTATGGCTTTAGTTGAATTTAGGGATTATCAAAATTATGAGGAATCGATAAAGATTTGTCCAATGCAACTGAAATCAAATGACATCATTATAGTAAAGCAACTTCCTGAGTGAGGGCCTTGGAAGCATTTGTTAATAAGCCTGTATTCAAAAGATAGATTACTAACCAAAGCCAACATAATGTCAAAGAAATCTATAGGCATGTAATATTAAAATATCATAGTTATATAAATCATTTGATCTTTGTGAATGTTTTAAAAGCCTTCCTTGCTTTGTTTTTCATGACTTGTAAGTTCCTTTTACAATTCATTCCAGTTTCCCATAGGGTTGTAAGGATTTTAGTAGATTAAGAAGAAGCAATCACATCAGGATAGAAATAATCCCGACTAGGGAATGTGTGCTTGAAGCCTTGCTTAACACTTCTAGAGATCCAGTCCCCAGTGGTTGACACTGTAAGAGCTTTTTCAAGTATTCCAAATTGCATAGAAAAATTTTTATCCATACAGAAAATATATCAGCATAATCTTTTTGAGACACAAAACTTGAGAAGTTGGCTTACGTGGGTATCTGTTAGTTAATGGCATATCTGTCTACATTCTGATGCTATTTTCTCAACTTTGAGCAAATCATTATCAAACACATCTTGGTTCATCTTTGCCTAAGGCAGACTTTACAATCATCTGGCCTGGTACTATAAAGGACTCATGATGGCCACCATTGAGAGCTGAATCATCCTTACCTCCTGTGGAGATCAGATACACTCATTCTGGAATGCCACACAGGTTATAATCTTAGATTGCTTTGTAGCTGTTGTGCATGAAGGCACCAACAGAATGGAACCTGTTGGAACTGATGTACTCCCTGCCCATAGAGATTATGTCTTCTGATTGAGTTGCTTCTCCTCATTGCCTCTCAGCCTCCATTCACCTCAAGGATCCATACAACAAGGCCTCAGTCATAGGCGACCATCAGATTAGAAACCCACTTTTGTGTGATAAACATTCAAAGGAGAACTAGTGTAATAGGTCCTTTGGACAGTCAGGGCATCTTTAGGGCTCACTCATAACCTGGATTGATGCTCTTAAAACTGTTGGGAGAAGAGTTCAAGTATACAAGTGATAAATCCTCTAGAGGTCCCTCCAGGTGGTCCCAGTCACTTAGGAATGAGTCAGTGACTTGAAGAGCCATTGGTTGGGAGGACTGCAGGGCTTGGATCACTTACCCTCACACACAGGCTGTACCCCTGACCAGGACCCATTCACCAGGCATGTACGCTCTGCAGAGCCCCGCAGCTGGTGGCCCATCTCACAGGAGAAGCGCAGAAGACTCTTTGTCTTAAACTCATCCCCAAGACGAGACCCATGGGCAGGGGTCCCTGGGTCGCCACAAAATCCAGGACTATTTCCTGAGGAGAACAAAACACAGAGAATGCATGGCTTGTTTAAATCAAGTTGTTTCATGTGAAACTTCTTAATATGCCTTTAAGACAGTCTATGCTTTCACAGTACTGTGGCTTCTGGGAAGAAATGCTATCTTCATTACTTCCTAACATGTAAACTTAAGACAATGTTTCTCTGTCATCAAAATAAAAAATACGGTTAATGAGAAAATGTGATTCTTTGAGGAGAAGTGAAATACTGAGATGTGATCATAGCAGCATCCCAGGACAGTGAGTGTGGGCAGCAAGTCAGAAATGGGGGCTTAGGTATACCAGCTACACAGGAACCTCAAGGTGTCTACCCTTCAGAGCTACATCCAGAGTTAGTAAGTGTTATATCTTACTTAAAGATCACCCATAGAGAAATTAGGACAATAGATGACAGTGACTACTGACACTAGAGGTGAAGTATGGGAAAATAAAGTGGAAGCCTATAAAAAATTCAACCAAGATAAGCAAGAACTCCAGCAGAGCAATTGGAAGCCCCTGCAGAAGGAAGTGTAGAGATGGGTCTGTGAGGATAGGGCAGATGGTATTACCAATTGAGTGATAGGAATCAGGGGTAATGACAGAGATGCTGAAGCAGATGATACAGACCTATGTGATGTGGCTTAGTGATTAAACGAGTTTGAAATCATAGTGATCTGTGTGGTGGGGACCAGTTATAATGGTGAGGATGATACTGATCATGACTTACATGATGTGGCCTGCAATAAAATGATGGTGCTGATGATGGGGATGGTGGTGGTCTATGTCATGGGGACCAGTGATGACAGACAGTGAAGATGATGCGAATCTATGGGGCAAGGACCAAAGGCTGTGGTGAAGATGTCAATGCTCCCTATGGTGGGGACCAGAGATGATGGCAATCATCTGTACTAGTGGCATATATCACATCATTACAAGCATGCACATGACTGTCCAATATTCTGAATGTAGGGCTCCTCACCTGAGCAGTGGGGAAGGGCTCCACTCCAGTGACTGTCTTCTTGGCAGACTCTTGTGCTATTGCCTGTGAGGATCTGGCCCCCTTTGCAAGAGTACTGAACTGTGGCTCCATATGTAAACAATTCTCCAGTTAGGACAGCATTAGCAGGGACCCCAGGATGCCCACATGATATAGCTGAAGATAAGATTAGAATAAATGAAGATATATGTTTGGCATAGTAAGCCATACAGACCCCCCCCCCCCCACACATACACACATTACCCATTAAGGAACAGGACCTAACTATGTCCTCTATAGATAAGAAATGGCTTTTTTTCAGATGGTATTTACATATCTAGTTATTGAAAGAAGGAAAGGTAGTGGTGATGTGATTTTTTTTCTGACTTAAGAGAGCTTTGCTTAAAGTTGGAATTTACATGTCAGCCTTCAAGGAGAAAAACATCTCCCTGACTTTATCTATCTGGCTCTAATTATATTCTGTGTGAGCAGAATGGGGATTTTTTTTCAAGTGAAAAGCCATACAATTCCATCAGAATTATTTCCCTTACTTCGTCAGTTAACATGATAATCATACAGTTTGCTCAGAGACAAGATTGTATTAAATTTACCTAATTAAGCTCATCTGTCTAGGAAAACAAGTCTAGTGAGCACACTTTTAGTGGGTTGTGATCTAAAATGTGTAAGTAAAAATAACAAATGAAAAATTGACTCCCCTTCAGCATAGTCTGAAAAAATTATCTCAGCATTTTCATTCACATCCTTAAAATTGTACCTAACTGAGTCCATAATCTATTGTCAACATCCTTCAAAAAGACAAGTTCTAGGATCCAGATGAATAGAGTACTGAGTATTGAAAACTCTATCTCCACTTGCTCATGAATTACCAAATACAGCTAGGGACAGATACACTGCAATGCTTCATGCAAATGACTAGCTAGATGGAAGCCGCCAGGCCCTTATTCAAAGGCATGGATTCAGCATCGAAGACTAACTCCCTTTGATTACTAGCAACACAGAAGTGATGTGGACCAGAGAGGAGGGGCTGGAGCTGGAAGGCATAGCCCTCCCCTGGGTCACATTAGCCCTCATTATCCATCTAGCATTAGCATTCATTCAGTGCAGACCCACGTTTCATCTAGAGTCCTAAAAGGAAGCCAATTAGATCCCAAACACTGAAGTGTTGGGTAAATGACCAATTCTGGCTGAAATAAGAGAACAAAAGGAAAACAATCCAAGAAACAAAGCAGCACGGAGATAAGGCAGAACCTCACTGGAGCATGTGAAGTTGTCCTCTGAGATACTCCTTCCCATACTCTTGTTGTTAAGGACAAGTGGGACAATGAGGGGTGGGGACCAGTTGGTCAAGGGACAGGGAGTTTGTTAAGTCCCAGGGCCTGCAGGTGGAGCACTAAATGAGCATCAGTACAAAGGCTGATGGGAATCTCCCAGGAGTAGGAGAGGACAGTGTAAAAGGGAAGGAACAGAGAGAACCAAGTTCCCTGGAGAATTCCCCAGTGTGGAGCTGCAGCGTGCCAAAGGGGAGAGACTGTGGCCCATTCATTGGGGAGCCAGTCCTGTCTACAGTCACTGAGCACTCAACACTCCTTGAAGCTATCCTTCCCTTTCTCTGTGGAAAGAAACCACAGTGTCAAAGTTAGAACTGAAAGCTGTTCCTGTGCAGGGCTGAGAGAGAAACGCCCTTGAAGTGGGGGTGGGTGAAATTCTCCCCTACCTACCCACCCACCCTCAAAGCCCTGCAACCGAAAGGGGTAGAGGGCACTTTGTAGCAAGGAAGCTCCTGCCATAGTGCCACCTCTTTTCTGGGCATTGCCATGAAGGTGGTATTTTGATTTTAAGGACTGCTTTGCTTCTGCCTGACTTGAGAAGCCCAGACAGTGATATTTTCTAAATGTACAGATTACATTTGGAAGATGATCTTTCTATGCTGCAGGATTGTCTGCTTTTGTTTTGTTTTCAAGGGGAAAACACCACAGTATGGGGCACGCATAGACAGATACATTCTTATTCATCTTCATCTTCTAAACGGAGAGTAACAAATTCTTTGAGACCTTGGTGGCCATTCGCATTTTATCTGTATAGAAGAGCACCTCCACCCTTCCCAGAGCTGTCCTTTTTCTGCTGGCTCATGTGAGGTTTGTCTGATGCTGTCTGCCAGCTGGGGTCACAGCTGGCTGCACTGGAAGGGTCCTGGGAGCCAGATCCATTCTCTGTGCCAACTCCTGCTTCTCAGTCACGGATGCTGGGTGAGCAGGTCAGAAGCCTACCTCAGAGCCCTTGGCTGATATTTCTAATCTGGAACTTCAGAGAGCGAGGCCGAGGAGGGAAGACGCTGAGATGATGGAAGGCAAAGAGTAAGCCCGTCTCACAGACTAAAGCAGGCAGAGGTGGTCATGCAGAGGCAGAGGTGAGAGGTCCCTTTCTCCCATCTTACACTCATTTAAGTCATATTTGGTGATTTCTGTCTGACCCATGATAAGGACTGGCAGAAACAGTAATAGGAGAGGGAGAAGGAGCTAAAATTTAGTGTTTACATGACTATGCAGAAATGCATTTCTGTTGTTGCCATTTCCTTTGGCTCTGTGGCCAGGAAGCCTGGGAGAAGCCTCGCTCACCTAGACACTTGGGTAAGGAGCGATCCCACAAGCCATTTGCCATACAACTCAGGGCAGAAGACCCCAGCAGGTAGAACCCCTTCTTGCAGTGATACATCACGCTCATCCCATACTCGAAACTCTCAGGAAAGTTCTGTTGCCCATGGCGAACTGCATTTTCCACAAATCCAGGATCCGAACAGTTTACCACTAGAAAATGAAACATTTCTTTAGAGATAAGACTTACCCCCCCCCGCCCTCAGTCATAAAGAAGAATAAAGCTACATCCTTTGCAAGAAAAAGAAGGCAATGGTAGATTGCCATACTGGGCAAATCAAATGAGTCTCTAAAAGACAATTATTTGTCTCCTCTCATTTGTAGTCCCTAGATTTCATATGGATATATAAAATCATATATGTATATAGGACAGGAAAATATGTGTGAAATTGTCCAGGGGACAAAGGGGAACAGAGGGTGGGGCTAAAAAAGAAGAGACACAGAGCATGGGGGAATGTGCTCAACATATAATATATAGTTATGTGAGAATGTCCTTATGCAAGCAGTATCTTGTACAATGAATACACAATGAATTAAAAAATAAATTCATAAATTACAGTAGGAAACAAACAAACAAATCCTATGTCAAATTATAAAAGAATGTAAATTTTAAATCAATTTAGACAGTTTATGAAGGCAGAAGTTGATCTGGGAACTTCCCCATGAATTCTTGATTCCTCTGCTGTGGAGAGAATTCCCACAGAGCTATACCTGGTTTGACTCCAGAGTGTTAGTACCTAACCTCAATCCACCTTTTGTTTCTCTTTTTACCCTCTATGTGAATCTTGTCTGAGAGTTTCTCAAGGGTACAAAGCCTATGCAAAACTTAGTTGGGAAAAATCCAGCACACTGTGATGTTCCTTAATCGAGAATTTGCATTTGGCATTGTCCCGTTGGAAGCTTAGTTAAGATGTTTTGGGGATATGGAAATCAACTTGCTACAGAGTGTAAATTGGAGAATGATAAAAAAAAAAGGCCCTTGGCTGAGGGAGGGTGTCTCAGGCTGAGAGGCTCAGTCCCCCTGTAGCTGGGAAAGGCTAAAGGGTCATTCTTGAGGTACCTCTGTCTCTTGATTCCATGGACCCTCCTGAACACCCACCCTGTAGATTGTATTTATTCTTTGTTACAGACATGTCAAGCATCAGATTGACTACTACCATAGTTCTGAAGTTGTGGGGCCAATCTACTATTTCCTAAAATTATGCTTCTTCAATATAAATTCTAGATCAATTTTCTTCATTAAGTTTTTACATTCTAAAAAAAAAAAATGGTGAAACGGAACTGGCTGACACTGGTTTGATTAGGTTTATTCAAGCACAGTGTTTGAGATCTGGGACATATATTATTTAGCCATACCCACCTATACATATTTTTGTGTGCCCCTAAGGGAATACTGCTGTCAATACACCATCACTGCAGCAGAAAATGGCAGTTCTTCCATCAACGCCTCATGGAAATGTAGGTTAGGCCACCTCTGATGGGAATCCTCTTGCCTCAGGAGGAGAGAGGAAGGCATTCTCAGCAGTACAGGACACGCTCTGGTTATGCTGAATGGCTTCCATTAGCCCAAAGGCCCATGGGCATCTTGGGAGGAATTAGCAGCAGGCATCCTCAGGTGCAGAATAGCAAATGGCCTGATTACCTCGTACTTCCCCTACCATGCCAGTGAATGGGACAGCTGCCATGGAGCACCCTCTCCAGATTATTTCTGGCTCAGTAAAGAGCTGTGCACTGAATTCTCAGCAGCCACTGCACACAGTGAGTTCTGGAAGCTGAAGGCAAACCTGTCCCCCTGTATGGATTTGATTCCTTTGCTGGGATGGGAGTGGGGAGGTCCAGACAGAGATGGGGTTCATCAAGACCCCTTTGGTGCAATGTTCTCTGAATTTCATGCAACTCTTGAACTTATGGATGAAAGCTTTGATTTCCCTGAGCTAAAAAAATGTTTATGGATCCAAGGAGGATATTTTTTTAAGGTTCTACAATACTCTTGCTTCTATAACTAAGTTGTAATCCAAACTCTAACCTAGCAGGGATGACCTAGCTGGAGGCAATCAAATAAACCTGAAAAATGGTTTGTAAAACCTGGAACAAACAGGTGTACCCCAGGCCAATGCTTGGCATGGCAAGCCTAATTCAAGATGAAAAGAATAATGGTCCTTTGAACAGAGAAGTACTACCTCTATATACTTTGAGCAGACAAAGGGCAATTAAAGTATCCTGTGACCCTTAGGGTGCCATTGACATACTGTGAGATGCCTCAGTAGAGTCTCTGGGGCCTGTGCTAGATAGGACACTCCCTTAGTGTGATCTGTGCTGATGTACAAAAGTCTGGAACCCCAAATTCTGCACAGTACTTTGTGAGCATTTACTGATTTTAAGCTATGACTTCCTACATAGAGACAGGTTTTGAGTGTGTGTGTGTGTGTGTGTGTATGTGTGTGTGTGTATGTGTGTGTGTGTGTGTGTGTGTGTGTGTGTGTGTGTGTGTATGTATAAGCCTTTTCCTTTGCCTGTACCTCAGGGCAAAATACTCCCTTCCTAGACACATTTTTTTTTTTTACCTCGGCAGGTAGGCAAAGGGCTGCTCCACTGGCCATTGCTCCGACATTGGGCCCTGGAGGCACCCTGCAGCAGGTAGCCTGTGTGGCAGGTGAAATTCACAAGGTCATTCAGGTTGAACTCGCTGCCATTAGTGAGGCCATGGGCAGGATTTCCTGGGTGTCCACATGTGATGGCTGTGGGAACAAGGTCTATATTACTGTCCATGCTTAACAGGTCACCACTCCCACCTGGAGTCACTGGGGACAAATGGGTAGACATGAAAATGGATGGAAAGTGTTGCTAGTGACATTGAGGACACTTAGAGCCTTTTGTTGTGACAGTGGGAAGCAGCCTCTACCAGCAGAGGCCTCACCTCAGGACTAGTGCTGTTTACTCAGACCAGCAGAATGCCGACTGACTTGGCCACAAAGCAGCCAAACGCAAGTTCAAATCTTTTGTTTATCAAGGATTTTGAGTATTTCCCACCTGGTGCACACCAGCTGATGCCCTGAAGCTTTCATTCGGAACCACTCTGGGGGGTTGTTTTCAGCTTCAAACTATAAACTATTCTAGTATTAAGTTAATCATAGACTCAGAGAAAAGTAACTGTACGTGTGCCAGTGTTCTCCTCAGCGATCCCTATCGTGTGACCTTAGGCAGTGTGATGAACTGCCCTGGTGGTCCGCTCTATACAGCACGCATGCAGAGCAAGGAGGGGCCTGTCGCAGGTGCTTTCAAAGGAACGTGTAGCGGCCCCTTTCCTCTTTACTTGTCTTGTCAGCATCTTCTTCCTTTTAAGTGAAGCTGCATTCCTGACTCTATTATTATTTCCAGAGCACCATCAGAGACCACATCCACTACTACTCAGTCACATCTACACCTCTGCTTAATTCATGAGAGAGTAAAGGCTCTCAGACGCATGTGGCCTGACAGGAAGCTGGCACCAAGAAGGGGAGACATCTGTAAACCCTCCGCGTTCACTCCTGAAGTCCTGGGTTTTGAGAACAGGCACAGCATGTAAACATCTTTTTTTGAGTAAATGAAGGGCTGCTGCAAAACTCTTTATTCTTCCTGGAATCGATGATCTAATACCTGACAACACATGATAGTAAGGGAGTGTCCACACCCTCCTCTAAACGGCACCATTTCTCATCCTGAATGTCCTATGAATGAGCGTATGACATCAGTCACAAGGTGCCTTTTAGTGAATTGATGCGAGAACTTATGGAGGGCTGGAGTCTAGGGGGACAATATAGAAAATTTCCCTGCTGGACAGGGAAAGCCAGGATGGCAGGCTTGTACTTTGACTTGAGGCTACAAGAGGGACAGATCACCACCACCACCACCACCAGCAGCCATTGAAGGTGGAACATTTTTGAACAATGACCGAACTACACTGGAAAATGGAAGACTCCATCACAAGCTCTACTCACGGACGCAAACAGGGGTCTGCCCCGACCACTTGTGGTCCTGCAGGCAAATCCTCACAGAGGTGCCTACGAGCCGGAACCCAGGGTTGCACTGGTAGACCACCGTGTCCCTGTAGCTGAAGCCATCACCGCTGATATGGCCATTCACAATGGGGTCTGGAGAGCCACAATGGCCCGCTGAGGACAGACACAAAACAGTGGAAAACTCATCAGGGAATGTGTCAGCAGGAGACCACGGTATTCACAACTCACTTACCTTTGTTGTCAAGTTAAGAACAGAGATGAATGCACAACTAACTGAGAATTTCCTCACTGACATATGTCCTTTTATTCCATATTATTGTTCTTTTCTACCTATTCATATTTTTTCTCAACCATCGTGGGGAAGTCTTATCTCTTATATAGATTTTTTATTGTCATCACCCTAATTATAGCTTTGCTGATTACTTATCCTATTAGTTTCTTACTTCTATGGCATGTGACCTATCTTCATGAGTAAAAATCAAAAGATAGAGATGGGTTTCCTAACCCACTGGTCAGCAGAGAAAAGAAGAGGAACATACCCAACCTAGGAAATGGGACTATGTAACTATTTATGAAATTCCAGAGGGAGAGGCAGAGATCAGAAAATGTGTCCAGTTTTAGACATGTTCACTGGGGTCATCTGAAAACCACTGACAGAAGAAAAATGTCTCCTCACCAGTAGTGTGTATAACTCAGGTCATACTAAAGGTGATAGGGAATGTGGAGGAGCAAGCTCACTGATACTCAAGTAAGCAAACCAATGTCAGAATGTGCCAATGAACTATACATGGGAAAGGGCAGGTGGATGGAAAGGACAGCTGCAGGGCTTGCTAACACACAGGTGGGAGGGACTGAGCAGGAGGGAACTGTGTGGTTAGGGAGAGCGGAGAGGCAGTTGAGGTTTGCTCCGCCCAGCTATGACCTGTCTCCAGGTAGCCTTCTCTCTGGCCGCTTTTCTCCCTCCATCTCTCTCTCTCTTTCTCTGTCTCATTTCCTTACATACCTTCAACTTATTTTATTTCTTTTCCCATACACACAAATAGGTTCTTACTGACTCATCAGAACAAGAGAAGAGAAAGTAGAGGACTCTAGAAACCTAGGTTTTGGATTGGCCAGTGTGAGGCGGGGAGGCTGTCACTTCCAGTTCCCAAGTGTAGAGCCTATGTAGGACACATGTGGATGAAAGTGGATGCATAAGTTCAAGTGAGTCTTCCTCTGGCCTCAGTCCTTCCAGCAGAGAAGCCAGAGACCATCAGAATTGAGAAAAAGTTATCCAATTATTGTCATGCTCCATGGGGTTTCATTTTGAAGAATTTGGAATAGCCATTGGTATTTCTGCTGGAGACAACATTCTCTTGGTTTTCATAACCAAGTTCATGACCAGGAAGTGGCATCACAGAGGCCAGGGGCAACACAAATGGAATAGGAAGGATAATGAACAATCCTGATCATCAGACTGATCAGGTTTAGAATCACCATGGAAACAAACCCCTGGATGTATTTGTGAGGGTTAACTGAGGGAAGACCTCATCAGTTCTTGTCCATGCAGATTACTTTCCATACACCCAGACTTACTGCTACCAGTAGGTTTTCAAGTAAAACAAAATGTCCTTGTAGGTGTCGAAGGTGTCTCTGAAGCCCTCTTTGTTAGCATAGGGGAAGAACATTGGCCACAGAACTATCATCCAAGACACTGCCATCAGCACAGGATGCTTTCATGATGGCCAGTGGAGGCATTGCCCCAGCTCCAGCCACAGGGACCAGAGAAAGCACCACAGGAACCACAATAGGACTTCACACAGGGTAGCTGCTGCTTTGGAGGTGATAGATATGATGCCTAGTTTCCAGACTCAGGTACCAAAATTGCAGTCAGATCCTTAGAGATTATTAAGTCACTTGGATCCTAGCTATCAGTCCAGATCAGTGGTTCTCAACCTGTGGGTCATGACCCCTCTGGGTCCCATATCAGATATTTACATCATGATTCATAACAGCAGCAACATTACAGTTATGAAGTAGCAACGAGATAATTTTATGGTCGGGGGTGACCACAACATTTTGCAGCATTAGAAATGTTGAGAACCACTGTGCTAGATAGTTTCAGATATTTTGGGGGTTACTTATATGAACAGCATTGAGAACCAGGCACGGCTTGCTGAAGAGGGCATATCTAACAAAATCCCGAAACCTTCAAGTGAGCTTTTCTCATCCCTCTCAGTTAGACAAACTTGATTGGACACGCTCATTTTCAAACATCACACATCTCCATTAAGCTTCTAGTTCATGCATAGCTTGAAGGGGCACACGTCTTTAAATCACATGGTCATGTATCTACCCCTTAGGAGATGGGTGACAAGGTGTACTGTATCTGCAAGGGAAATTTCCCAGGGCAGTGTACCTCTAACTCAGCTACCCTGCTCTCTGAGGGAGTGGCTTACATACTTAAAGGAAATGGAGGACATACTTCAAAATCACTGCACTTCAGCCCTGTGCCAAATGGAAGGAAGAACCCACATGATGATGTGGTACTTTACATTCCGAATTTGAATTGATGTAGACAAGGTGTCCTGGTTTCATTTCCATCACTGGGATAAAACACTATGACAAAAAGGAACTTCAAGGGAAAAAAAGTTTCTTTTAGTTCCCAATTCCATCTTCCAGCCCGACACTGTAGGAAGTCTAAGTGGCTGGAACTAGAAAGTGCTAGTCACATCATGTTCACAGTCCAGAGCAGAGACGAATAATACATGCATGATTCCAGCACCTAGTTTGAGTTCTCTACTCTTGTATACTTCAGGGCTGTCCGCAGTGGACTGGGTCTTCCCACGTCACTGAACATAGTCAAGACAATCCTCAATAGCCATGCCCACAGGCACACCTGATCTAGACAATCCCACGCCAAGACATTCTTCCCAGGTGATTCCAGTTTGTGTCCAGTTGATGATTAATATTGACTATCACATGAGGTGATCCCTGATTTGAAATAACTCACTCATTTCTCATTTCATTTTCCAGTCTCAGTACATTTCTCTCTTAAAATTTCCAGGTATAAGAATATAGGCTCTTCACATGTTCAAATATCCACAACAATTTTATTTATAGTATTTAACCTACATATCCATAATAATGTGTCAAAACTGTGAGGAAGAAAAACTCCCTCAGGTGAAACTTGATTTAAATGTACTCTGAATTCTGCTTTGGATTTGAGACACCATTATTTTGTAATGTTTTGCTATATTGTTTGACTGTGAGAGGTTTTTAAAAGTCTTTACTATAGTCTTGGGTTTGAGTGGTAGGGAATGCAGGTAGAAAGGGGTTCTCTGTCTCTTATGATGGAGACATTGCTCCTGAGGGTTATCTAGAGCTCTATTCAGATTTCTGTTCTCCTGTGGAAATAAATGCTTCACCATTCTGCTGTAATGGCTGCTCCATTCCTTGAACCCCCAGCCCACTATATCAAGTCTTATGTGCTGCCTTTGAATGATCTGATATAAACTGATATAGTTGTTACTTTTCTACTGCTGTGATATAACACTATGACAAAGGCAACTAACACAGGATAGAATTTATTTGGGCTTATGGTTTTGGAGAGACTATGAGTCTGTCATGTCATAAAATGTAGGCAGCAGTAAACAAGGTAGATAACAGATAACGAGAACAGCTGAGAGCTCACATCTTGAACCAAAAGCAGGAAGCAGAGAGAGCTCACTGCGAATGTTGTGAGTCTTCAGACTCTCAAAGCCTGCCCCTAGTGACACTCTTCCTCCAACAAGACTACATCGTCTAAGCTTTTCTAGACAGTGCCACTAACTGGGGGCCAAGACTTCAAATATCTGAATCTATGGTAGACATTCACATTCAGACCATCACACCAGGGGGTGCCTCACCTCACACAGTTAATGCTCTTAGGCTGGGAATGAAGAGAAGAATCAAATGTAGCCCCAGACACTGACCACAGATAGACAGACAGACACGCAGAGCTCATAGGGTTTGGGACTTTGCGTGCTGGAACAGCTTAGAAGGGTGGTTATTCTAAGTCACACAGAAATGAACTATAGGACACAAGAGGGTATGTACCATGTACAAACACTGCACATGCTATATAAGTGACTTTACCTTTTTGAATTTTGATTTTGTCATCTACAGAGATCCTGGAACTAAGCCCCAAGAAGGATAAGCAGGGGAAAGACAGGTGAACCTCTGGAGTTTGGAGTGTCTTGATTTGGAAATTTAAATTCAACAATATTATGCTGATTCTAAGGAAACTCTGCCCATGAGTGTACTATACAGAATCTTACCTGTGTAGAAGGGTAGAACTGGCAGCCTTCCAGGAGAGAGGAACACTGTAGAAAGAGGGGCAGAGTGGTCCCCTCTGCTATGACATCTTTACTCCCTTCCCTGAAACCTGCCTGCCTTACGCTCACCTGCTACTCTGCCATTTTCCATCACTGCAAATACTCAACATTCCTGGGAGAATCAGAATGTAACCATTTTTAGAAAAATCTACAAACCAGATGTCCAACCTTAGTATTTGCCTTGTGATTATCAGTCCTTTGGCCTGACAATGAAATACTGAGTACTGCAAATATCCTGCCTCTTAGGGGAGTCAGGAAGACAGGCTGCATGACATGATGCAATCTGTGTGGTGAGTGTCTTTGAGTTAAGCCAGGCTTATATGGACAGTGAACACCAGTGAACATTTTTGCAGACCCTTCTTAAGTATTAATAAGCAGTCATAAAATGTCAGGTGGATCAGATCCATGAAAGGCATGAAAGCTAGTGCTGGCATTAAACATCCACGGATATTTTTAAACCTGTGTATCTGTCCGTGTTAAAAGAACACTGTAGAATACTGATGAACAAGACTGTTTTACTTCTAAGTTTAATTTGCAAGGGGATGCTGAACAATTTTTCCATGCCACACAAAGGCAATGGATCTTCAGAACATGAAGTCCTGCTGAAGACAAGGGTTTGACAAGCTATACTACACCCTGAGGCCTCCGGTGGAGACATCGACCAAGGGCCTAAGTCCTCTGCAGCAAAATGTTCTTTTGTCAATTCTCAACTGCATAGACAAAATCTGAGGGTTGGTGTTAGAAGATTCCAAATGGTTCACCTTCCCTAAGACACCATGCACACTCCACAGAAATACAGCAGAATAGACAACTTCAGAAACAATTCCTCTCTTCTAATGAAATCATTTTTTTTCTGTAATGTCACACTATCATTCTCAGCTATTTTATTAAACATTTTTACATAGACTTTTCAAAATCTACAAGTTATTTAAAGAACAAATTCCATTTTTATTCCTGTCAATCTGCAAAAAAAAAAATCTAAAATAGAATTTTGAATTATGAGATCTAGCTATTTCAGTCCTTGCAAATGTCGCCATATTATACTCACAACAAGATTTGTGTCTTTATAGTCATTATGGTTCAACAAATGTAAACCTACTTCAAAGAGCAATCCATTGTACTGGAAAGTTGATGTTCTTATGTAGAACTCCTTAACAGAGGCATCTTTGACAGTGAGGATTAAAAAGGTAACCTGGTGGGAGAGCTGACAGGTCATTCTCTGCTAGAAAACTCTACATGCCATAAGTGTGTTATCAAGAGATTAATGAACACTTTTACAACAGGGGCCCTAGATTACAAACATACTACCTTCTTCTAGATGCTGTGCTCGCTGTTGGGTTCAAGGGAAATTACTACAAAGAAGATAAATACAGGAAAATAATTAAGCGAACACTGTGATCATAAAACTTTCCTGATGGGCTAGAAGGCACTTTGTAGGGGAGATAGTGGGTCTGTGTTCTCATGGCTTAATCCTCAAGCCTAGATAGATATTTAGCACTGCACTATACAGAAGGGAACACAGAGAAAGTCCTCAGTAACTTAGAGAATCCTAGAGCCCCCAACCACAGTGCAGATGTGGGATCCTACACAATGTGTTCTTTGAGCTAGTGTGAGGCTGTACAATAACACACAAGTGCATGCCTTCACCTTAAACTCATTTGTAAGTTCACATCACACACACACACACACACACACACACACACACACACACACACACACACACACACATATGCGCACACCTCACTCAGAGGTTCAGGCTCAGAACTCAGATTAGGTACTTCCAACAAGACCAAATTCCATTCTCCAGTGTGAGCCAAGAGCATTGCCCTTCATCTCCTTAAATATAGTTTTTATATGAAAAATTCCACAAGCCATGGTTGATGGTAGAATCATCCTTTCAAGTACTGATCCATTTCTACTCAATGACCAGAAATATTCTTTCCTCACGGAGATCACTGAACACATCTAGAATACCAGATGCAAGATCCCTCTTCTATCATAATCAGAAGGACCATGCCAAGGCAAGATGTTCCTCTGGGTACTCCTCAAGATAAATAGAAGATTACCCATCCATGACCTGGGCCAAGCATCCATCATGTATCTTATACAATGCTGGAATCACATGGTCTGAAACTCAGTACATTTTGGAGTCCACAGAAGCCCTGGGTACAAAGCACAATTGGGCAGCTCTCTTCTGAAATGAGACTCCATTATGATGCTGGACAGATCTGCCATCTTAACTTGATCTGTCAAGGAGATGGCTTCTATACGTGGTCTGAAACCTAATTTTCTGCTGTACTGTGTCTGTTACTAACCAGTAGAGAAAGATCCACATTGCTGACACCAGCACAAACCCTTATCCCATCCCCAGCACATGAATTTAATTAGTTTTATTCTTCCCAACACAGGTTTTCATGGTAGCTCTACTGCAGTAGTTTGAAAGAAAATAGCCTCCACAGAGAATGGCACTATTAGAAGGTGTGGCCTTATTGGAGGAAGTATGTCACTGTGGGGAGCAAGTTTTGAGGTTTCCTTTGCTCAGTCTATTCTCATTGTGACACACAGTTGTTTCTGCTGCCTGTGGATAAAGATGTAGAACTCTAAGCTCCTTCTCCAGTACCATATCTGCCTGCACACCACCATGTCCTGCCATGATGATAATAAACTAAACCTCTGAAACTGTAAGTCAGCCCCAATTAAATGTTTTCATTTATGAGAGTTGCCATGATCATGGTGTCTCTTCACAGCAGTAGAAAGTATAAGATACCTCCCTACCCATCTATGGCTGGCAAAGATAAGAAAAACTAACTGCAACCAGCTAATTACATCTTTCATCCCATGGCATTTAAGATATCTGAAGTTATTTATTCATTATTTCTAATGTTCCTCTTGGCCAAAATGATGTTAAAATGTTTCCAGATATTCTTCACAAATCTAGATCACCAAATCCATCAGTATAGAGGCACATCTAACCCTAGTGTCTATTTAGGTTCTTTATAGAACTGGAATCAAGATGCTAGGTGTCCTGGTTAATTTTATGCCATTTTGCCATAAGCTAGAATCATTTGGGAAAAGGGACTACCAATTGAGAATCAGAAGATTTACCTGTAGGGAAGCCTGTAGCGTATTTTCTTAATAAGTGATTGATGTGGGAGAGCCCAGGCCACTACGGACGGTAGTGCCACTCTTGAGCAAGTGATCCTTCACATATAAGAAATCAGACTGGGTAATCCACTAGAAGCAAAGCAGTAAACAACATTCCTCCTTGCCCTTTACATCAGCAGCTCCTGCTTCCAGGTTCCTGCCCTGCCCTCCCTTAGTAACAGACAGTGATGTAGGACTATAAGCTGAAATGAACCCTTTCTTCCCCAAACTGTGTATAATTGTGATGTTCTAATAGAACAATAGTAACCCTAACTAAGACACTACATATGGAATATTGAGATGCATAAAGGATGGGGTAGGATAGTGTAGCTCCTTGAGAGTGGAACCAGGCTATCTGGCAAATATAGAGAAACATTCAGGGTGTGGGCAATGGGCTATCCATGTTCCTTGGCACTGTTTATCCACAGAAGCTCATGATATATCTGTTCTTTAAGACGTTGTTTCTCACTCTGTCATTGACCACATTCAGGGAAACACACCTGCTGCTCTTGAGTTTCCTATAAACTACCTAGTACTTTTCTCTTGCCTTTGAGTACTTCCTGTCTTCCTGTGTCCTTCTCATTGGGGTGGCTTCTTTCTCAAAGCCACAGAGTTGAGGGTTGTTAGTTCATTTTATCAAGAGGCGATCTTTCTTTGACTTGAGTCCATGGTACTACATAGATTGTTTTCTGAATTTAAAAATATGTATATTTTACTTTGAAAAAAAATATATATCTTCACCAAATGTCATTATTGATACACCAAGGAATCAAGGTCTTCTGGACACAAAGGGGCTGGTGCACATAGGAACTCACAGAGTCTGTGTCAGCATGCACAGGGCCTGCATGGGTCTGTACCAGATGGGGTCCTAGAGCTGAGAGGAGAAGAGGACACATGACCCCATTCCTATCGCAGAAGCTATCTCCAATTGATAACCACTTGCAAATTAAATCTTCGTTTTCTCCAAGGGAGTCTCACTGGAGAAACAAACCACTCTTAAGGGTAGGTCCCATGCCTAGCAGTAGATGCTCAAATGAACTCAATGGCATCTTTGGATGTTCTGTATCTCATAACGTTAAGTTGGGGCTTCTTTTCTCTTATATGTTCTTTGCATATGTATCATGGCTTCTGGTTTTCCATGTTTATGAGATTCCTGTGTCTGTGAATATGTGTGTCTCTGCCTCTACATGTGTTTCCTGTGCTTTTCCTTTGGCTCTTTTTCTCTTTCTTTCTTTTTTTTTTTGTTTTTTTTTTTTGAGACAGGGTTTCTCTGTGTAGCTTTGCACCTTTCCTGAAACTCGCTCTGTAGCCCAGGCTGGCCTCGAACTCACGGAGATCTGCCTGGCTCTGCCTCCCAAGTGCTGGGATTAAAGGCATGCACCACCATCACCTGGCCTGGCTTTTTTTCTTGTTTGGGTGTTTTGTCCCGCTCTGACTTATTTGTTTTTTGTTTTACCTTATTTTGTTATTAGAAGCCTGCTGGCTTTCTAAGAGACACAGGAAGGGTGTGAATCTGGATGGGAAGGGAGGTGGAGAGGAACTTATAAAGGGGAGGGGAAGCCATAACCAGAACATATTGCATAAAAACTATTTTTTAATTAAAAAACATATTTATCAAATGCCGTGATTGATGCTGTGTTGTGGAATAATCTTTTTGTACACTGTGAAGATGTGTCATTCTGATTGGTTTAATAAAAAAGCCGAATGGTCAATAGTTAGGTAGGATTTCTGGGCAGAGAGGATGCTGGGAGAAGAAGGCAGAGATGCTAGGAGATGCAGAGCAAGCAGAATGGGCAATACGGAGATGAGGTAATAAAGCCATGAGGCCATAAGTAAATTAATAGAAATGGTCTAATTTAAGTTATAAGAGCTAGTTATAAACAAGCCTAAGCTAAGGCTTAGCTTTCATAATTAATAATAAGTCTCTATGTCATTATTGGGGAACTGACAGTCCCATCAATAAAGTCCAACTACAATACTGAAAGCCATTTTTCCAACTGTGACCATTGAGTTAGCTGCCATAAGGGCGCAGTAGTACTGCAGGTCACTCAAAGTCACTCAGCTTGGTAGAAACCCAGAGTTCTCTCAAGAAATCCCTAGCAATGGAGACAGATGATACACTGATTCAAATGTCAAATAACAATCAGGAGATGGAAGAAAAGTAATAGCCACATTGATAAGCGAGAGTACACAAGCATGTGGTGAGGTCATTGGTCCTCAGAGCTGGGGCACGTGGTCCTTTCTTTGGTGTGTATCCTGGGAAGGGGAGAGGACTTATTGATATCATAGTTCAGGTCACACCTACGTCATCTGCCAATATCTCCTTGGGTTCAATGTAGGTGGGAGAATGCAGCTGTGCTTTCCACTCACATTTTGAGAATTAACTTAATCTCAGTGGAGCATTGGAAGTCCTTGGCCAGAAGCCCCTGATCTGTAACAACATTGCCTACATTTAAATGCTATTCTTATTATTGGTGAGACATATGAGGATGGGCAAGCTTGTCACTTCTCTAAGCATTTTTCTTTCCCAGTTAAGAGTAACAGACACTTACATTGTGTTCCGATGAGAATTCAATAAAATAAAGCTTAAAAAAGGCCATACTTGTGTTATTGTTAAAGACAACATTCACAGATACTATTTCCCATGAGGCCTCTAGTTAGCATGTGGGCTCTGGAACTCGGTAGCATTTATGGTGCCAGGTACACAGTATCTGTGCCAGGTTTAGGAATGTGCCTTCATTGATCCATCTGTCTGAAGATCCCACAGTCTCTCCTGGCAGCAGTACAGTTCTGCTCCCTCCTGCTCATACACTCGCACACATATTCCATGCTCCCTCCTGCTCATACACTCACACACATATTCCATGCTCCCTCCTGCTCATACACTCGCACACATATTCCATGCTCCCTCCTGCTCATACACTCGCACACATATTCCATGCTCCCTCCTGTTCATACACTCGCACACATATTCCATGCTCCCTCCTGTTCATACACTCGCACACATATTCCATGCTCCCTCCTGCTCATACACTCACACACATATTCCATGGCTGCATACCCGACTGCAGTTTCCCCTGGGCAACTACATTCTTGTTGGGATAAATCATGAGATCTACCCATCAGCAATCTGTTACTCCGGTACAGGGATACACTCCATTACCATGTTAGGCAGATTATGAACCTCAACCCTCAGGTCTCAGTGGTCACTGTGAAACTCTATTTGCCCAGCTGAAGAATCTTTACACTAAGTTTACTGCCAGCTTTATGCATGTGTGGCTATATGACAGCTCAATCTTTCCCCAACTGTTCACCTTCCTGCTAAATGCTCTGCTCCTCTGATTTTATTAGTTTTTATAAACTTCACCCAACTTCTCACCATTCACATTTTCTTCATTATAACCTGGAGGTTTTTCTTTCTCCTTATGTTCAGTTTAAATTTCTACTGGACAAATGAACATACTTCCAAGTCATTCAGCCTCCAAAGGTTTCCAAGATGGATGACATCCTATAAAGACCACATTTGTGACAAGGTAGGACCATCAATGAACCATGTGTCTCATTCTGTGGGCTTCAAGCTTTTATTTTAGAGCAGAAGGATAACAGAATAAGGAGAATATTTGGGACTTGTAGAACACAAAGTGACCCTAAGTCTTAACAATTTTAGAAACAGAATCATTTAAAGTCTCTAAGCTTTTCACACACCCTAACCTACATACTTACCTATCAGTCCAAAGCAGAAGAGGTGTGTTTTGGATCACCCACCCCACCCCCACCCCTTTGGTGCTAAATTCCACTGAAGTAGACAGAGAAGACCTTATCCCCATCAATACTGCCATGCAGAGAGGGCTTCTCAAAGGACACAAAGGCCTTAAGAACATTCAGGAAAGCACAGAGAAGGTTCTGGAAGACTAGGATACTAGAAGAGCTCTAGAGAACAAGTACTAGAGTAAAGGATGGTTCTAGAGAAAGGTAAGGCAATAAAAAAGGAGGGCATTGAAAAAAGGTGGAGTAATAGAGAGGGATAGGGTACTGGAAGGGTGAGGTGATGGAGGGAAGTGGGATACTGGAAGGGTGGGGTGATGGAAGGAGATGGGGTGATGGAGGGTCAGGATGATGGATGGAGGTAGGGTGATGGAGGCATGGGATGATGGAGGGAGGTAAGGTGATAGATGCATGGGATGATAAAGAGAGGTAGGGTGATGGAGGCATGGGATGATGGAGGGAGGTAAGGTGATGGAGGCATGGGATGATGGAGGGAGGTAGGGTGATGGAGGCGTGGGATGAGGGAGGGAGGTAGGGTGATAGAGGCATGGAATGATGGAGGGAGGGTGATGGAGGCATGAGATGATGGAGGGAGGGAGGGTGAGGAATGGAGGTGGAATGATAGAGGGATAAGATGGTAGAAGGAGATGGGATGTTGAAGGGTGATGATTGGAGGTTGCCTACCAGAAGGCTAGGGTGATGGAGAAAGATGGAGTGCCAGACATGGGGTAATGGAGGGGTGGGGTGATGGAGGGATGAGGTAATGGGGGATGGAGGGATGAAGGGTTGAAGCAATGAAGTGAGGTAGTGTACTGGAAGGGTGGGGTGATGGAGGGGATGGGATGATGACAGAGGTGGGATACTAGAGGGTTGGGGTGATAGAGGGGGGTAGGGTACTGGAAAGTGGTGGGGTGCTGGAGGGATAAGGTGATGTAGAGGGGTGGAGTCCTTGAGAGATTAGGTAACAGAAGGATGGGATGTTAGAGAGAACCGGGACACTGGAAGTATGTAGGATATTGGAGGTTTTGGGGAGTACTGGGGGAAGGTGGGGTACCAGGGATAGCTAGGAAGCAGGAAGAAGGTAAAATACTATAGATGCATGTGGTATTTTAGTGATGATGCAGAGATGGATTGGAGAAACTTTGAGACACTGGCTTATCTGAACTGCACAGTCTAAGCTTTG
Organism: Peromyscus californicus insignis; assembly: GCF_007827085.1. Taxonomy (NCBI): domain Eukaryota; kingdom Metazoa; phylum Chordata; class Mammalia; order Rodentia; family Cricetidae; genus Peromyscus; species Peromyscus californicus. The sequence continues at coordinate 10,823,655 of NW_026294534.1, forward strand.
TCCACATTTATGCAAAGAAATCCAGTGGAAACATCACCTTCCCTCTTCCCTTTAAAATGATCAAAGAATAACATTTTGGAAAAACAAAGCCAAGATATTACAGATATGTACCACTTTAAACAGCTCATAGTACGTCCAAGTTTTAGATGACCAACACCTCAACTTCATGATGGAATTTTAAGCTATTAAATATGTAAAATGCATATAAATTTTTGGAAATTCATATTTCTTTTTTTTTCAGAGCTGAGGACCGAACCCAGGGCCTTGCACTTGCTAGGCAAGCACTCTACCACTGAGCTAAATCCCCAACCCCGGAAATTCATATTTCTATTTTCTAAGTTTGTGAAGGTCTTTTAGTGTCATGTAGTCTCAGTCCTCTACAAGATAGCACATTTTATTTAAAGATTTTATTTTTATTTTTCATTAAGTGTATATGTGTGTCTGTGTTTGGTTGTATAGATGTGAGCACAGTGCCTTCAGCAGTTAGAAGAAATCCCATGAAACAGTAGTTACAGGTGGTTGTAAGCCACCTGCAGGTCATTGTGAGCCACCCAATCTAAGTTCTGTCAATTGAATCTGGGTCCTCTGCAAGAGCAATAAGCACTCTTAACCATGGAGCCATCTTTCTAGCCCCTCTACAAAACAGACTCTATGCCACAGAATACAAGCTATGGCCATCCTTTATTTTTCAGACTAGACAAAAAGAACCTTCAGACACTCTGAAAGCCAGAAAGGGAGAGACAGCCATGGCAGTGGCCAGTTTCACCAAAGCTGTCAGAGCCTTAACAACCAGAAGCCTTGCACTTTCTGCACTGTGCTCCATTTTCAAGGTTTATTTGAATTATGCCATATGGGAACTTACGAGTAGCTTACCCAGACACCTTGTTTCGGATCCACTCCAGAGACCATTGGCCAAGCACTCCCGGACATGGGAGCCCACGAGTGTGTAGCCAGTGTTGCAGGTGAAGATGGCAGTGGCTCCATACACAGTGAGTGTCCCTATCTTGTTACCATTTGGGGGAAAGGACAGGCTTCCACAGGAGATGACTAGAAGAGAAAAACTGTATTAGTCCAGGTCTAGGCTTAAAAACAGAAACGATGGGTGTTGGTTTTCATAAAGAGCATATGGCAAGGAGGTCTGTTGATAGGGAGGTCTGGTCTGCTAGGGCTTGATAGGTCAGCTGTCTCAGTCAGATTTTCCTTCTTTATTGTTTATAACACAAAACCTCAGAAGTTCTACCATATCCCAAAGCCATCAAGGTCCCTGCAGTGGCCCATTGCTCTTTCATTCTCACAGATTCATAACCCTTCCTTCAAAATCCATACAGTATGCAATGTAAGAACCTATAAGCCTATCTACCAAACATGCTAACTATCCCTTTTTCTATCCCTATTCATCCTCTGAGTGATGTGATTATGGTGACAATCACATGTCCCTGCCAGGAACATGAGAAATGTCTTCACCAAGGGCCAATAGCCCAAACCAAGCACGATGAGTTAAAACCCAGCACTTTTGACTTTAATCTAGTACTAAGATCATTTTTCTTCTAGTTATTGTTATGATTTGTTTCAATGATGAGCACTGTGAAATTGCTGACTGCATAGGATACAAAGGAACCTTATAGATAATTATAATCAGTACACACGTACTATCCTGTATGGGTATAGGCAGGGTAGTTGTAAGTCCTAAATATATCCTTGCTTTCCCAAATATGATGGAGCATGGCTGCTGTGACCCCAAATTAGTCCATTCAGGGAGGTAAATTAAGGGTCTCCAGAGTAGAAATATTAACCACAGCCACATGTTTACACATCAGATGATTAATACTTGAGGACAAAAACCTACGGAATCTTATGGAAGGAAGAAAAGCTCCCAAACCTTCAACGGTGGGTGACCAACAGAGGCCCCAGAAGTGTTTAAACAAGAATGGAAGTCTTAGGAAAGATACCCAAGGAGAAATGTTCAGATCACTCAATAAGCTGGGACGTACTTAAGGCCATGCCAGCAAGTGGCAAAAAGACAGAGTTCCCAGCCATAGAAAACTGGCAAGAGATGGGAAAAAATAGCCTCATGAAGTTTTCCTCAGCCAGGTGAGCATGGCCAATCTCCTAACACTCTCACAGTGAAAGTCTATGCTGAAGACCATTAAAGAAACAGAGTCCACAGTATGAATATCACGGCGGTTGGTGTCTTAGTTATTTTTCTCATTGCTTTGACATAATACTTACAGAAACAACTTCAAGGAAAGGGATTTCTTTTAGCTTGCAATTTTATGGCGGGAAGGGCATAGTGGTTTAGAGCAGTAGAGATATCTTATGGGTATTTCAGGAGCCTGAGGCATCTTGCTCATCTCTCTCAGCCAACAAAGAAGCAGACAGAGATGTGAGCCTTCAAGGTTTGACCCTCCAATGACTCACTTCCTCCAGTAAGGCTCCACCTCCTAAAGGCTATGCACCCTCCCAAACAGCTTTACCAGGGGACTTAGTATTCTAACCAGAAGTCTGTAAGAACATCTCACATTTAAACCAAGATAGCTTTGATCCTAGAAGGCCAGTATATTGATGACTTGGATCCCAGCCAGTGAATCCAATGATTGACATGTGAGCAGACCACGACGGGTATTTTGACCTCATCATGGGATGAATTCACTAATGGATTAAAAGTCCTAATGAACTCTTGGGAGGTGGTAGAGACTCTGGAAAGTCAGGTCTGGCTGGAAAGGAGTATTTTGAAAGGCAAGTCTTATTCAGGATCCTCCTTGGTCTCTCTCTACTTTCTGGCAACTTTAGGTGAAAAACTTTGTTCTTCTCTCCTACTTAGAAAGGTCCCAATACAATTCAGAAACAAAGAAATACAAGCACTCAAGCCACAGGCCCTTGGAAACCTCTGCAATTGTGATCCAATAGAAAATGTCTCTTTTCAAAATTGCTTTTCTCAAGGGTGACTCTTGTCTATAGTCCCCCTCACCATTTTTGGGACCCTCAGGCTGGAGAACTTCCATGAAGTACCAGCAGACCTGGGATCCTATATGAGATTCTGTCTCATATTATAAAATGAAGCCAGATCATTTGAAACCATTTTCTTAGTTATTTGTCACAGTGACAAAACAAACAAACAAACAAACAAGAACTAACACAGAATCTTGCAGATAATCAGGGGAAGCAAACTTGCATGAAAGTAGCATTGAAATACCCCCAGCTCTCCCCACCACACACACACACCCTTAGTTAAGCTTCTTTCAGTCCAAGGTATGACTTCTACTTGAACAGGAAGACTTGCAGGCTAGATATGATCTATAGGGGTCACTCTCCAGAAATTGGGAGTCTACTTCTAGAGAACACCTTGCTGAGAGAGCCTTCACATTCCTCGGCGTCTGAGACCGCTAAGCGAAACCTTCACAGCAGCAAGTGTGAGCTTTCAATAATTTGCTAGCATGTACCGTACCAAATGTCAATGGATTCAAGAGGGATTTAGGTTTTTATAATTTGCTGTGAACTTTTCTCTAAGCCTTTTCCCAAACACAGTGTGAACCCTACCTTGAACTGTGATATTTAGCAATGCATGTTGAAACTTCAGTGCTCACAAATGTGTTCAATGTCAAGGCTGAGAGCTCAGCATGCCTTTAGCAGTCGGGCAGGGAGAAGACTCACACTGGATTCTGTCTTCCCAGCCTTGGTTCACACACCCTGGTGAGGAGACTATTTAAAGTCTATCCTCTAATGAGCTTCATTAGATCACAAGGAACTGACAGAGCAACAATTGGGCTTCTGGGAAACTGGATAATAGGATTCTGAGCTGAGAGTTTCCTTTGGATGCAAACCCTCCTCATTAATGATGGTGGCAGAGCAACTTGGAAAAGTCTAATTGGGAGAGCCCATCACTGCTAAAAATAACCTTGTCGCAAAACAAGGAAAAAGCCTATCTCCATGCTAGTCTTCCAAAATGGATTTGTTAGCTTCGCTTTTGTCCCTACCGCTGAAAACATGTCCATGCTCACAATCCACAGCACCCTCAGAACTCACTGAACATCTCCACAGCACAGATGCTAAGCTGAGGGCTCCCAGAAGACAACCTGTGAGTGCTCTCTGTGAATGTTGTCCATCTACTATAGCCATGAGTGTCAACCTACTCCCCACAGGCAAGCTTCCTTTTCCTCTCTACTAGAATTCATAGGGAAATCTACTTTGAAAGAGGAGCCTGATGGCACATGTTGTCTCATACCATGAGGCCAGCATTCCTGTCAGCACCATGAGTACTTATACACAGGCTCAAATGTTGATGCTTTCCATGGCTATAGTCAATAAAGGCTCCATGATCACATATAGCTCACAGTGACCATGAACAGTTGAGAGCAGTGTACTTTGCTGCATGTGAGAAGAGGCAGGGCATGCTCAGAGACATGGAGATGGTTGTTTGTAAACATGAGAAGGTGTGATGTTGGACTACAAGCCTGGGTCACTCTGTGAGGTCTAGGGTCTCACAGTTATGATCTGTCACTGAGTGTGAAGTCTGAAGGCCTCATCCCAAATGAGGATGCTCAGGATGGAATTGGCCGTGCATGCAGCAGAGAGCAGACACTAGAGCTACAGATGTGTCTCTCAAGTTCAAGGCCATGATGTACAATGTCTACTCTAATAATAGATGGAATAACAGTGCCACTCAAGCAGGAGGGTGGAAATCCTGTGCTGATTTCTGTGGATGGGTCTGTACCATGTGTTTAGCCACTAGTCCACACATGTCACTGGTTAGCAGCAGGAACCCACAGAAGCCATGCTTCACCTCAGCTTGGCCAAAGTCAGCTTTCAGAGAACTCTTCGTTAGTAGTTAGGAACTGGGGGCAGTCTAGAACATGGGCATTGTTCTCTATATACCTTTTTAAATATCCAGTTTGGCTTTTTGTGTATATGTACATTTTAAAGTGTAAAGACTTCTGATTCATGGATCACCACAACAGACATGTTTCTTACTTTTAAATATAAATAATAAGAAGTGTGAGAAAAAGAATACTGGCTTCTCTGTTGTGTGGTTATCCTGCCTACCCTGTGAAGGATAAGAAATACAGAAGGAGAACTCCCATGTGAAGATTTCCTCCTATGCTTTAGAGACCTAGACACTCCGATAACTTTGAACAACTTGGGGTGAGAATGTGAACCCCCCAGAAACTGGGGAACTCAGCTGATCTCAGGGTACTGTGGATGTGCTTGGGGGTGGCCAAGGGTCTGTTCTCCCTCCTAGGTTAAATGACCAGCACACCAGTAAGCTTATCATCCTGGTTCCTGAGCAGACACATAATGGAAAATAGTAGGCTTTCTTCACATTTCATGGCCTGGCCATTCTGAGATAAGCCACAGGTAACTGAAGCTTTATAAATTACAGTTCCATTGCTACGCCAATGGTTTCCATGGCAACACACTGGAAGATGCTGTTGATTCAGTCCCAGTGCCATATGGAAAACAACTGTTTCTTCTATAGGGAAGCAGCCACAGGCTGGCAAATTGGGCTTAGGGAAATGTGTCGTTTTAAGTATTTTTAATGAAGACATTAAATGGTGTTTGAGCTTCTTGGGGTTTTCATATATACATTTCAGAGAAAAGTATATCAATATCAGCATTGATCTTGTATTTTTCTGGGTGTATGTGGGTAAAATAAGGACCATGGGGAATAGAATTTAAGTTACAATAAACTGTAACTTCATAGGCAATGGTAAACTAACACATTCATTGATTTCTGTAGAGTCCAGAAAATGAACATCATAAGGTCCGATTTTTTTGGAGGAGTAAGACCTAGGCAGTCTTTAGTGCTTCTCAACAGCCTATTGATTCTATTTGCTCTGTGAGTTTAGACTGGCTTTTGAAGAGGAGATGGCTGTCAGACTTAATTCCCAAAATTTGTTATAAACAGAAGTAGTTAGATACCAAACAAAAGTTGGCTGTTGATGATACCCAGTGACACAGATACCCATGAGAATCCAAGGATACAATAGTTGAAGGGAAAATTGAGACAAAAATTAAATGAGTGTGTTCATTTCTGTTCCTGCATCTCTGTCCCCTGCTCTGGGTCTGAAATTCAATGCCTGGACCTTCGGACACTGTGCTCATCATAAAAGCCCCAGAGTCCAAGAGTCCCCAGTACTCCTTCAGTGTCCACAGACATCCCTCTATCCAGCTGCTAGACTATTAACTGCCTGAGTTTTTATATTGCCACTAAAACTATATATTTAGAGAAGTTCAGACCGGGCTTGGAGGACCCAGCCACACCCATGCAGCCATGTCACAAGGAGACTCAAAAGGACACTCTTAGAGACATCGTTGTGCTGGAAAACAAATCCCTACTGCTTATAAAAAAAAAACATGCTATTTATATTAGCATTGAAGAGACTTGCTATCATTTTATGCAAATTAATATGCATTTATTAAAATTTCAGTTTTCATTAAAATTGTTAAATCTTTTAAAATAATTACCAGCTTCAATGTGTAACATAGGAAAGGATAAACTCCAAGAAATCCTCAAGTTTTCTTGCCTGAACACAGACTCCCTATACAGTCTCGAGGGCTTTATTCAGACAGCTCTGTGATCATTTTATGAGTAAGTTCATCTTTGATTACAAGAGTGAGACTGACGGGGTGAGGCTAACCTAGCGAGGTGAGCCTTTAAAGAGGCCACATGGTTCCTGTCTTTTGATAGATGGAAACCATGAAGCTCGGGAGGGTGAAGGACACACGTTCGAAACTGAGAGTGTATTCTGTTACCTGAAACTATACGTTGGGACCCGGTCATAATCACGAGGATGTAGGTTCTGCCTGTGAGTGTGAACAGACGGCTAGGCTTGACCAGCCTCAGATACAGACAGGACCCCAACAATATCATGAAGGCAGCTCTGGGAGCCCCAGACAGACCCTATGGATCCATCTAAGGTTACATGCTAAACCTGTGAGTCCATCTCATGTCATATGCAGAACATGTGGGCCCATTCAATGTCAGATAGAGACCCATTGGACTCACCCAACGGCACATAAAGAGACTGGGGGCCCATCTAATGTCACACATAGAACCTCTAGGCTCATCCAATGTTATTCTGAGATCCGCTAGGCCCATTCAATGTCACATGCAGAATCTGTGAGCCCATACTATGTCACATGCATACATAACCCCTGGGCCCATCTAGTGTCAGCCAAAGAACTCATCTGTGTCACATGGACCTACTACATTTAGGATAGCTGCTTTCTCAGCAACAGGCACAGCACCTCAGATAGAACTGACTATACTGCAACCCTGACAACAGATGCTTTTGAAGTGGGGTACCCTTTCCACACAGGGCCTGTGGGAAGAGGCTGGAGAATATTCTGAACTCCTGGGCTCTGGTGTCATTTTCAAAGGACTAGTAACAGCAAATAAGTTCTAGAATGCCAGATGATACCATAAACTATCACAATGAGTCAGGAGTGTCTGCTCTGGTGTATCTATCTTTCCAAAAAAAAAAAAAAAAGAAAAGAAAAGGAGTTTCCAAAAATTGACAAGCTCTTTTGCAAATGCAAAAATTTTTCCAAAATAGATAAATAAAAATAAATGTGATAATAACTGTGATAGTTTGAATGAGAATGGCCACCACGGGCTGATATACTCGAATACTTAATCCCCAGTTGGTGAAACTGTTTGGGAAGGTTTAGGAGGTGTGGCCTGGTTGGAGGAGGTGTATCACTCAGATGGGCTTTGAGGTTTCAAAAGCATTTGCCATACCCAGTTAGCTCTCTGCCTCCTACTTGGCAGTCAGGATGTGAGTTCTCACCTGCTGAACCAGCACCATACCTTTGCTTTACAGTCATGGACAGTAACCTGCTGAAACCATCGCCTAATTAAACTTCTTTTTATAAGTTGATTTGATCATGGTACTTTGTCACAGCAATCAAAAAATAACTAAGACATTAACAGTATCCACCTTCTCAGGTAAGTGAAAAACTTTCAGCTGGGTCGCAAGAGTAAGAACACAGCTTCCTGGGAACTTTCCCTTTCTGGACACTGCTTTGTCTTTTCCACAGGTTCCAAAACATGCTCCCAGGGCACTTTGGATCCCTGACTGATGTCTGGGTAAACACCTTGTCTTTATAAGACAGCAAGAGTTTCAGAGATGTGTGAGAGATAAGATGGAGACGACGTAGCAAAGGGGTTGTCCTGGTCAAGAATGACAACCTGAAATTCAGACATGCATAATAAAACCAAAGCCAACCATGATTTCAGGTGGATTCTCCTGATTCTAGAAAATGCTGTGCATCTGTGGTAGTGTGGTAGTGTACAAGAGAGACACGCTGCAGCACGTGGCACAGGGCTCATGCCCAGCCACGTGTGGCAAGCAAGCAGTTGCCAGTGTGCACAACATATATGCATCTGGTGGGAAGTGACTGCAGTTGGTGTGTGGCTCCTGGCATGGGCCAGATGGAGTTGAAGAGCAAGGGTACTGTGTATGTCAGGACAATTGATTTCCAGATCCTCAGGACAAAACCAGAAGCACAATGCCAGGGCATCAGGACCTGGTGAGAGGGGCACCTTGCTGCTTCTAGGTTTGGTTCAAGAATCAAGAGAGCTCCGAGTCTGCAACGATTCACTTGTAGGTTTGAAGTCTTCTAGAAAGGCAGTTTTTGGCAGCGCCATCAAGTTGACCCTGTCTATCAAGACCCTGCTGCAGGCAGACAGAGACACAGCAGACATTCTTAGTTAGAAGCAGGTGCATGAGGGTGTATGTGGGGCCTGTTACACCTACAGGAGCCTTCTGTGAACCCCTCAAGGAAGCTAAAATATCAGAGGCTCTGTGCTAACCTCATCCCTTCCTGACAGCCCCAATTCTGCACCCCCAAATCACAAAATGGCTCTAAGGAGTTGGGGGATGTAGGTGAGTGGCGTGAGTGTGGGAAGAACGTGGTAGGACTATGGCAGGGGAAATTAACTGTGGGCTACAGGCCAGGCATTGCTCACCTAAATGAAGGAGCCATCAGAGCCACCAGAAGCCATCACAGCCAAACTGATAGTGGTTTGGGGAAAGGTCTTAGGGAAGCAGGGTATTTAGGACTTGAATGTCTCATGCCACCCTTCTTCCTTACTTATCTCTGGGTTCCTGGGAGGAGCTTGTAATACATGAAGAATTAGCATCTGTTGTATTAAAAGTTTAATTAAAGTTATTATGTAAAACAGCTAACTACACATTCTTTTGTTTTTCTCCTTTTATTCTGCTTCTATTCTTCCTAAGTTGTGTATTGCATAAATCTTGCACAGCCCAACTGCTTGTTTCAATGTCTCATAATTTCCTGTGAACAATCAGTCAAGATTGGCTATCAGAGATGAGTAAATCAGTACACGCTCTGAACAATGTCAGCTCTGTCCTTTTTTCCTATTTATTCATATTTAACTGTTCATCATGTACCTGAGAATAGAATAATCTCCCCTTTCAAGATAACAATTGTGGAGGACAGATATCTTCAGCATAAATACTATTTCCTAAAACCCTAATGAAAAGTTTGTCATAGCTTTCACACAGAAGAATAGTTAGGTCTTTGAACACAGGCTTTTATTTGTCTTCAAGTTCAAATGTGAAATATTTGACTATTCTAGTATTCTGAAGTTTATAAAATACTGCCATTAATGAAGAAACACAACGTTGGATGTTTGACTCTGTAGCACCTGTTTGAGCTTGCCATGCTAACACACAGGCTCTATGTTTGTCAGCAGGGCTATGACGGCATCTTCCTAGGTGACTCACTGATGCTGCAGTCTGGAGTTCTGTACCCTCTGTTTGGGGGAGGGTCCACCATCACTCACCTTTGCATCTGGGTCTGTCTTCCTCTGTGTTCCAGGTCCCATTGGCTTGGCACTGCAAGAGCCTCTGACCCTGCAAGAAGTAGCCAGGGCTGCAGCTGAGGAGGACTTGAGCTCCGTATTCGTTCAGTGACCCCGAAACCAGCTTCCAGAGCACGTGCTCTGATAGCTGGCCTTCGATGCTGGGGCAGGGCACCGCTGTGAGAGAGACACCTCAGAGTCAGTATGGCTTCCTGACAGTGCTTGCCATAACTGCTTCTAGAAGGCAGGGTCTGCTGGTCTGTGGAACTCATTGTAGTGTGCGACCTGGATGCCTACAACCCTTGTTTCATTACTTCTCTGTTTCCTAAATAACTACACAGGAGGGCATCCCAATCTCAGCCTTTGTGCTACTATCTTATTACAGATGTGAAGGGGATCTTAAAAACCAGACTAAGATACAATGTAGGAAACTATTCCTTTTTTTTGTGCAACACACATGCACTCATTCACACATGGGTACGTGAGAACACACTTACTCTCACACACGTACACTTACATATACATGCACACATGTGCAAAACCACATGCATATTCAAATGTATGTACATGTCAGTATACATGCACATATATATATATATATATATATATATATATATATATGTGTGTGTGTGTGTGTGTGTGTGTGTGTGTGTGTGTGAATATATGCACACACTATAGCTGCATGTTACTAGGTTTGCAAGCACACAAAAATAGACACAACTTAAGGGAAGAATTTCCCATGACCCAAGGTCAAGAAGACAGAATCTCTTGAGTGCCAAGCCATAGAAACAGTTGTAGTAACAATATTGTAGGCTCAGATGCAGCCCTATGACAGTAGACTCCAGAGAACCAACAGACAGACTGGAACACATGCACTATGGAGACTATGTGAGCATATGTTTGTTTATGAAAAGGATGATAGGATTTTAAATGAATTTCACAAGTTAAAAGTAAGAACCATCCAGGTTTGGTGGCCCACACCTTTAATCCTAGCAAGCAGGGAGTCAGAGACAGGCAGATCTCTGTGAGTTCGAGGCCAACCTAGTCTGTAAAGTGAGTTCCAGGACAATGAGGACTGTTGAGTGAAACCCTGTCCTGAAAAACCATAGCATTAATCACAAAGGTTTCTGGGTTGACATCTGTCACCATCAGCTGGTTACCAACACAACTTTTGGGACCAGGTTGATCAGCCTTGAGTCCAAAAACCATAGCTGAAGTTTCTCTAGAGTGATAATAATAAATGCATTTTGCTTTTAATTTTTATTCACATTATAACTGAATCTGCTGTGTGAAATGCTACAAAAATCTCTCCTTCCTATGGCAACTTTCAGTTCTATCCTCAAATAAAGTACAAGGAATAGGTGCTTAATTTAAGAGTAAAAGCAATGAGGTTAAAAAAATATGGAGGAAGATTTGGTAATTTAAAAGCAATTCTTAAGCTTAGGTCTCTTAGATATTTTTTAGATGTGGCAAATATTCTACATGATCATGGAGATGCAAATGGTGTGCTTAACAGTAGAAACTATGTCTTTCTGCAGCTAGGATATGTTTAGCTTCTTAGGCAAGACAGCAATCTCTATAAAGCCTTCAGCCATATGAACCCTGAACTCAGCTGGAATGTGACAAAAGGTTTTCCCTCTTTCCAGTGTGTGCTTTCAGAACTAACTTGTACATTCTAATCAACCGATCTATCCTTCACAAGCTCTGCTTCTGCTCAGAAGGAAGGGAGTTTTCATATGGCTAATTCCATCCTCAGTGGCAATCCCACAGGTCCACAGTTGCCTTGCTTCTTCATGAAAACAGTATTTGGTTGGCTTCTTAAGTGTCTTCTGGTTTGTTTGTTTGTGTCTCTTGCCCTCTGCTTGGCAACATGCTTTTTTTTTTTTTTTTTTTTAAACTGCAACCAGTATGTCTTTTCATAGTTTCCCAGCCAAGTCAGGTACAGGTGACACTTAGTTAGCTACACTTGTCTGAGTGTGCATGCATGCATGTGCACAGTCTGAAAAAGAACTTGCCAGGAAAACAGGATGGCAAAGACATCAACCAACCATATATGGGAAAACTGAAGACATGCCTCTCCCATCACAGAGGCAATTCTCAGGGAAACCACAGACAGTCATGAATAGCATTCTATGTATATGATAGTCAAATTCAATCTATAAATAATGCACAGAAGCCATCAATAATGATTCTTAGTGATAAACACATAAACCAATTACACAGCATATTGTGGGAAGTCATATGAATGGCCTCTGTCATGAAGAGTCTCGCCAAATCCTAACTAACACGCTGAGGCTAAAGCTGACCATGACCCTGACACCACAGTGGGTCACAAATGAATAAGAAGAGTCTCTTAGGAAGAAAACTGAAGACTTGGATGGGCATGAACAACAAAGTCCATCTTGTCTTTTGTTTGCTGAAGGAAGAACACGTTTTCAGAAACTGGTTCCCACTGTGGGCTTTATGTTTTCAAAATTGATCTGTAGGAAAGACTGTGCAAAGTATAAATCAGTTATATCTGAATAATACATGACATAATTGGGTGGTGAAATCCTGAATGACATAAGCTGGCTAATGGGAAGAAAAGCTCCTGTGTATAATGGTGAAGGAGGCATCCTCTGTGAATTTGCCTATATCTAGCCCTGCATTCCTGCAAGAAGGAGCCATTTTCACACTATGTGAGGTGAGGTGACAAGAACAACTCTTCTATGTGGACCCCAAATGCCATGAATATCCATGAATATGCAAAATAAAAATAATTTAAGTAAAAATTTGGAAACCAATTCCCCAAAAACATCCTTGCTCATAAATGCAATACTCAATAACGAACATCTTAAGAGCCATGCTTTCTGGTTCTGAGTAACTGCTCATAAAGCTTTCATCCACCTGTCACTGTGGAAATGCATAAGGCTACCCTCCTCAGCAAACCTCTCTATCTGCCATACCCCAGCAGAATCTTAAGAAAGTAAAGACAAAAGGATAAAAAGTGTAGGGTAAAGGTGGAAGGCACACAAGTCTGCTCTGGGTGTGACAATAGAGTTGTGACACATAGAGTTGAGTATTTTACTAAGATTTTTCCTTCCTAATATTGGGTCAAACAGATTAATAGAGTAAGGCAAAACTGAGAAACTTGTAGGATAGTGAAATTGGTGAAGCTCAGGTAAAGGGCTGGAACAGAAGAGTGAGAACATTCTGAAACAAAGAATGTACGTCAGCTTATAGCCTTGGGGTTGAGGGAGGTGAACTGGGGCAGTAATGCCCTGAGTCCCAGTTTACCCAATTAACACACGGAAACCTGCATCTCACTGAAGGCTTAGTACCAGAGGCACATGAAGCCATCTCGTGCTGTGCTCTCCAAGACAGCATGCCTTCATCTGATAGAAATGTCTTAGAGTGGGTTCTTCCAGCAGCTACCCACATTTCATAGTCACCTGAACGACTAGATGGATACTTGAGAGGGCAGCTGCTGCCCAGATGTGTAGGTAAGTCCTTCTAACCAGAGTTCTTTTGTGTCTGTGATTGACTATTGAATTATAATCTAAGATGAACCTCACTGAGATGAGAAAGGAGAGTGATCATCATCGTCAATACCATGATCATCATCATTACAGTCACCATCATCATTATAGTCATCACCATCACCATCACCACCACCATCATCATCACATGACCACCATCATCATCACTATATTATTTGCATTTCACAGACAACAAAGAAGTCTAAGCTCAGTCAGTCCAGACAAGAATTCCCACTTGTGTAACATCTCCCATTGAGTATCTCTGATCTGTACATTTCCTTGATGACATAAAAAGCAAAATTCATTCCACTAATTGCTAAAATTAGACAGACAGTAGGCAAGACCTTCAGAAGTTCATCATGGAGGATACAAATACTACAACAGACAAACATCAAATAAATAACAAGGTCTTTGAAGGGAGATGCAAATGTTGTTACATCTGAGAAATACAGGAAAACAAGTCTATGTTATCACGAGTTTACTGAGTCCATATTTTTGACAATTTTGAGAGAATTTTCATGGTCGAGTCTATGATAACTCAGTATGGTCCAACTTGGTAGAGTGTGCCAGCTTACCTGCAAACCTGACATTCTTTCTGTTTTTACTTTTGCAGAAATATAGGCTCCCTATCACATATATAAAATATCCATGATGGAGCCATTTTTTTTTTTTCTCTTTCAGCTAAGGGAGCATCTGTAGTGGCCCACTCCAAGGGACTCAACATGTTGACTGCCACTCACTGCTGACATGGTTGACAGCATTGTTGTGCCAAAACCTGATTCTACCTCTCAAATTAAAGGAGTGGAAATCACAAATAATGAGTCGTTTCTGTACAACAGACACACTTTCCTACCTGCTGAACGTAATGGAGACAGAGAAGACACTTTTATCTGACTTGGGAAATCTTGGCTTTCATTAAAAAAAAATTAGTTTATTTAATTGGTTATTTATTTATTTGACTTTTATTTATTTATTTATTTATTTATTTATTTATTTATTTGTGTGTGTGTGTGTGTGTGTGTGTGTGTGTGTGTGTGTGTGTGTGTGTGTATGCCACAGCACACAAGTATCATAAGAGGCCAGAAAAGGGCATCAAGTCCCTTTAAGCTGGGGTTCAAGGTGGCTGTGAGCCAGCTAACATGGCTGCTGAGAACTGAGTCTGGGTCTTCCAAAAGAGCAGTGTGTGTTCTTCACTTCTGACCTCTCTCTCCAGGCCCTGGCTGTCAATTTTGCAGAGAGAGATTTTGGTTTCTTGAGCCAGGGGCAAAGCAGAAAGGCCAGCTGTTCTCTCCTTGGAGGCATTCATGCTATGATGAGGCTGCCACCATGAATATAAAGCATTCTCTTTGGTAGTTACAGGTCCTTACCATGAATCTTCCCTGTTAGTCTAATCAGCCCCTAAGTGTGGAATATAATTGTTTTTTGTTCATTATTTTCTTTTAACAGAGTTTCTCCGCATCATACTCACGTGGGTAAGTACTCCTTATTACCATGTTTAGTTGGAGCACATTTAATTAGATTTGTAAAATGATGATTAGATACCTTTGGAGTGAAATAATTTAATCATCCCTGTCTCCCCTCTCAGAGCTAAAGTGGAGCCTTTGCAGACCTCTAGCAGCCTGCACTGATGGAGCTGAGGGAAATGGGCTGAGCTGTGGAACTTCAGAAGCCTAGACAGCAAGACTGTCAGCTCAGCAGAAAGTGAACTGATTGAAGTTATGGTGTTCTTTTAAGTCCTGTGTCTTGTGGGTCATCTAGGTGATTCGCAGTGAGAACATTTCTACAGGACTGGTAGATGTAGATTCAGGGGGAGAGACCTTCTTTGGGTCTTTGATGGTATTTGTATTTTATGACTAGACCTTGGCACGTGGACTTTATTCATTGATGGTGTGTCTGATATGCTCTTCCAGGCTGCCCCTGTTGAGCCCAGGCTTGGTTTGCTTTGTTTCCTAAGCCTGGTTGCTTTTAGGTTGGATTTGAGGAGTTGGTAGGTCAGTCCTTCAGGTGTTCAGTGTTGATTTTGGAGTGGAGAGATTGGGGTGGGGATTCTAGTGGGTGGCGGCAAGACACGGAGCCTCATGGAGGGGAGAGGCAAGGCACCTCTGCAGCTGTGTTTTTCTTCTTACTCACTGTCAATCTAGTTTATAACAGATTCAAGTTTAAATGTCCTGGATGTAATTCCTGAGATTAGCTGTTCAGAGAGACATTAAATAAAAGTCTGTTTTAAAAACATTAGTTTTGCTGCTACTAACCAATGTCAGCCCTAGAGCAAACACCAAATAACTGAGTCTAAAATAGCCTGCAGTTTGTCTGGGTAATGATGACAGAGCCATGCTTGGTCTCAGTTCCCCGGTACTCATGCTATTGGTGTTACAAAATACTCTAGAAAGACCCTCAGGAGGTTCTTGTCCCCAGAGGACACCCAAGGCCCTAGAGGCCTGGTTCTCCTCCTTCTCTGAGCACAGTGCTAGGTAGTTGGTGAAAAGATTTCATTGGGAATGGGAGTGGGGGTTGTCATGTTCTATATGATTGCTGCCAGGTTTTGACTTTTCTTGGAGACATTATGTTTCTTTGTCTCCTGTTGAAAAGTGATGGGGAGGCCAATGACCACTGGGGCAGGTGCTTCCTGGTGCACAGACAGTTTCCTCTAGTCTAGTCTCCTGGCACCTTCTTGTCTCCTGCCCAATGACTCCCCCACAGTGTGAAGGCAGCTAAGTTCTTTGTCAAAGTGTAACTTGAAGTTTCGGTGTATCTAGGACTATATCTGCTTTTCATTTTGATTTTTTACAGTAAAAGGGAAAGAGAAGGTGATAAGCAATCCAGTGGGTACACATTTTTAGTGCAAATAGCTGTTTAAAAAAGACTGATTTATTATGTTATGTGTATTTTCTGTGTTCTCAAATGTATGTATGTGTACTGTGTGTGTGTGTGTGTGTGTGTGTGTGTTTTGTGTGTGTGTGTGTGTGTGTGTGTGTGTGTGTGTGTGTGTGTGTGTGTTGGTGCCATTGGAGGCCAGAAGAGGGTATCAGATCCCCTGTAGATGGAGTAACAGATGGTTGTGAGCCTCCGGATGTGACTTTACCTTGCTTTCCTGTCCTAATAAAGGATTTGCATCTCATTTAATTATGAACCATTTTGATGGTTTGCTGGGCATAGTGATGTACACCTTTAATCCCAACATTCAGAAGAGGCAGGTGTATCTTTATGAGTTTAAGGCCAGCTTAGTCTACATAAGCTAGCTGGAGCTACTTAAGTGAGAACCTATCTCAAAAAGCAAATGAAACACACACAAAAAAATCTAGTGCTTTGCACATAGTAGGTCTCCATAGATGATTAATAATTAATGTGACTTATGAACAGCATCCACTGAAAAAGTGCTCACAGACTGGCATTGCAGATTGGACAAGTGTTTTCAGAGATGGTTGACTTAATGCCTTCACTTCCTTCTAAACACACAGTGCACAATGCAAACTCATCCATCATTTCGTCCAACTGTCAAGCCCTACACATTAATATCACTGGCCCCAACTGGTTGTATTGTGGCACCAGCATGAGTCTTATCTTCCAACAACTGGATCCAGTCTCAGTAAATAATTAAAATGGAAATAAATGAGACTTGTATCTGTGCTTAGGAGATCTATACAGTCACAGGCAGATACAGATAGAAATTGTTCATTCCAGCCTTCATCCAAGCCAACCTTGGGGTGGAACACAGTGAAGGTGTTTACCACTCATCTCTAGTGTTTATCAGATCTCAAGCCTTTCTCTTTTATTGACTTTACTTATTTTATTTTTTTAAAGATTTTTTATATGTATGAGTGTTTTTGCCTACATATGCCAGTATTACATATGCAGTGCTTGAAGAGGTCAGAAGAAGGCATTGGATACCTTGGAACTGGAGTTAGAGATGACTGTGAGCTTCCATGTGGGTGCTGGAATTCAAACCCAATCCTCTGGAAGAGCAACCAATGCTCTTATCCTCCATGCCATTTCTCCAGCCCTTGCTTATTTTATTTTTGAGACAGGATCTCACTATGTAGCCCAAGTTGACCTTTAATTCACAGATATCCATATGCCTCTACTTCCCAAGGACTAGGATTAAAAGTGTTCTCCACCACACCTGGCAGAAATGTTTCTTATCACCTGATAATTTATCTACCAGTTCTACAATTTACTACAACTGTTAAGGACACTTAAAAACTCCTTCAGCCCCACTCAGGTACAATGGGATTAGCTTGAGAAATATACATGACTGTATATGTGTTATTATGTATATATGTGTGTATACACATGTATATACATATATACACAATTTTTACCAAAATTTAATACTCACCCAATTTTTCTGACTAAGGATAAAGTTTTGTGTTTAGTATGCCTGATTTCTTCAGTTGAAATTAAGTTTAGGAAACATCCCCTCCCAACAAAAATTAAAACAAGTTTTTCTCACACTCATCTCTGCTTACCATGACATAGTTTTTTATTGACTAGCTGTGCCTTGTTAGTGAAAAGGAAACTTTAGTCCATACTCCAGCACTGAGCAGTACACCCTTACATAGATCCTGGATGTCCCAGCTAGGATAGTATCTTCATTTGCCATAGGTTTAAGTAATCAGGATATAAAATGACGTCTTATTTAAATGGAGAATAACCAAGAAAAATCAGTAGTTTTCAATATCACCTAACTGACTTAGAACATGGACGTAAAATGCAAATGAAGATAAGGAAAATAAAAACTGTGGTGAGCTATTAATCACTTTCCATAAACTGTGCAAAGAGTTTAAAAATTTAACATTATCAAAATATACAAAAAGAAAAAAGCAAACTAATTCTATAATCAAAGGCCAAGGAAACTTTTGTTATTGAAATATCATTAAAGCAAAAATGACATTTTGTATTTCTAAGTTTTGAAATACTGGAAGGGCAGATTAACTCCAAGTCAAAAATTTCAATATGACTGTGATGAAATTCTCATTGTATGAATTATGTTTGCATGTACATGTGTATACATATGTGTATGTGTTCAGGTATGTACATATGTGTGCACATGTGTGTGGGCTTGTAACTTCTTTTAAGCTAGACTTCTCAGCATGGCTTGTATACTTGTTAAGACTATGTTTGACACTGGATTTAAACTTTTCATGCTTGAATCTTTTTTCTTTTCAAAATATTATTTTTTAAATTAAAATATAATGATATCATTTCCCCCTCCCCTTTACTCCCACATGTTTGACTCTTGTAAGAATATTTCTGTGCACTGAAAATAGCTTTCTAGAAGTCTTACTGCGCTTTGCAAATGAAATTGGTGCTTTCCTTGGCAGCCAGTGATATGTATGAAGAGTTCATGGTATATACACAAATTAAGCATCACCTCTAATTTTTAAGAACTCAAACATGAGAAATGGAGAGAAGAACTCACACTGCTTTATGTTTTCACACTCTGTGTTGAGTGTTGTTGTTCTCAAGTTCAGTAGCTTCTGACCACACTGAAATGGCACCAGAATAAGGTTTGGTGGGGTAAGTTATGTGTTACAGATTGTGATGGGATTCACAGGATTTACTAGGCTACCATCCAGGAATACACAGTTCATTGTAAGTGGTTGGAGTTGTCTCTGTGGAAGTTGTTTATGTTGTTAAGATGAAAGGGACCAGGTACTCACAACACTGAGAAGGGTCTGCCTGCATTCTGGAAGCTAACTTCACCCCTGCTCCCAGTGAACACAGGTCCCTGTGAAATCTCCAAAGGCGTGCAATTGGGAGGAACACTTACGTTTGCATGTGGGTGGCTTCCCTCTGTTGCTCCACAGGCCATCCTCCTGACACACGGCAGTGGCTTGCTGACTGGCATCCAGCTTGAAGCCTTCATTACATTCATATGTCACTTTACTGTCCAAGGTGAACTCATTGCCCATGAATGAGCCATTTCCTGGAGCCTCTGGAATTCCACAGGACACAGCTGAAGAGATAAGGAAGAAAACCATGGTTATTCTTAAAGAACTTCACTAATTTTATTTTTATTTTTCATCTCAGAGAAAAATTTATTGATTATATTCTTCAGTTTTGTCAAAAGTACACACATCTTCAGAATTTTAAGGATGCAAAGTGTTTAAGGATGCAAAGAGCAACATTGGAAAGCTTATCAAGATGGAAGAAAATGATTCCAGGTAAAATACAGTATCAAAGGGATACTGGAAACACTGGGTGATGATTCTCATATGCCGGTTACTCACAGCCTGATTGTTTTGTTGTGTGTTCAAGTCATATGCTACCCAGGGTGACTTTGGGCAGGAGAACAGAGGGTTGGCTACTTCCTTATCATCACAACAATCACTTTAGATATCAAGACCGATATGAATTAGCCATGGGTGCATAGTCGCCCATCTCCCTTTCATCTCCACCTTTCCCAACTCATTTTCTTCAACACATAGAAAGTTCTTTTTGAAGAATCCTGTGCTTTGTGTGATATGCCTTTTGCTAGCTTCTGTGTTGGGAATGTGGTCTCCACTGTGGAAATAAGGTGTGGAATATTTAAGAGCTGGGGGCTTTCTGGGGTTTCTCATCCTGAAATTGATTGCATTCTCCTAGGACCCAGGCTAGTTCTAATGAGTTAACAAAGCTGTTGAAAGAGCAAGTCAGAGCTGGGTGTGGTGCTGCATGCTTTTAATCCCAGCACTTGTGATTCAGAGACAGCAAATCTCTGAGTTCAAGGCTAGCCTAGTCTACAGAGTGAGTTCCAATACAGCCAAGGCTACAAAGAGAAACTCTTGTCTTGAAAAACCAAAAAAAAAAAGGAAGAAAGAAAGAAAAAGAAAAGAAAAGAAAAGAAAGAACAAGACAGGCCCCTCCAAGTTCACTGCCTTCTTGACTCAATAGGTGATCAACTTCTCTCAAACAAGGTCCTACCATGATGCTTCCTGATGTCTAGGGGACCCTCACCACTGCTGAAATCATACCACTAGGACATTTTAGAGTGCAGAACTGTGAGCTGGTTGGACCTCTTTTCTCATAAATTACTCAGCCTTGGGAATTTTGTTATATGAATACAAAGGAAGCTGGTACAAAGGTAAACAGATTGCCTAAGGTCACCAGTTCACCAGTGAGTCTATCAGCATCAGGGCTAACTTTTTCTGAATTACCTGGAAATTGCACACACACACACACACACACACACACACACACACACACACACACACATACACACACACAAATGACTAAATGAATAAAAGTTATTTTTAGATCTTAAACTTCTAGAAAACTCAAGATCTGAAGTTTCTATGTGTTGACTTTTGCTTATTTTTGACAACTTCATACATTTGCACAATGTGTTAAATCTTCACCCCATTACACTCTCACGCCCCCTCAATGTTACTGAAACTCTTCTTCACAAAGAACCTCACTTTTTTTCTTCTCCTCCTCTTCCTCCTCTTCCTCTTCCTTCTCTTCTCCTCCTTCTCCTCCTTCACCTCCTCCTCCTTCTTCATGAACCACTGAGTTTCACTGGGGTTGGCATAAGTGTAGGTGAAGGGATATTCACTGTCAGGGCAACTTGCCAATGGCTACACCACTGAATAAATTCACTCCCTTCCTCTCAGCAGCCATTAACTATCAATAGTCTCACAGGAAAGAATGGGACCTCATCAGCTCCTCTCCCATCCATTGTGGAATACACTGAAGGACTCTTGTGTAGGTCTTGTTCAGGAAGCCATAGTTGCTGTGGGTTCAAGGGTTCTGTCATGTCTGGGGGACAATGTCTCACAGAATTCCTCCCCACCATACAGTTTTTACACTCTTTTTGACCTCTATTTTATGATTCTAATCATCTGAAATATCTGTCTCTCCTGTAATACAATATTAACATTTTGGTGGGATATTAAAAACTAACAACATAACTTATGTGTCACCATCACTTTGGGAGACATGTTCAAAACAGCAATAATTCAAGTCTTTCCATAGCCACTGTTCCATCAAGGGAACCCTAAGGGGCTTTTGAAAAATGGCCATATTTAATGAATCCTGGAAATGTCACATATTTTGTCCTTTCTTATTCTCTTTATAGCCTATTACATTGCAAGTCTTTGTTCCCCACCATGTATCTCTATTTCTCTCAGATAACTATGTATCTATCCTTCACATCCTAATTTCCCTCCCACATCACTACATGTACCTTAAGATTCTTACTTGGGGTCAAGCATGGAATTAAATGACATCTCCAGCAGGTTAAATGGGAAAAGACATCTCACAAGCTCATAGGAAATGCTCCCATAAAAGGGGTTCTTACCCAGGGTGCCAAGACAGATAGGCTTACAGATGATTCTGTGTCATCTGAAATCTTTCAAATAAAAGTGAACTCTGTTTTGGAGGACTCTGGAGAATCTGCCCTGCATGGCCTGTTCCATAATGAGCAGTCTGCTCTGAGATTTGAGCTACAGTTTCTCTCCCTGGGAGAGTGTTCATTTAAGGAGCTGGGGTGAGGGGCACTTCTGACTCTCACACTCTTCAGTGGTTCTGTTCAACCCATGGGATTTTATGGCTAAGACTCTGAACTTAAGCCGGCATCTTCTTCCATATTTAAACCACTAGTTAAGAATAAATGTTCCTAAACTATCGATCTTGTGAAAAGACCTACCACTGATTCAGGATTTACTGAAATGAACATCAGGGAAGACTTGACAGTAAATATCTCAGCATCCTCCTGCCATCATCAACAGAAATGAGAAAGATCTGGTCCCCAAATCCAGAGGTGGGAAGCCTAACCCTGAACATTCCCAGAGCCAGCAATGTTCTTGGTCCTATCACCTTCCTAAACTTCCACAGATGAGACACTGCAATGGTACTGGCCACAGGCTCAAAACATGGTATGAATGGAGAGGATTTTGGACCTCACATTACTATACATCAACATTGTTATCTTTACCAATAGCATATTGGGCATCCCCTGATAAGGACCTTGGGACACTGGAAATATATTTCCTACATGTTATCTCATTCAACACTTAACATATACTGAAAGTCAGAATCAATCACAACTGTGCATTACTTCTGAGAAGCATAGATGATGGAGATATCATGCCCTTATCTGAATTCTTTTGTTGTTGTTAAGGTTTATTTATTTCTTTTATGTGTACATATGTCTGTGTACCATGTATGTACCAGGTAGCCATGAGGGCAGGAAGAGGGTGTCAAGGCACCTGGGACTGGAGTTACAGTTATAGTTGTGAGCTGCCATGTGGGTGCAGGAAATCAAACCCGTGTCCTCTGGAAGAACAGCCAGTGTCCTTAACAACAGCGTCATCTCTCCAGTCTCTCTTACCTGAATTCAAAACTGTGACAGTGTTCAGACCTCAGGTAGTAGATGCCCCTTGGTTACTGACCCCAGTATACTACCCCCAGATGCTCAGGTTTATTTCCCTGTCTAATACCCAGACAGCAGCAGTCCACCAATCAATTGACCAACAGGCTAAAAATAAGCTTTCGAAATACAAATTCTAAAAACAAAATGCAACTGATCATTTTTGCTAATATTCCAGAAGCTTCTTTGCCCATTTCCTCTTATGTTTTAGATTTTTCAAGTCTCTTCCGTGAGTAATTATTAACGGCTCATCCTTGTACTTCAAGCTTAACTGCATCTCATGTACAATCAACATCAGTTGAGTGTGAGGTCTGAATGGAAAACCACAGCAGGTAAAGAGGACAAGACACAAGTCCCTGAGGCTAGTGCTGGCCGAATGATACTCACTGCTTCTGCTCATTTGCCATGACAGTGTGATGCCAGGAGTCTGCAAGGACACAGGCTAGCCTGGGAAATGCCCTTTCCTTTGTTATGAAGGCTGAAGGTAGTTTCTGAGAGCAAGGACAGAAGGAGGGAACCAAGAGTGGGGCTGAAGAACCTAAATCAAGCAGGTGAGCAGTTTATAATCACAGGCAGTGCAAAAATGGTCAGCTGTACAGGAGGATAGACCAGAGTGCAACTGAAAAGCCATTCAGATATTCTAAACCTCTTGAAAACATTTAGCACAGGATAGACCAAAGACAGAAGGAAAAACAAACAGAAACTAACAGAAATGTCATAAATGTGCCCCTTTAGTGTCGTCTTACAAATAACTAACTACAAAGACTTGGACCTCATCTTGCAGCCTCTGGGACATTTGCTTAGGGAGCCCATGGCTGTAACCCAGCTGTAAACCACAGCAACATCACCCATCTACCTCTACAAAGCCACCAAGGAGGTACCAAAATTGGAAAGTAACAGTCATTTCTTTGGAAATGACCTAAAAAGGTCTCCCTAAAGAAAGATGGCCAGAGGAATTTAACACACAGGTAGACATTCTGAGTTCAAACCCTGAATCTGACATCTCAGGGGCTGTTTTACAGATCTCCCTGCCCCAGAAGCAGTAATATCTCATGTAGGGGATACATGTATGGTGCTGGTAGGTGGTTTCCACGAGGCAGTGAGACGATCAAATTCTGTAATATTGATCACTCAGGGGTACATACTGGCCTGCTAATGCCTAGGGGTCGGAAGCTATTTATCTCTTGCTTTCACAAAAATAACCATAAAAACCGTATTAGAAACTGAAAAGTAACAAGTGTAATTGAAGATGGCAGTGCACAGGCCCCCTGGTGGTCATGAGCTATGACAGTCACTGTTAGAAACAGCATGGTGGGTACTCAAAATTGAAAGATGTAGGCCAGCGAGATGGCTTGGAGGATAAGAGCACATGCAGCTAAGTAACAACTCAGTATCTACCTGAGTTGTGAACTGGTGACTCCAGCTGAAGGAGATAAATGATGCCTGCAAAGTGTCCTCTGACCTTCATACCCATACTATGGCAAACACACACACACACACACACACACACACACACACACACACACACACACACACCACAATAAGTATCTTTTTAAAAAATACCTAGAAATGGAACCTTGGTGATGTGCCCTAACAATTCCACTTCTGAGTTTATGCCCAAATGCAGGGTAATATTCTCAGTGGCCTTGCTTACAGTCACTAAAATGCAGACGCTGCTTGGTTTTCCACTAATGGACGCATGGATAACAAAATGTCATTTACATAGACAGTGAATAGTACTCAGCTTCGAGAAGGAAGGATGTTATCGAATGTATCGCTACAGAGATGACCCTGCGGGCACTGTGGTAGGTAAGGGAGCCAGCAACAAAAGGGGAAAACTGGGTCATTCTGCTAAAACGAGGAACCCGAGTAGAATCTGAGAAGTAGAGAAGAATTTTAATTTCCAGGGCTAGGGTGGGTTGGGAATTGTCTTTCAGTGAGACAGAATTTCTGCATGAAGAAAACATGCTGGAGTCAGATGCTGGTAATGGTTGCATGACATTATGGATGCATTTAGTACCATTAGTCTGGAAGTTTATGCCATGTATATATTACTATGACAAAAACATCCACAGTGTTTCCCGGACGCAGGTGCATGGGCAAGATGGTAAAGATCAGACAGGGAACAGTGTGTAGTTTCACACAATATGTAATCAGTCAGCACTACTCAGGTTCCTTCCCTTTTCATTGACAAGTGAAACAATGATTCAGCAGGGAACATTCAAGCTAATGAATACAATCTTTATTTTTTCTTTTCCTTTACATGTATTTGTGCTCTGCCTACACATGTGTCTATGCACCAGGTGTGTGCCTGGTGCCCGAGAGGCCAGAAGAGGTTACCAGATCCAATAGAACTGGAGTGGTAGACAGTTATAAGCCATCATGTGAGTGCAAGGGATTGAACCTGAGTCCTCCTGAAGAGCCGCTTAACTCTGGGTGTTCTTAACTGCTGAGATCTCTCTCCAGCCCCACTGAGCACAATTTAAAGACAATTAACTTTGAAAGACATGATAAATTCTCAAAACCACTGCCCTTGATATTTGTCTACATTTTAATAAAATAACAATTAGGGAATATAACATGGCAAATTCCATGTTATATATTTCCAAAATTCGAAAGGCTATTGTGAATGACAGTAAATTGAAAAAGACTCATGTAGAAAGGAATGTTCCCATACTCTACTCCGTATTTCCTAATGGCTGTTACTTGCAAATCATGCTTTTTTTTCAGAAAAGCTTTACTGATTCTTTTAGAAAATATAATTGTCATTCCTTGAAAGTACACAGAATGAATTTAAGCCACTAACTTAGGAACTCAATGATGGGCACTAGCAGCAGTCTAGCTTAGTTTCAGAACAAAGGAATGAAACTCTTCATTGTGTTTTTCCCATATCTGGAGGAATAAGCATCTAGAAAGGGACAATTCAAACAAGAGTCTACTCTGATTTTACTAAAATCATGTCTTAAGGCTACACCACTGCTCACTTCTCCGGTGAGTCAGGCCCAGTGGGAAAAAAAGAGCAGATGTTGTCAGGCCAGAAGAGCATTCCCAGGATGTTGAGGGAAGACATAATGTTGGCAGTCTCAATTCATAAACCAAAGCAGTAGACGTCTACCAGAAAACAAAAGCAACAGAGGAAATGGAAAAAACTGCAGTTACACATGTATACAGTGATGGACAGATGACAGTTAGATAGATGCATGAATGCACAAATGAACAGATAAATAGATGATATATAGATTAAATAGGTGATGATGATAGATATACAGTAGGTAGATATTGGGTAAATGGATAAACATATGATCCATAGTGGGTAGATAAATAGATGACAGATAAATAAATAATGTTAGATAGATAGATAGATAGATAGATAGATAGATAGATAGATAGATAGATAGTTGAAAAGTAGGAGACAATAGATACATGGGTAAATAGATGGTAATAGATGATTGATAGGTAATCAATAGATGGAATCAACACATAGATAGATGGGCACAGTGGTTAGGTGTGTGAATGAGTGATTGATGAATAAATAGATGGATAGGAAGGTAGAGGGGAGGCAGGTAGGAAGACCAATACCTTCAAAGCTTCTCATGAAGAAATCTACAGCTGAATTAAAATATAATGACACAGTTGAAAAGTCATACTCACTGGTGACAGAAAAGTAACAGAAATAGCCGGGCGGTGGTGGCGCACGCCTTTAGTCCCAGCATTCGGGAGGCAGAGCCAGGCGGATCTCTGTGAGTTCGAGGTCAGCCTGGTCTCCAAAGCGAGTTCCAGGAAAAGGCGCAAAGCTACACAGAGAAACCCTGTCTCTAAAAACCAAAAAAAAAAAAAAAAAAAAAAAAGACTGGTCATTATGTCACTCAAAGCCTGTGTGTGTTTGCCTACTATACGTATGTGCATCACATGTGTGCAATGTCTGTGGAGCCCAGAAGACGACCTGGGATCCCTTGGAACTGGAGTTACAGAAGATTGTGAGCTTTCATGTAGGTGCTAGGAGCTAAAGTCATGTCCTTCGTAAGAGCAGCCAGTGCTCTTAACCACTGGCCCATCTCTCTAGCCCCTAATTATAAAATCTTAACATAGATACTTTATAATACTAGTCCTATGATTTAGGTGTGTTTTCTTTCCATTATTTAATTAACTGCAGTGGTATGAGTTATCCAGTCCTTACACTAAGAGTGTAAGTCCTTCCAATCATCTTCATTTTACAAGGCACACTCAAATCCTGAATGCATTACCCTAATACAAGCTTAGGTGACTTCAAAGCAGCGTTGACCCTAAATTCCTAGTGCTGAATTTTGCTCCTTCACCTATGGCACAGTTCTTCCCTGTTACAAATAAGACAGTAAAATAGGTCACCATCTCTCTTACCCTAATCTTCTTCATGGGTGCCTAAGTTCCACATTCCCTGATTGTCATATTCTCTATGCAAACCTGAGCTGAAAGCTTGCTACCGGGACCTTATGGTACTTGCCGAAGAACTTCAGATCAACTCCTTTGACTTATGAAGCAGAGTTTTCTGATTTTCATTCATTAATTTAAAAATGATATTGGTAATGGCTTCACTCTTTGTCATTTATGTCTTAAAACATGGGGAAATATGACTTTTCCTATGGATATCAAGCTTCCTATTTTGATCATTTCCTGGGCAGTCACTTCAGCCCCTGTTAATGTTTAGGTTAATTAAGCTCCATATCTCTGAGCGGTAAATTTTCAACTTTATTTTACTATGAGTGTGCTCTTCTTTAATGTCATTTTCCTATGTGTTCTTGTGCTCAGGATAATTGTTGATTTCATCTAACTCTTTGCCGGTCATTGTGTGTGTTGATCAACAGTTAGTCTGAATCTCAGAGTTAATGCCCCTTTCTCTGTGTGTATTTATATATGAAAAATGAGCAGCTTTTACATTACCTATTTGTATTTATTTCTGCTGTTGCCTGTTCTTAGGAAACTGTTTATTAAAGGTTGCTAGTCCACGCCCATCCTGGCTAAAATACAGACATTGAGTTCATTAGCATACACACATGAGACAAAGAAAAACTGCAAAGAATAAACATCTGAAAATCTAAACAACAGTTAGGTTTACTTAGAACTTTGAAAAGCAAGAGCAGAAGGTTTTTAAAGCAATCTCCCAGGCATTCTCTACCTTCCATTCTCTCAGCTCTACCTAAAAGAGAAGGAGGTAAAAACATCAAAACACTGTGACTCAGACAAAGCAGACAGCCAGCAAACCCACCTCTGGTAAAGTACTCAGAAACAATTGGCTAGCAAAGCCACTCCCAAATGTGTGCCTTCCACTGGAGATGTGCAGAAACCTCCATGTTACAGGCTCGCATTGTGGCACTAATGAAATCAGATGTTATCAGAATCCCCCTGAAGTTCTGCTTCTCGACTCCTGTTCCCATGTCTGATGTGAAAAATTGCTCAGGACTTCAAAACAGATTTTGAGGGCTGCTAAACAATGCCCACCTGTGTGCCAGGCAAGCCCGATGTACAACATTATGCCAGAAGGTACCCATATAGCTCACTGCACATGTAAAACTTACCCTAGAATCCATAGTGGGGAAACATTCTTTCTCAAAAATCATTTCCTCTTTCTCCTGTTATCCTGAAAGTTAGGTATTTTCCCCCCTGGGGTCAAAAGTTTACAAAGTCTATGAATTTGAGTGGAAAAGCAGGGCCAAGAATCAGGTGTTGGCAGATTTTACATTTTCATGTGTGAATTTTTAATATAAATGTGGGATGTAAGCATTAACACAAGTCTAAATGTCTCAGGGAGCATGTCTCAGCAGTTCAACTTTATAGTGATTGTAAATGAACCTGTGAAATTTTTCTGGACAATGCTAGTAGCATTTGGATTTTTTTCTTTCAAAAAGTAAGTTAATTTCCTATTGGTTGTAACTGAATTGCATGTGTACCCTTTTTTATCACAGAGTAGATTTCAGCCAGTCACTGTACTTTTTTAATCATGTTGTCCTACAGACACACACACACACACACACACACACACACTTTTGTTTTTTTTCTGTCTTCCATACTGTTTCTATAAGCGTGCTATTGAACTATATTAAACTACGAAAAATACAAATAAACAGTTGGCCTTGATCTATTTATCTTGCTAAGGTTCTAGACTCCATATCTTCTTTTGAGGAAAGCATAGTTTGATGCAGGATGCCACGTGTCAATCAGAACCTTTCAGGTGCCAAGATATCTAGGGCTAAACTGAATCCCAGGATCCCATGGGCCCTGCTGATAAGCATGCCTGTACCTCTGTAATGATTACAAATGGGAAATCATCACCATGGCCTGGTTTCAAGCTGCTTCCTCCCAAAAGCACCACATATGTTAGAAACCACATTGACAAAAGCCCTTGTTGACACCAAGAACCACATCCATTTATTTGAAAGCTCGGGTTGATGGTCACTGGGGTCCAAGCATTGTGTTACCACTGTGGCATCAACAGTAAGACAGAAGCTCTGCATTTGGAAAGCAGAGAGTCTCCCAAAGGGGCTAACACAAGTCCTCCACACCAACTCCATCCTGAGCTTGGGAGCCTGTAGAGCACAATCACCAAGGGATCCACTGAGTTAGAATTTTAAATTCTCCTTAAAAAAAAAAGATAAACTTAATTATTTTAAAAAGTCTTGCACCCTAGAGGGTCACATGGATCACCTGGGAAAGGGAAATAGATGAGATCTCCTGAGTAAACTGGGAGTAGTGGGGGCAATGGAGAGCAGGGGATGGGGGATGAGAACACAAGAGAAGAGGATGTTCGAGCTGGAACAGGGACAGAGTAGGAGATCAATGAAAGAGATATCTTGACAGAGGGAGATATCATGGGGATAGGAAGAAACCTGGTGCTAGGGAAGTTCTTAGGAATCCACAAGGATGGCCCCAGCTTAGAATAATAGCAATAGTGGAGAGGGTGCCCGAACTGGCTTACCCCAGTAATCAGATCAGTGAATACCCTAACTGTCATCATAGAGTCTTTCTCCAGTAACTGATGGAAGCAGATGCAGATATCCGCAGTCAAACACCAGACTGAGCTCCAGGAGTCCAGTCAAAGAGAGAGAAGAGGGATTTTATGAGCAAGGGGTATCAAGATCATGATGGGGAAACCTACAGAGACAACCAAACAAAACTAGTGGGAACTCATGAACTTTAGATCAACAGCTGTGGAGTCTCCATGAGACTGGACTAGGCCCTCTGCAGTTGTGTAGCTTGATCTGCTTAAGGGGCCCCCTCACAGCAGGATCTATCCCTGGTGCATAAGCTGGCTTTTTGGAGCCCATTACCTATGGTGGGTCACCTTGCACAGCCTTGATGCAGGGGAGGAGCTTGGACCTGCCTCAACTGAATATAACAGGCTCTGCTGACTCCCCATGGAGGCCTTACCTTTTCAGAGGAGGGAATGGGGGGTGGGTTGGGGGGTAAGGGCTGCGGGGGAGCTGAAGCAGGGAAGAGAAGGGGAAATCTGTGGTTAGTATGTAAAATGAATAAAAATTTTCTTAATAAAGAAAAAAAGTCTTGCAAATAAATAAAAACATTATATATCAAAATTAATCAGAATTTGAATTTTCCTTTCCTTTGTTGTCGTGGTTTATTTGTTGTTTGTTGTTTTGTTTAGGTAGCCCTTGTTATCCTGGAAGTCACTATGTGAACCAGACTCTCCTCGAACTCCCAGAGATCTGGTGGCCTCTGCCTCCTCAATGATGGGATTAAAGGTGTGTGACTCCATATCTGTTGGCCCTGAATTTTCCTTTTCAACAAGTATTCAGCATAGTTTTTGTAAACATTGGAAGATTAAGATTCCCCTGATCAAGAAGACATGGAAAGACCCAAGGGTAAGAAATAAGTCACAGATGTTGAGATGGAATACAGGATCCCAGAGTAAACCCTGGAGAGAGAGGATGGACTGTAGTGGGGATGTGATGAGTTGAAATGAAGAGAATGTTTCTTCACATCACCATGGCATAGTCAGATGGAAAACACACATGTGACAAAGCACACGCTTGCTTATGTAGAAATATTTGTATAGATATCTACATCCCCTCATCCTCCTGACAGTGTCAGGGGAAGCCGCAGGTTTCCACAGGGACAATGTCTGGTAAGATGCCTTGTCCTGACACCCTATCACATCCAGTTCTCTGCAAACACTGGACAGCTTGCTTGTCTTAAATGTTTCAACTTTCAACCCTTCAAAACTCTTCCCAAGCCAGCTCCCTGAGTACCCCACACTCATTCCTAGGTACCCAACAGGGTTTGTTCCTCAGTCACCTGTGGGGCTGTCACCCATTCATGTCCCAGTATAACAATTTCTTCTAGAGGGTGTGGCATTTGTGAACTGTCAGTGTTGCAAGTAAAGACTGCACTGTCCCTTTAATGGAAAGCCATCAATAATTCTGCATCCTATTTACCCAGGCTTTTGATTGTCTCCACCTTGGTCTTTTATTGAATTCAAAGGCATCCTTATCAAAGTCCTGCATACTAGAACAAAAGTTCTGAGATACTCTTCTCTCTTTCCTGTCCAAGCCACTCCCCACCCTTTCCCATCTCAGAAATGGACGACAAATGCCAGGTCCTTTCACTAGCTTTTACACTATTATATACATGCTATATAACATGCTTATACCCCCATGGCAAGCCCTGGTGATACATCATAGAATTTTCTTTCATGCAAGCGACACAGCTGATGTCTGTGGCCAGTCTCAACCTGGGGGACTCATAACCTTCTTGTGATAAAACCTTCCTCTGCAACACTTCGTCCAGCTACATTATGGGAAATGAATTTGCACATACACCCTTGCTATTACTTTAATCGTGAGCCACATTTTGTAGTACTAGGTCTGCACTAAGCAAGGACAGGGGAGATGGATTATTTAATGTGTCACAAGACACAGGGAAATGATGCCCCCTTGGAGAAAAGCCTGGCATAGGGTGAGTGATAGAGCTGTGCTTGGAAGTATGACCTCAGCTCGACTGACTACTCCTATCACTCCAAAGGCTGTCAGACACAAACTCATTAGTCAGAACCAGTCTGCAGCTGACTTGTTCACAGCTCATACACCAAAAAGGATGGAAAAATTAAGGACGAATACAACAGGACAGACACTATAGGGTCCGAGAAGACAGGATTTATTATCTGATCCCCACCGAAAGCATTCAGACCATACAGTCTATTGCCACGAGGAAGAGGAAGCTGCTACCTGCTCAGCTCCTTTAGTGTGTTGACTTTAGACAAGGCAGAAAGTGCTCACTGAAAACCCAATGACAACAATAAGTATGTGTTGGCATCATATGGGAGCTCCTTTTTCAGCAGGGACCTATTAGCATGTGCTGTGGAAGGACTTTATGCCAACATGTTCATTTACTACTTCAAACAAAACAAGTGAGGGAGTGTCTGTTCTGGTACTATAGATCATGAAGCCACTGTCAGGCCAGAACCCCTGCAGGTCCACATCCTTAGAAAGCCTCCCTCACTAAATCATGGGAATAACACACTTGTCTCAAACTTGTAAGATGAGTTGGCTCCATCCTGATCCAAGGCCAATGGAATGAACCACACTTCACAGTTTGCTTGATGGCATTTGGAAGTCTGGATTAAATAGGCCTTATGTACTCACATGTTTGCAGTTTAGAGTATGGCTCACATACTGCCTACAATCTATCTTCACACACACATACACACATACATACACACACACACACACACACACACACACACACACGGGGCTGGTGAGGTACATACTCATAGAACCCCAAGTCATCATGTGTAATTTTGCATTTAAATTTTCACTAACTTCTATATAAATCTACATCTCTAGAGCTACTGAGTTACTCTCAGGATAGAGGAGTTTTATAGAAGTAAATTTGCAGATGAAAATGAAGTCAAGGGTCACAATTAAGCCATGTGATTCATGTCCATAAGTACAAAATGCTATGACTTAATAAATACACCAATTAATTAATCAATTAATTAATGCTCTAGGGCTTCAAATATAATTCCTTAGCTTTTGAAAGGATGCTTTGTTATTAATTTTTTTAAAGGTGAAGATCCTGGGCCTTCAGGAAGATGCTAGCTCTGGAAACAGGCAGTGTTTGGGAGACTGAGGTCATGGAGGTCACTGATTCTCAGATGTTCACAGTCAGGTCTCCTTGGATAGCATCATCCTTAGGTACTTACTCATATTCACACACTTAAAGAGCAGCACATGTAGAGCTTTAAAAAATACAGCTCTCACCCATCCATGTTTTTGGCTTCCTCCACAGCCTTTCAGACACAATGAGCTAATATAGAAGTTCATTGAGATACATAGACTTTGGGTCTGGTTCATTTCAATGTGTGTTTTTAAAAGCAATGTTTAAACAAATGAGAATTGAAAAGTATACCATGACTTATTAAAGATATGAAGTCATTAACTGCTCAAGGACATTAATGTACTCTCAAGGTCAAACTCTTTCATTCTACTGACTAGAGGAATCACTCCAATCAAAGACGGTCTGTTCTTCAGATTTCTCCATCTTTGAATAAACTAAGCTCTGACAACAGACAACAGTGGCCTATGTCTTAAAGGCTTGATTTTAAGAACAAAAGCTTAATTGTGCAGTTTACACGGGCAAGATCGTTTTTTCCTACTTTGTTGCCCATGGAAACGCTTGCAAAGTGCAAGTAGACAACAAACGGAGGCGACCCCCGTACCAAAGCTCCAGCTCACACAGGGCTCCGAGCATGAGTTTTCAAATAAACAGCTGTGTGGGCACTGCACTGTTCAACAGGGGCAGCTTGAAAGCGTGCTCTGTGATGCTCCCATTTAACTGCATCTCCGAGATAGTGCAGGAAATCTCAGCTCCCGCGCAGGCTGCTCCTCAAGATGAAGATCAGTGTATTGATAATGAAACAGCTGCTTGGCAGAGTTTCTTGCTCTGAGGCAGGAAATGAAGGCTGCAGGACAGGAGATATGCCTGGCTTTATCAAGGAGGATAAAAAACCAAGACAGCTTTGCTGAGGGAAATCATTTAAAAGGTCAAGCTAAGAGAGAAAAACAATCCTTACTTCTCAGAAGCCCATAGACTACATCTGGCCTGATGCTTCTGCCCGTCCCAGACCGTCAGGATGGAAACAAAGTGAGCCACTTGTTAAAGACAAACCATCAGGGACAAGGCTGGGTCCAGCCCTGCCATGTGGGATCCCAGGATCCAGAGTGAGCCTGGAGCAAGCACCCTGTGAATAATCACCTTCCAGTCTCAGTGACATTAGCTACCTTCCCATCCTACTGGAAGGTATAGTGTACCTCTGTGCTTAAGCCTTTCAATAATTCTGAAACCAACTGTCAAAACTCCCATTTTACAGAACCGGAAAGGTATAAGGTCACTAAGTGTTCTTTTGACACCAAGAAACCTAGACTTCCCCATGTCTCCTAGACTCCTCATCCAAGTAACATTCCTACCAACGTACCTGATTCACTAAGACCAGAACCAAAGCCAAGCCAATGAAAACAGCCAAAGATCCTGGCACCAAATCAATCATCTTAAGGGAATTATGTGATTTCAAATACATGCCTTAGGAAGCCACACATATATTCCCTTGTTTAAATTTGCTGAGTGGACAAGTGTCCAGCTGAGTGACCTCAGTGCCACTTCATGCACTGACAGTCATAAAGCAAATAAACGTTATTTTTCCTTGTCAAAGCAGCCACCTTTGGAAGGAAACCTTTAACGCTTTTATTAGGACAAGCTACTGGAAGCTACTTAATGTTTATCTTTTATTAAAGAAGAACTTCTAGAGGTGAAAGCATAAACCAAGGTAAGGTTCTGATAACGGTGGATGTGATTAAAGACAGACAAACATGACGTGCATCGGTTACTCCTTCATATAGCAGTTGTAGAAAACTGAAAAGCTCATGTAGAAGGGAAATGAGGCAGCTGGTTTCAAGATTCATTCATATCTTATCACTGACTGATGTTCAGACGCTGAGCAACTTCATTGTGAATATCAACCTCAAGACAAAACTGAAAATTTGGCCACCTTGATCCCTTGAGTCTAAATTAAAACGCTTTACATGAAAACTTAGTTTCTATGCATCTGTTAGATAAAATTTTAAAAAATGGAATATGGAAATCAACATTTATAAGCCCTAGATTAAAATAGTCAAAGAAAAAAATTGTAGCTTAAAGGAAAAGTGTTTAAAATGAAGAAGCAAGTTTTTTTTTTTTTGAGGGGGTAGGGTTATTTTGAAATCATACAATGATCAGGAAAAGTTATTTTGAATGTTAATGGGATAATAACCTTTTTTAAAAAAATTCAAGATAAAGAGCACGTTATAATTAGAATAACTGTAGCCACAGCCTAGGGATTGCTGTTCATTTTCTGAATTCAGGCAGTGCAGATTCACGGGAACCTTCTGCAAATGTTAGCAATGTTTGCCTTATCAATGGGAAGCTTAACTGTACCGTCATAAACCTACTGTGATGGCAAGTCTCAGCTGTCAACCTGACTGGATTTACAATCCCAAGGAGGCACATACACTGGGTGTGTCAGGCAAGAGGACTTGCAGGGAGGATTGACTCAGGGAGTAAGACCCTCCTGAATTTGAGTGCCCGCCCCCCTCATGATTTGGAAGCCTGGACTGATCGAAAAATGGAGACAGGTCAAAGGTAGCTGAGCACCAAGTATTCCCTTCTTCCCTTCTCTCTGCATCTTTGTCCAGAGATGTGAGCAAGCAGTTTTGACCTCTTACCATCACAGCCTAGAGCCAGCAAACCATCTTGCCGGGATGGACCGTACCCTCGGACCATGAGCTGAAATAAGTGTTCCTTTTTTTTTTTTTTTTTTTGAGCCTGTCTTGGAACTCGCTCTGTAGACCAGGCTGGCCTTGAACTCACAGAGATCCACCTGGCTCTGCCACCCGAGTGCTGGGATTAAAGGTGTGCGCCACCACCACCTGGCCAAGTGTTCCCTTCCTAAGGTGCGCTTTATCCGATATTTGTCACAGACATGAGCAAAGCAACCATGACACCAAGTTCTTTTTCTCATCAGCTCTCATGCGCAATCTCTTCAATTTCTGGAGAACAATTAAAATCAGAACAATGAATGGAATCCTGGCTTGGGTGGGAAGCCATCTCTTACCCTGGCAAAGTGGTGTGATCGAGTCCCACTGGTACACGCCCCCTGGGTTCCGCTGGCAGGTGGCATTGCTGTGGCCAATCATTCGATATCCAGGCTTGCAGAAGTAATGTACCTTGCTCCCCACTGCTCCCGTGGTTTTGTTTAAAATGCCACCGTTCTTCAGTGTAGAGGTAAGGCTGCAGTAAGGAGCTGGGACACAGGAACAGACACAAGCAGTTTACAAACCGTCGTGCCGCCAACAAACTATCTCTAGAAGCTGGGAAATGAGCAGCAAGCGCAATCTTTTAAAATAAGAATCTCAAAGCCCCACAAGGTTTTCTTGTAAATCTCAGGGACCTGATGCTGTGATTCAGCACTACGTAGGATGCTGACTTCAGCATGGCCAGAAAGTGGCAGATTTTCACAGTGGGCTCCCCATGAGGTACCCTCAGGCTGCCTCTCCTAAAGACAAGGGTGAGAAGTGATAGGGCATTTCTTAGGGCACTACATCTGCAACAAAAACATTCTCTACATTTTCAGAAAGGAATGATTAGAACAAAGACAACAGGCATTGAACATTTTTTGCAACCAAGACATAAAGTTTTATTTAGTGACCTGATGGACCGTGCTATGATATAGACATGAAACTTCTTTTATAATACATGAAATTTGAATAAAAAATATCTTTGCTCAAATGTAGAAAATGTAGAACTTCAAGTTACAAAAATCTGTGTTAGCAATGAAAGTACCCTCTTTGTTGGGAGACGTTTTTAAACTGATAGATGGCATCAGGCTTTATTTATTTTTTAAAATTTTTTATATGTGTGAGTGTTTTGCCTGCATGTATGTCTATGTACTGTGTGTGTTTGGTACACTTGGAGTCTAGAAGGGGGAGTCAGTTACCCTGGGACTAGAGTTGCAAATGGTTATAAGCCACCATGTGGATGCTGGGAAACAAACCTGGGTCCTCTACAAGATCAGTGTGTGTCCTTTGTTGACAAGCCATCTCTCCAGATTCCTAGGATTAGTATAATATATATACACACACACACACACACACACACACACACACACATATATATATATATATATATATATATAATTTTTATGGGCCTGAGTATATGTATGTATATCACATGCAGGCAGAAGCCCTCAGTGATTTGAACTCAAAAACTGGAGTTACAGGCAGCTGTGAGTCTAAGGTGCTCTGGGAACCAAACCAGGATCCTCTACAAGAGTCCGAAGTACTCTTAACACAGTAATTTCTCCAGTCCCAACAGGTATTAGTTTTAAAGCCACACTCTGATGCATACATTTGGATGAGTGAAAGGTCCTATATTCTATTTACGTATTTCATGAAACACAGCTATTTTGTCTTTACTAATCTGTTTTACTGTATTGTATAATTCCATGAATGTCCATCAATAAGTGAAAGTAATAATACAGTGAGAGTTCAGTGCTAGAAACCCCCAGTTCCTTTTCTGAACAACCCACTTTCCCATCACATAGTGCAAAGCCCAGGCCTGTATTGGGAAGATCTACAGCATGTGTCTCAGGCAAATGTAATGGGCAGATGTGTAGGATGTGGTCATGTGGACTATATATTATGGGCTGGAGCACAGTAGCCCACCTCTTGATGAATTCCTAACAGACAACAGAGTCTCTCTGAATTTTAAGGGAAAATCTGTGTTTATGTATATTACACAGATCATACGCATGAGTGTATATGCATTACGTATATACATATTAATACATGATACATGCAGGTACATCTCCATGAAAAAGACATATCATTTCATGGCCTCCCTCCTGATGTGGCTGGATTAAAGAGTCTGTTGCCCCATGGATGGAAATATACCTTGGAAGATAGAGGTTATGTCTTTCATATCAGCGAGCTAAATAAATCACCACATATGATATGAGATATATTCTATTCACCATGACCTCCTCTTCACTAGTCACTTCTGCACATGGAAATAAACTCAAACAGGCTAAAAAGTCTGATCATCCTTTCTTCAGAACAAGGGTGCTAATCCAATCCCTACTCAGATGCTGTCTGTGAAACTGTCGTGAGAATGGTTTTTATCACAGTTTCAAGGGAAGAATGTCTGAATCCCCTGCCCATTGTCCCCACACCACATCCCGTGTCCATGTCACCACACACCCCCTGCCCATTGTCCCCACACATATCCTGCCCATTGTCCCACAGCACATCTTCTGCTCAGTGTCCTCACACCATATTCCCTGGCCATGTCACCACAACTCAAGTTTCAAAATCTGGCTGCTAGAGAGGTTTTCTAATCTCTTTTAATGAGAGATGGCTGGAAACTCCCAGCCCCCAACACTCACCTTGCTCCTCCAAGGTTGATCTCTGCCCTGAAAACACAAATCACCAGTGGGAAGAAAAGCCCTTCAAAAGACCCTGCAACTAATATGCTAGATGGTATCTTTCCAAGGAAGACACAGCTCCAAGACTTTCCCACTTCCTGCCGATTGAGAGGAACTTAGAGGTTGCGCTTCATCACTAAACTGTTCCCAGGAATTAACCTTCCTGTGCTCTCAGCGGGTAACAGAAACACTGGTGTATGTCAGATCACATTGAAGATTGTACATGGCATTTAGCATTCCATTAATGTGCTTGAAGATTCCATCAATTTAACACAAAGAACAACTTAAAGACAATGATTAAAGAATATCAATTAAAGATAAAATAACTCAGATTTTGATATGGAAATACACATATATGTACCCTAAATGTAAATGTTCATACAAAATATAGACTAGTATATAAAGTGTATGCATGCTGTAATGATAAAGAAATATATAGAATGCAATACAGATAAAGTAACATGCTAGGGACAACAGCCAATTACTGTTTTTGCCATTTATGACAATCTAACTATCTCTCATTTTTTCCCAATGTTAATGCTAATTTTGACTACATTACTGTAATTTGAAGGAAATGTCTTTGTTGTCTATGGTATAAAATTTTAATATTTACCCTCTCATCAAGACATTTTAAAATATTAATCAAGTTTGCTAATTAGTTTGGGACTCTCACTCAGATTAATTCTCCACTATGTTCTCCCTCTTGCTGGCCATTAATTGCCAGAAGTCAGATCTACACCATAACCTATACCTATTGTTAATGACGACACGTGGTACTGAAAACCCTTTCAGTTAACGTCCAGGCCGTACTAGTCACCTGCATAGCGGATCTTGAATCCTTTCTTGCTGGTTGCATGGTCCGTAGACCAGCGGAGGTATAGATGGTTACTTCTGCTGGTGAAATTGGATTGTTCCGTGTGGTTCCCACTTAAGACCACTAACAGAGGACTTTGCCCAGAAGAACCTAAATAAAACAGAAAAACAAAACATTTAGATGTGAGTGCCTACAAAATGCAGATCACTCATAGCTGTTGAGTAAATATATGTACAATATATAGCTATTTATTTCCAAAGTTAACAATAAAATTCAAATGAAAATAACAACATATGCACTACATAATTAAGAAAAAACATCTTGGGGAGGGGAATCAAGTACATAAGTACTAATGACATACTCTGGAAATGAGTCAAATACATCAATGAAACAGTGGCATTTGAAAATGTGAACATAATTTTATCATTACAACTTACAATATACTGCAGATGTGGAAAACCAAAAGTTTCTTGCAATGTCAGTGGAGTATAAGTTAAGTCAATCACTTTGGTGAACAACTTGGTGATACATAGTAAAATTGAAGCTTTAATTCATCAACTCTAGCACAGAGGTACAGAAGTTTTTTATATAGCAAACATGTATATTCCAATATTATTGCTCATGATAAACTTTGGAGCCAAACTTTAAGTGCTGGAAATATCACAAGGAGAAATTAAATTTATATAGTACCCAAAATAAATAAAGTGAACATATGTATATCCATATAGGTAAATCCAAGCGTAGCATAAAAGTGTCTAAAAGCATCCATTTGTAGATTAATATCACAGTGATTAAAAAATTCAAATGTGTTCAACATAAGAAACACACGTGCAGAGAGTGACTGGGTGGGTGGATGGGTGAGTAGGTGGATTGATAAATGGGTGGATGGATGGATGGGTGGATGGATGGATGGATAGATGGACAGATGGGTTGGTAGGCGAGTAGATAAATTGATAAATAGATGGGTGGATGGATATATAGTTTGGTGGGTGGGTGGATGGATGGATGGATGGATGGACAGATGAGTAGAGAGATGAGGAATTAACTATAGGAACATTCACAACATTGGCCCACTTAACTCTTTCTTTGGGCTACTAGTCTCCACAGTAGAGCTAGAAGGGGACATGTGCATCAGTGGACATCCTAAATGATTCTCTGGGCCTCATTTAATTACAAGAGCAAGGCCCAGTAAGTGTGAAAATCAGCTAAAAGTTACGGTTGACATATATTTTTATTCTGTGTATTCAAAAGTTTTCAAAATGTTTATACAGCAAAGTTATTAAACATCCAGTGTAACTTCTTATGACTGCATCTTCACATCACTTGGGAGAAAAATCATTGTGTAGAAACAGGAGTTCTATTCAGCTCCCTTTCTATTAGTGGATGCAACAGCATTGCCTTATCTTAAAAATATTACTGGCTTTTCTGCATTTCACAAGTTCACACATGGAAAATGT
The DNA here is from genome assembly GCF_007827085.1 of Peromyscus californicus insignis. Classification (NCBI taxonomy): domain Eukaryota; kingdom Metazoa; phylum Chordata; class Mammalia; order Rodentia; family Cricetidae; genus Peromyscus; species Peromyscus californicus. Next base: position 10,864,118 of record NW_026294534.1, read on the forward strand.
GTAAGAGAATTGGTGAATGAGCCTCCTGTGACTCTTCATAATCTAAAGTTATCAGGGCGAGTGACACCCACCTTTGAATCACACACAGAATTTCCATTTGTGGGAAAATACTGACAAATCACAGCTTCACTTCCTCTTACTCCCAAACCATTTCTAGCGACTTTCCCCAAATGAAACTGTGCAAGGCTCTGTTGGACTCTGCACAAACATGCATTCAATTCCTGTTTCCAATAACTCAGAAAAAGACTGCCCCTGGATATGTGCTCTACATAGAGAGAGCTCAGCTGAAATGAGTTTGCAGGGGTGGGCCTGAACCCAGCCTGAATGGTGTATGACAAGAAGAAAAGATTGGCACATAGACATGCAGAGAACAAGCACATGATGGCCACAGCAAGACAACACATCTGCGGCTAAGGAGAAGCTCAGAGACATCAGCTTTCCTACACTTGGATCCTCAATTCTCATTCTCCAGGTCTGAGAGAATATTCTCCATCACAGGGACTTGGTTATAGCAATTGCAAGAACATGGGAGGAAAAACAAGTATAAACAGGGGTGGAAGTTGGTATGGAGGGTCCCCAGAAAGGATTCTTCTTTTTATGAAAGATAAGGCTCCTATGATTGTTTGCAAGTGACCTGCCTACTACCTACAGAAGGGTGACCCCACTTTATATGGAAGAGGGCAGAGGTGTGAGCTGTGTGGTATCTGCTCATGGCTGTTCAACAAGATCGTGTGCCCTCTGAAACAAAATGCCGCTAGGAAATTATCCTGAGTTCGCCATACTTTAAATGTCATTTTTTTACTGACAGAATGCAAGAGTGCATTTTCAAGAGCTGCTAATCTCCCGTCAAACCCCTTACTAGTCTCCATCTGCTCTCTGTCTACATCATAGTGAGCATGCCTCTACCTAGCATGCATCAAAAATAGCTCAGAAAGGAGAGGTGCAGGTCCATTTCCCAGGACAGCCAATGATGCAGTCTCAGCAGCCAACCATGACAGGAATTCAGACACCATTCTTCTCTGAGTCTATGATGATGAAAAAAGAAATGTGGAAAAGCTACCCTTGAGCTATAGAGAGTAATATACTCTGAGCAAATGGTGCTCACAGCCAGTGTGTTCAAGGCTGAGCTGCTCAGCTCACCAAGTATAAAACAACACCTGTGTCATTCAAATAAGATAGGAATGATGTGTAGTGCAGAAAAAAAAAATGCCATCACTTACAGAAGTTCTCCACACAGAGCCCTGACTTTTCTCTTTATAGAGAAATACCTGAAGTCTGAGCAATGCAAGTCATGAGCCTCTGTTAGCTTGACAGAAGCCGTGGTTGTCATCTTTCTGGTCTACTCTCTAGCCCTTGGTCTTGGTTGTGGTCTGGCCATATGGAGACAATACCAGACTGTAAGCAATTAGTGAAAAACTATTGATAAGGATTTTGCTCCTGAAATTTGGAAGCATGAAAGTATTGTGTTCCATAGTCCAGTGGAAGTGAAATGGAGGAGACACATAAGCTTGCAACAATCCCCTTGCTGTGGGATGTTCTGTATGGCATGTGTTGCTCTGATTGGTCAATAAATAAAACACTGATTGGCCATTGGCTAGGCAGGAAGTGTAGGCGGGACAAGGAGGAGAATAAAGCTGGGAAGTAGAAGGCTGAGTCAGAGAGACACTGCCATCCTCCACAATGAGAAACAGCATGTGAAGATGCCGGTAAGCCACGAGCCATGTGGGAAGGTATAGATTAATGGAAATGGATTAATTTAAGCTGTAAGAACAGTTAGCAAGAAGCCTGCCACGGCCATACAGTTTGTAACCAATATAAGTCTCTGTGTTTACTTGGTTGGGTCTGAGTGACTGTGGGACTGGCAGGTGAGAGAGATTTGTCCTGACTGTGGGCCAGGCAGGAAAACTCAAGCTACATCCCCTTATCAGTATTTACTTATGATTCAAATAGGTATATACACCTATACTTGTGTGAATAAATTCACAGAGACAACAGCCTGTGTGGCACTGTTTTCCTTTGTGTGTGTTTTGTTTGTTTGTTGTTTCTGGGTATAACATTGAGAGTTTCATTTCCAATATAGCCATCTGCAGAATGTGACTCCTGTGGGTCAATCCACACGAGTGATTTACTTCTCATGTTCCATCAAGTGAATGATACTCATGGAAACACACAAAATCAAATAAAATAATTTTTATCACCGTATATATTATTGTTAATCTGAACCTAATGACAAATCTATGGAACATGAGAAAACCCTGTGATCTTGGGCACACATAACTGGGTACAGATCTACTTTGCTTAGAAATGATGAAGCTTCTGAAACACTGGCCTTGGTTCCAACTCAGCTGATTATCCAGTTACCTACACTGGTATATTAAGGTGCTGTACAAAACCAAAGCACTTGTTTTGTTGATGTTGAAAGCAGCATCATTGGGCATCAAATTCACCCAATTTCACTATATAAAATAACTCTGTAAAGACATTGGTAACATTTACCACTTAGGTGTCTATATGAGCCACTCATTTCTAGAAAAGTAGACATTTGGAGTGATAAAAGTCTTCTGGAAGAACTCTTAATTGTCCTGCAGTACCTAGAAAACCCATGTCTGTCTGTCTGTCTGTCTGTCTGTCTGTCTGTCTCTCTCTCTCTCTCTCTCTCTCTCTCTCTCTGACACACACACACAAACACACACACACACACACACACACACACACACACACACACACACACACACGCCTGCAGAAAAACTGCAACATAAACAACACCATAGCATTGTTTGAAGGTCACCTGATATCTGAGAAAGCTCAAGTCTTATCTTGATTCATTTGTGCTATGGCTGTTGTGGGAAGATGTAATTAGACAAATCTGACCCATCTTGGCACTGAGACATTAAGATGGTGTTTTCATTAATGAGACTCATGGCGCTGAGACACGCACACTGAAGAGGCTTACCATCAAATACTTCCAATGCATCAAATTGCTTTTCACTTTGAAATGTGTCCACAAAGAGAGTAATGTTAAAGTTTGGCTCCACTTTAATACTCCAAGCGCATGTTTGGGAATTAAAATAGTTGCCTGGATACCCCGGACTGAGGATCACTCCAGAAGATTCTGTTCGTACTTCATTTGCTGGACATTGTGCTAAAGAGAAAGAGACAGTTAGAGGTCTGCATTAACACAATGAATCCAACGCTGATGGGATAGATTCTGTCTTTCTACACAAGATCCCATGAAAGGAGAAGACAGTTTGTTGAGCTCTGACTACACTTAATACAGGACAAGGATCCCTCAGAGAGAGGTAGCATCATAACGAATAGTGTGTGCTTTCCACTGCATCTACATAACACTGGCCGTTGAACCTATGGACCACCCTGACGAGGCCTCATGAATTTTTATCACAGCAACACAAGCCATCTCAATGCAAAAGTAAAGACCAATATCTCATCTTCAATACAATATAAAACAATATAGCTCTTTATAAAAAAAAAAATCCCACTTCTATTCTGACCCTCGTTATACTTGGATAAATAAAATCTAAACATTTGATATGACCATCTAGGGATGACAAGACTCAGTGAAAACGATGTCAAAACCACCCTGGACTGTTTGCTACCATTTCCAGCAGGACCCATGATCTCCAAAGTAAAATACTTTTTACTGAAACACTAAGATACTACAAGTTTAGTGACCCATTTTCTCTTCAACCTTCTATTTTGATCCAGCTACTTCTAGGCTAATTAAGAAAATTTTAATGTAAAAATCACCAAAAGAATTCCTTAATGCTATCTCTCATTGCTGAATTAAGTTATATTACAGAAATGCTTTCTTACAGAGTTGCAAAGAAACCCCCAATCAGCTATAGCACATAAAAAGTGATGCACCAGCATTCTTCATAGAATTTAAGCAGATCAGTACCCAGATTTTCCCAAAGACAATGAGCATTTGTCAAAGACGGGCATCTCATTTGGTGGGTTTTCCCATTTTAATGAGCTAACTGTGTGTTATTATTTACACATGCATTTCAATATGAAGACACTTCTCAAACAGGAGGGAAAAGCTTGTAAAGTGTCATTCCTAAGTATTGTCTTTGAAGGTTGCCCATTCAGAGTCTAACTGAAATGTTCCTTACAGTTCAACAGACTTTTAGACAAAAAAAAAAAAAAAAAAAAAAAAACCAACAAAAAAACCATATGCAATTAAATCTACCACAGAATCCTTTAGAAAATATTATAGATCAAAGTCCTAAAATATTCACAGTATAAACTAATTACAGTAATGATGCTGAAAGTAATTCCAAATGGAAGTCATAGACAGCACTTGGTCAAAAGTGCTATTTTCCGAAGTGATGGTGATGATACAATTAGCTATCAAATGGGGCTGGCACCTTCCAGGGATAGTGTTTTCAATGAGAAATGTTCCCACAGGTTCAGGCCTTTGAACATTTGATCCACAGTGGTGATACTGTTTGGGGAAGCTACGGAGGTACAATGTGCTGGAGGAAGTACGTCACTGAGGGTAGGCTCTGGGAATATATAGCCATGCCCTACTTCCTCTTGTTACTTATGCTGCTTTGGATTTGCCACAAAGGTGTGATCTCTCTGCTCCCTATCCCTGCTGCCATGCCACCCCACCATGATGGACTCTCCCTCCTCACCACAGTGGACTCTTGTTCCTCTGGAATCATTAGTCAAAATAGGTTTTCTTTCATCAGTTGCTCTTTGTGTGCGTTTTTGTTTGTTTGCTTTTTTTTTTTTCACAATGACAGAAAAGGAACAAATAAAAAGGAGAAACTCTTGCACTGACATATCAGCTGAGTTCTACTCATTTTAGTTAAGGTGGGAGAAAATGGAAAGAACAGGCTCAGGTCAGTGAGCACTCTGGTTTATTGTTCTGAGAAAACTTTGTTCATTAAAACATGGAATCCAGCATGCCCAGCAGAACTGTGTCTTCTTGCTAAGCTTTTGAACACATACTCTATGACCTTGAGCTAAGCATGCCCAGTTATCTGAAGTGTTAATCTAATTAATCTTATCAATAAAAAATCTGGAGTCAAATATTGGGGTAAGACTGAAAGATTGGAGAACAAGGAGCAGTCACCAGTTGCTTCCTACCTCTCTTGTTCCTCTGGCCAAAAAGACCAAGATCCTCTTTCAGCCCCACCCTACTACTTCCTGTCTCCCCTCTCTACAGTCCTCCAAACCTCTATGGTCAGCTAGTGGCTAGCTCTGCCTTCTGACTCCAAGCAACCTTTATTTGTCAAAACACAATCAAAATAGCACACAACAGTTATCCACCTTCCAGCTTTCTTCTTGAACTATAACCTCAAACTGAGTATGTTCCATAATGTATGCCTGTGCTAAGTATGCACAGGAATGTAACCACACCTCATATGCTTTCATATAGGAATACAAATAGGTTCCTGTAATTAAAAACTCCCTATGATTCTGTCCTTGGGAGATACCTTTGCTTTGGAAATATTCCTACTATCCCCCTTGCTTCCTGTAGGTAGCAAATTGCTTTACTATTTCATCTTCTGTTGTACATTCAGTCTTCGTGCTAAGATGCAAACCCATTCATTCAGTCACAAGGTCATTTGGTAAAATTTACTTTGCCCATTGGACATGCCGATATTTTTAAAAAGAACAGGGCACATAGATTGGGTTTTGTGTCTGTGCACACCTGTGTGGGCTTGAGAATACAGTCCCAGGGATTTCATGGACCTGTTTTCATGTTGTAGTGAGAGCCAACACTTCTTCTGTCTCTGCTATAAATAGAGGGTTGTAACAGCTACCCCTCAGGGTTAAGCGAGATGTGGCAGAAGTAAATGTCTTTCTTAAATAGAAGGTGCCATATGGGCAGAGGTATTATAGAAACTGAAAATGTTCTGGCTACATACCCTCCTTTTCTCGACAGGCAGGTGCTACCAAGTAGAGCCTGTTCTCTGTGTTTCACTGGGGAAATATTCAGCCAGGCTTCCACCTTGTATATCCTACCACTGCAACTAGAGTTTTAAATGACACTGAACTTCAGACCATCTGGAACTAGAAAACTTTGCAACGAGTTGCTGAATGCCACCTGGAAAGCCATGGTCACCTCCAGGGCTGGGGCACAGAGCAGCTATCCAAATCGGAAGCAGCCTTGAGCAGACTCATTCTTATTCCTTCTGTTTTTAAAATGTTTTCATTGCTTAGCAGAGAAGATAAAATGAAAATATAAGCAAAGTCTTTTTTATCAAGTTCCTTGTAACACTTAATGCTTTATTTCCAGACACAAATATTATTTTAAAAAAAATATTTGAATGAATTTCCCAATCAACCCAAATGTCCCTGTTTCTTCCTGTCTGCCCTGCTGATTCCTGGGAACTTACTCCTTCCTGGAAGCTGCTGTAAACTGTTGCCAGGAGCAACTCAGCTAGCATGAAGGTTCCCACTCCCTCCAGAGGGTGAGCATCTCAGTTCTCCAGCAGCAATGATACCTTTACAGCCCCCTGCACCTCAAAAGACATTTGACAAAACTTCTGCTATGGGAGGGGCCATCAGAGATATCTCATAAAGGAGTTTGCCTGCAACTGGAACTAGCTCCTCTGGGCATGCACATGGCATACTCAGTTATTTTTATTTATTTATTTTTAGGAAAGATCAGTTGTGAGGCTTAAAAACATGAAGCATTTTGTTTAACACATCTTTGAGGGCATAACAAAAATAGTTTAGGATTAGGAACTTGAACTAGAATTTCTGGTCATTAACTCCTTAGCGGGGTGTGGTGGTGCATTCCTTTAATGCCAAGACTCTGGAGGCAAAGGAAGGCAGATCTCTGTGAGTTCTACCAGTTTGGTGTACATAGAGGTTCCAGGATAGCCAAGGTGACATAGAGAGACCCTCAGAAAAACAAAACCAAGCAACAAATAAAAAAGACTAATTCCTGCCAGGCAAGGGAGTGCACACTTCTAATCCCAGCACTCTGTGGGTTACAGCAGGAAGATTTTAGTGCACTCAAGGCTAGCCTTGTCTAAATAGCTACTTTCAGGTAACCAGGGCTACATATGAGACACTGTCTCAAAAACTAACAATAATAAAATAAAGAAAGAAAGAAATGTAATTAAAATTAATATGGTAGACAAGGTCATGAGTTTGAGAAGGAGTTGGGGGAGGTTCATAGCAAGTTGGAATGGGAGAGGGGGGACTGAAAACGGTGTAAATACAGAAGTCATGTATGAAATTCTGAAAAAAAATATTAAGAAAACTAAAAACAACAACAACATCAAATGCCTAGGGGATGAGAGAATGCTGAAAAACAGCAAGACCCTAAGAAAAGGGGAGACTATCACCCAAAGCCTATGGGGGTAGGGCTGTGGGCATGGGGAAAGAACACTGCACTCAACACCCTTCCAAGTGCGCTCCCTCTGATGCCTCCAGAGGAATGTCATCACCAAACAGACTTGGGCTCCTTTTAGTGAACACTGACCAGTTACGTTTCTATTTGTTTTCTTTTGCCTTTTTGAGACAGAGTTTCTTATGTAGACCCGGCTGGCCTCACACCTACTTCTGCCTCCTGGGTACTGGGATTAAAGCACTCCGACCCAGATGTATGTTTCTAAATTTTAAAGATATTTTCCTTTGTGTGTGTCAGAAAGAAAGAGAGATGGAGGGATGGGGAGAGTGGGAGGAGAGAGGCACATGCACTAGAGCGTTGTGTGGAGGTCAGAGGACAAAGACCAGGAGTTGATTCTCTCCTTTCACCATGTGGGACCCAGAAATCCAACTCAGGTAGTCAGGCTTGGTGACAAGTACCCTTACACACTGAGCCATCTTGCTGGCCCGAGTCTATTTTTAATGCACATTCTGAAGACTCCTGTGAGCTCCTAGTGGTCTGTAGGATGAAGCCACTTTTCAGTTAAGGCCTCTTAAAAGCCAGGCTCTGAGAGAGCCAGCTCTCTTACCACCTTTTCCCTAAAGTACCCACAGGGCAAGCTGCTCCTTTTTCTTGGGTACCATGCATCTTGTTCTGCTTCTTGTTCAGTCTCCCTTAAAACACCTTCTGCCCTCACCCCCGAACATGGGAAGTCCTAATGTGCTGCCATCTCTCACTCAGTTTTTCCCTGAATAAAGGTAGAGTTTGGACATGATAGTAAATTCTCAGCACAGACTGCAACCTTCCAGAGCTCAGCCTGCAGCCCTCCCCATTACCCTCCCCACAAACTGTTGGCAGCTTTCAGGGAGCTGTTAAGAGTGTATATAATATTTGAAGAAGTGAGATTCGAAGTGAACATGATTTCCCATCAAGAATTTATTGAGGGACTGACCCCCACTTGAGCCCTACAAAATAATTAGAAAACAGAGAAAGATTATAAGTAAGTGCTTAAGTGATTAGGGTCGGGTAAAAGACAGGCATCTGAGCCCTTTCAAAATAATGAGTTGCTCAGAGAAGCACAACTAAGATTGTTCTCATCTCTTTTTAACGGATTTGCTCCAGAAGAAAAAAGAACCCAGGGCTGTTGGGAACATTAGTTAGAGAGTTGGGAGGTCACAGGCTCCTCACCTCCAGACAGAGTCAAAGTTGAGATTGTGGAAAATCGGGTGCACAGGTGGTAGATGTGCAGAGAACCGAGAAAATGGCTTCACAGTGGTGTGGACTTACTCTGTTTTGGGGATAGACGTGAGTTCAATTTCATTTCAGTAGAAACCAAGTTAATCTGGACAGGACAATATAACAACAAAGGAGTGTTCCTCATTCTGTGAGTGGAATACAAAACAATACATGTGCCTTTTCTGGGCTTTTTTTAAGCCCTCCATCCTAAAAAACTTGGAGGTTAGAAAGTACCTTTAAAATGTGACGGTTTGTCTATAAGTATAAAATGGCCAAAGTTCAACAGTATAAGTTCTCTCAACTTAAGAAGAGAATTCCAAGACCATCAACACCATGCCAATATAGTAGAGGCACCCCGTTTACCCAAGAAAATGACTCAGGTCTCCTAACTCTATGCCCTAGCTTGGCATCTGAGCACTTAAAGGATGAAGATGCATCGTGGTTTCATCCACTGGTCATGGAAAGTCACTTTGCCTGGAGCAGACTGCTCTCCAATGCAGTAGCTTCCCAATAGTGTGAGCTCTCTGTGTTTAGTGATTCTGAAGTTACATTTTTTGAGTGATGTAAGGCATTGTGAACATTCAGTGGTCATTCATTCCTAAGTGCAGCCCATTTTCTACGTTGTTGGCGGTGGTGACCTGTTCTCAATGTGACACGGGTGCTCCATCATCAAGTCTCAAGGCCCTGGATATTATTAGATAGCCAGACAAAACCCATGTATGAGTATGTTCTGCAGTGCAGAGAAACCACATGTGAGGTACACATATGAGAAACTCACCAGATATTCACAAGTGCTTTTAGCCTCTTCAAAAGCACACAAGTAGCTGGCACCCTTGTGTGTGATGGGTAAAGGAAAGAGACATACCAATCACTTGAGAAGCCCTTTCTGGGGCTCTGATCCCTTGACAATGCTCTCCCTGCTGTTTCTTCTTCCTGGTGCATAGCATAGCCACATTCCAGAACAGGGTGAGTCCTGCTCTCAAAGGCTCCCTATCAGAACTGTGATTATTTAGAATAAGTTGAAAACAATGGTAGTGAACAAGATAGTATGTTTGACCTCCATGGACCATCTAAGGCTGTTTCTTCCCACTGTACTTGAAAGTGGTCCCTACTAAATTATATTTCTTTTTTTTTTTTTTTTTTTTTTTTTTTTTTTGGTTTTTCAAGACAGGGTTTCTCTGTGTAGCTTTGCGCCTTTCCTGGTACTCGCTTTGGAGACCAGGCTGGCCTTGAACTCACAGAGATCCGCCTGGCTCTGCCTCCCGAGTGCTGGGATTAAAGGCGTGCGCCACCACCGCCCGGCCTAAATTATATTTCTTAAGTGAACCAAGAAGCACAGTCTAGAACTCTGTTCTTTTATTGTAAATTATCCAAGTCCCAGTTAGATATGGTCAGTTTATGCTAGATGCATATACAAAACCTAAAGTGGATATATTCCATTGTTTATACATTTTTATACACAAAGGATTCAACACCAGATGCCTAAATCTAGGTGAAGTATTGACAGGGAAATCCCAGGATGCTCAGTTTGCTTGAGATGGACCCAAAACATGAGGCAGATTACAGAGATGTAGAGAAGGGCTGTAACATCAGGGATGGATATCAGCTGCTCTTTGATATTTATTTTTTATTTAATATTTAATATTTTAATTTTGCTGTGTTTGAACATTCCCATGATGCATTGGTTGAAAAGAGTGTGACTTAGATTTATTTTTGAGGGTGGGCTAAAGGTCAAAGAGTCATTCAATACCTCTGTTGGCAGCTTGTTTACATTGTGAAACTGACTCAGCACAAACCTGGGTCAAATTCAAACCCATCCTCAGAGACTGTCAGAGCAACCCATGCAGCAGGACCTGACCTACCTTCACAGGTGGGTGGAGAGCCTTGGAACTGGAGCTGTGAGCTGAGTTTGCATGTCAATGTGTCGCTCCCAGACAGCGTGTACCCAGGGTGGCACTGGTACTTCACAAAGTCCCCTGAAAGAATCAACCCAACACCCTGGGATCGACATTCCTGGAACATTTGACAGGTGTGACCGCATAATGAACTATAATAGTTAGCAAACCATTTCAGAAAGAGTGTCTACATTCACTTTATGTATGTCTTTAAAAAGTCAAATTTTCAGCTCTTAGTTTATAAAATTTAATATTACTAAAAAGAGACCATATCTAGCTGTCCTTTTCCTTGGCCAATGCAACCATTTGTCCCACTTTCCAAATGCCTCCCTAAATAAACAGAGGTGCCACAGTTGTTTGGGATCTAAGCAAGGCTGTGGCATGGCATGTGAGAATGACTTCAGTAGACCCAGCAGGGCTTGCCCATGATCCTGGCCAGGGAAACACCATGGTTCATTTAGTCTAGCCATCATGAGTAGAGCAGGAACTGGACAATGTAATTTGACCAGCGTTCTGAAGCAAGGTATGATCACAGGAATATGGATTTGTGATTAAGACTGAGAAATCCTGGGTTCTAATAATTACACTGTCACCTACGTAGTGGCTGGGTTCCTAAGAGGACCAGGTGAGGACCAGCTGACTAATAGATGAAACCATGACTAAAAACAAAGCAACAGTAACATTTATAAATAAAAGTTTCTGAATAAAAGATTTATAATAATTATCATTAAGTACATACTACCAGACTTTTCATTTGAAGGTTATCACTTACAGTTAACTACCTTTTAAGACAGATTCTGAGAACTTAAAAGAAAAATAGTAGTAATCTCACAGAGCAAAAGACTTAAAATGACAAGATCAAAACCTAAACTAAGTCATTTGGTCCATAGTCTCTACACAAGGCTCCACAGTGTCTTGGGCCAGCTTTCCCGTATGGTTACCTGTTTACCTAAAGTCTGAATCAGAAGAAACTATAAGAAGCCACATCCCATGGTGTGGAACAAAAGAAAGCAAGGACATATTACCTATTTCAAAGTCCTCGTCTTCTGTAAGCAGGTCAGCCTGTGGCACTGCTGGGGGAGGTGGGCACCGCTTCAGTTGAAATGCTACCATGGGTTTATGAAAGAGGATAACAGCCGTGGTTACCTTTGCTGAACGATCAAGTTACAAGGCTATGTACATGTGTAAATCACTCTCTCTAGGAGCTCATGCTGACTGTTAAATGCCTAGTAATACCTGAAGTTCAGGGGTTGAAAGCATCCAATTAGAATGATCTCTACTCTCCCTCTTTTGGAAGCCACCATTGAAATTACCCCATCACATCCTGGCTAGGTTAGTAAGCTTATCCTTCTCTTTGTCCTGAGGAATGTCTTAGGGGCACAGGAGACTAGGGACTGGTGACCTTTCCCTACTGCTCTCAAGGACATCATGAGGTTAATGTTGTCCCATTGGTCATTATATGATGGTTTCTATGACATTTCTTTAGAGTTAGGAACATATGGACCCGCACAAAAGTCAAGTGTATCACCATTGTCTGTACAACAGGATCTCACTTATAATTATGTAGCAATGAATGAACCCCAACTAGCTACCGACATGACTTAATGAAATGAACTGACAAAAGAGGTACTGTCCCCCACAAAAGGCTTCCAGGACACTCTGGCATCCATGTGGGACACTCCAACAGGCTCTGAGATAGTTGGAAATAAAGTGCGTGGGCATGGTGGGGAGCTTTCCTGGGACTCTATGCCCAGCCACTGAAGCAGAAATACACTGACCATGAAAATTGAGGACAAAGAAGCCTCCATTGGAGAAATCACTGTGGAATTTGAGCAGGACCTGGTTGGTGGAGCTGTATGCTGTCTCGAGGGCAGTGTTCCCACTGAAGACTCCGAGCTGAGGTGAGTTCTGGTCAGGACCATCCCTGGGAAAGAGAGTGGGCCACCAGAGGAAGAAGTTCAGTGTTATAGCTGAGACTGTGCAGCCAGCTCCCCAATATGGTCAGGAAGAATACAGGGCTGATCTAAAAAGGCCAGTGCACACTGGACTCTTCAGGGACCCTGCCATGACCAACAACTTCATTTTAAGGTGCACATGGTAGCCACTTCCTTATGACTAATATTTATAAAAAAGTTTTACAGCTGAATTAAAATACTGAAAAATGAAATAAGACATTCCCCTGGCATTGACTCAGTAATAGGATGCTTGGTGTTCAGGAGGTTCACCACCCTGCACTTTCTTTTTCCTTCCTTTTTGTTCTGATTGTGGACAATGGACGTGCATGAGTGGTTAAGACTAGGATTCCATGCAACAGGATCTAAATGAATCTACTGCTTAATGGGACTGCTGCTCTGCTGCCTCGTTGTGGAGCAGCAACTCCCAGTATCTCAGCTCCACAGCCACTAGCTCGGCTTCTCAGAACCTCCCTCCAATATCTGTCATTGCAGCCTGAGAAGGTAGCTTCCCCTGGGCCCTGCAGCTGCATCGGCCACAGTGACTCTCCTGCTTAAATCCTGTTATGTGGTTCCCCCTGCATTTTAGATAAAATGTTAAGGCCCTGTAGTATCTGTTCCTTCTGGCCTAGACTCCTTTCCCTTTCTCCTGGAGCTGTAATAAGAATTCAGCCACATCATATGCTCCCCCACATATATCACACACAGGCAGATACACATAGACACTCAATAGGCACATACATTCACAAACAGACTATATATATATATATATATATATATATATATATATATATATATATATATACACATACACACACAAAACAGTCATACATACAACACACATATGAAAACTATATATTCATATACAGAAACAAGTAGACATAGATACAGGCATGCAATAAGTATTCATTTATAAACACACACACAAGAACATGGACATACAATTACACACAGATAGACCACATATGTAGAGACATACACATACAAATACATACACATCATTTATCATACATCACACATGCACATGTACAGGTCGCCTGTAATTTCAACAGTGCTACCTTCCTGGTAACCAACGGATACCTTCTGGCTCTCTCATCATAATATTCATTTCAGCCTCCCCTTTGAATTGCACCTGAGATCTTTAAGGTGTAGCTTGTCATTTCTCCAGGTCCTACCTAGTAGATTCATGTTCATTATATTCTGGCCCAGGTTCCTCTGCAAGGCTCATGGAAACCCAGCCCTGTACAATCCAGGTTGGGGAATGCCCTGAGGAAACACTTCTTAGTGTTCTTTCATTTCATGCATTCATTCAGGGGAAAACACATTACAGCTTTTCTTTGAATATATACATATATGTATGTATGTATATGAATACACACGTATACAAACACACACACACACACATATATATATATACATATATATATATATATGTATATATATATATATATCCTTTAAAACTATGGGATAAGACAGGTACAGTTGCATACAGCTATACTTCCAGCACTCAAGAGGCTGAGGCAAGAAGACCTCCATGATTTCAAGGCTAGCCTAGGTTGCAGAATAAGATCTTATTTCAAAAAAATTATCAATAATGCAATTAAAGCAAAATGTGAAATGAATTAATCATCACTGTTCCTATACATTCATAAAATCTGGTTATTTCTATCTTATAGCAAACTAGATATATGCCTTGGAATTTCCTCAGTATAGCTTGATTCTGTTGGTGCATTCTATCTTCAAGAGCTACATGGACAGATCATTATAAACAGATCATTTATAAAGCAACCCAACAAATTGGAGGCAAGTGCCAATCCAGAACATCCTGCCACCAGCGGGGACTTCCATTTCCTGGAAGGAGTCATACCAGACAGCGATGTAGTCATTCACAGCTTCCGTCTGCAGCAAGGTGAAGTTGATGTACACTCCATGTCCGGGAGGGACTGTGACCAGCCACAGGCAATCCTTCAGAATTGGGTACTCATCCGGAAACCCAGGGGAATAAATGGTACCATTCTGTGATGTCACATTATACCCACAGGGAGCTGAAAAGGGAGACATTGGCAATGAACCAGGATGGTTGATTTGTCAGAAGTAGGTCATGATTCTGGTGTCTAAAGCCAAAATTTCCCCCTTGTAAAAAATAACTGAAATATTTCTCACACTTCTTTGTCAAACTTACTCCTCTAAAATCTGGAAACTTCAGGACAATTATACCTATAAGTTATCTCAGTCTCATTTAATATATTCTCCAATTCTTTAAAATCCCTCAGGATAGTCATTCCCATACGATTAAAGAAATCCTGCCAGTCATTGCCTGTAGCTGAGCTGATAATCCATTGGGCTGTCCACTGCAATGGCTTATGCGGAAATCAGACATAAATAGGGAACTAAGTGGTTTTGTTTTCTGTCACTTTGCTAAAGCCTATTTAAGCCCCCCAAAGAGTGGCAGTTAAGCCTATTCGCCTCAAAACAAAGACATTATCATTTCTTTGCAGATCTGTACCTGAGGAAGGAAGATAAACTTTCTTAAGTACACTTCACAAAAATGTGGCCAAATCTAATGGCGTTTGTTTATGTGGAGATGCACCCCCTGATCTATTTTGACTGTCCTTAAAATTAATGGATTTTGTTGCCAAAGCAATTACTTCACTTCTGGAAAAGTGAGATGAACACATAACGCAAGAGCCTGAAGTACATGTGTTTGCTTTCTTCGGCCTTGATAAAGACCATGACTAAAAGCAACTTGGAGAGGAAAGGTTTTGTTTGAGTATACAGTTTACAGTCCACCATGATGGAAAGCCAGGGCAGAAACTCAAGGCAGGAACCGACGCAGACAATGGAGGAACACTGCTTATTGGATTGCGTCCCCAGGCTTGCTCAAATTAGTTTTTATATAGAATTCAGGCCACTTGTTGAGGGATAGCACCACTCACAGTGGACTAGGCCCTCCCACATCAATTGTTAGTTAGGGCATTTTCTCCATTAAGATCCCTTCTTCCCAGATATGTTTAGGTTTGTGTTCAGTTGAGCAAAACCAATCATTATGCTTCATTCAAATGAGTACAGCAGTGACAGGCACAAGCCAACTTTGAAGTCACACCAAAGGCAGGAAATTTGGTCACCATCAAGAATTTTTCATGATTATCAAATTTTTGTCACAAAAATTTTAGAATTTAGGTGCAATAAAGACATGACACAACACACACACACACACACACACACACACACACACACACACACACACACCCCGCACACACACACACACACGAGAGAGAGAGAGAGAGAGAGAGAGAGACAGACAGACAGACAGACAGACAGACAGACAGACAAAACAGACACACACAGAGAGACAGAGAAAAAGGTTTATCTCAAGATGATAGTAGACTCAAAGTCCTGAGATACCATGTACCTGAGCCATCATAGCAGTCACATGCTGGTTTCAATAAAAGATCAAAGAGACTGAAACAACTCAAGATGTTGACAAACCCACCACCGGAGAAGAGAAAGAGCCATGCAGAGCTTTCTAGAAATTTGACAGTGGAATGATTTAGTGGGTTTTGGAGTCAGACAAGCCATGATTTCAAACATAACAGAGCAAACATCCTTCAGTGCCACAGTTTTGACCATCAGTGGGTGAGGGCTAGAGCCAGCTTAGACCTGGGATCTATAAATGTGCCTCACACCACACAGCCCTCACCAGCCGCTTACTGTCCCTGAGAATGGAGCTCCCTCCCCCTCCAGGCTTCCTTACTGAGCTATGTTCTACATGGGCAGCCTGTGCATTTCTCCTGTCTAGCTGTCCAAGTAGAGTTGGCTTTTCCTTGCAAATCCAACTCACTGTCACTGCATCCTTATAGTCTTCTCTGCAAATCTTGTTGGCTCATCTAGGATGTGGTTCCAGGATCTTCCCCATAATTCTGTTGAACATGGAAGGCACCCCTTCCTGCTCCTGACAGCCTCCCTCCACTAGCCTTTGCTCTGCCGAGAGATCTCTCTTCTTAGTGGACAATAAGGAGATGATGGTCAATAGATGACTTAGTACTGCACACATTACAGGGACTGGCTGCAACAGCATACTTACATGTTCATGGGTGTTACTTCCTGTTGACATATATCTCAATATCCCTTGTACACTTTTGCTTTCTGATTTGATCCTAACATTATATTATGACCACTCAATATATAGGATCATTTCCCATTGGATACATAGGTAGTACACAGATACTATGCAGGCATATCACCCAGACATATAAAATAATAATAAAATAAATTTTAAGATACTGGCAAATGTAATGATATATTGTGTCTTCCAATATATTGTGTCCTCCAATATATTGTATATTGTATACCCTAATAAAACTTATCTGGGGTCATAGAACACAACAGCTACTAGATTAGACATAAAGGCCAGACAGCAATAGCACACACCTTTAATCTTATTATTCAAGAGGCAGAGATCTGTCTGGATCTCTGTGAGTTCAAGGCCACAATGGAAACAGCCAGGCATGGTGACACACACCTTTAATCCCAGCATTTGAGATCTCATGTATTTGCTTGGGAAGGATACACGCCTTTAATCCCAGGAAGTGATGGCAGGAAGAAGAAAGGTATATAAGGTGTGAGAACCAGGAACTAGAGAGGCTTCTAAGCTTTTAGGCTTTTAGCAGCAGTTCAGCTGAGATCCATTTGGGTGAGAACTCAGAAGCTTTCAGTCTGAGGATTCCTGGAAACAGAGTCGGATGAGGAGTTGTCCAGGTGAGGTTGGCTGTGACTTGTTCTGCTTTTCTGGTCTTTCAGAATTCACACCAATACCTGGCTCCAGTTTTTTTATTATTATTATTAATAAGATCTTTTAGTAATTTGTGTTACAGGCAAATTTAGACTATTTTTGTAACTACAAATGATACCTTTACTATTAAGTTACATGTAATTTAATAAATTGTAGTTTTAAAGCATATATTGATAGTTGTAATGATTTTTGAGCTGACTTCTATGCATTTATGTTAGTGGCAACAAAAAAAATTCTCCACCCATAAGCAATCACACCTTGAGCTGGGGTGATGTGAGTGGCTGCAATCCCAGCACTGAGGAAGCAGAGGCAGGAGAACACTTGGAGATTGAGGGCAGCCTGAATTATATAGGGAGAGAAAGAAAGAGAGAGAAAAGAAAGGAAGAAAGGAGGGAGGGAGGGAGGGAGGGAGAGAGAGAGGGAGGGAGGGAAGAAAGGAAGGAAGGAAGGAAGGAAGGAAGGAAGGGAGGGAAGGGAGGGAGGGAGGGAAAAAAGGAAGGAAGGAAGGGAGGGAGGGAGGGAAAAAAGGAAGGAAGGAAGGAAGGAAGGAAGGAAGGAAGGAAGGAAGGAAGGAAGGAAGGAAGGAAGGAAGGAGAGGGTTGGGGAAGAAGGCAGGGAGGGAAGAAAGTAATCACGATGACTTAACATGTAAAGGTTTTATGTAATCCTGACCTCCTGAGTTCATTTCTCAAAACCCAGGTAAAGTTGGATAGAACCAACTCCACAAAGTTGTCTTCACATAAGTGCCATGGCACATGTACACAAGTGTGTGGAAAGGCCCAGGAACAATAATAAAAAGCAGGACAGAAATGCCTTCAGTTTCTTATTCAGACATTTTTCATGTATGTGCTTTGGTAGGTAAGACTTCAGAGCATAGTTTATACTCAGATAAACTAAAAGTATACCCATCGTATTTGGCAGATTCTTATGCAACATAACCTATAAATATTTTCAGCATATTAATATGAATTGATTTAATGTATTAACATCTAGCATTAACATCTAGCACTATTCAGTAGGATGGTCTGAACTGAACAATTTGTAATGCAGATACACGGAAGTCACTCCAGTACCTATATTTTCCTTCTGAAGTTTTTTGGGCCTCACAGGGTTGGACCCCTGAAGACAGTGTTCAAAGTACCTGCCCTGCACAAACAAAGAGAGTGTTCCTGCTCTGCACTGAAGTAGAGCCTGGCTGAAGTGGGTGGATTGCTGTGGATATCATTCTGTATAAATAAAACACTGATTGGCCAGTGGCCAGGCAGGAAGTATAGGTGGGACAAGGAGAGAGGAGAATTCTGGGAAGCAGAAGGCTGAGAGAGACACTGCCAGCCGCCATGATGACAAACAGCATGTGAAAATGCCGGTAAGCCACGAGCCATGTGGCAAGGTATAGATTTATAGAAATGGATTAATTTAAGCTATAAGAACAGTTAGCAAGAAGCCTGCCATGGCCATACAGTTTGTAAGCAATATATGTCTCTGTGTTTACTTGGTTGGGTCTGAGTGGCTGTGGGACTGGCAGGTGAGAGAGATTTGTCCTGACTGTGGGCCAGGCAGGAAAACTCTAGCTACAGTGGATGCTGAGGATTAGGAAGGGCATGCTGGGAGAGGGTCAGGTTACAGGATGCTGTGTTCTCTGTGCAGGACAACCCTGCAGCCTTGCAGAGAGTGAGTGACATTGCAACGTCTACAGTCCTTAAGAAACAAGGGCTCTAGCTTTAGCTTTAACAGTTCACAGGCAAAGTGACTTTTGTGTTAAGACTCTAAGCTAATTATTAAAAACTTAATCCAACATGGAGAGGATGCTAAACCTATATTGAACGTTTCTTAGAAAACCCTGTATAGACTTTCTAATTTAATTCAGTTGTTGCATTATGATATAATTTTGTATGGCTGGTATGTTTCAGTGTATTTTAAAGTTCATGCCATTATTTCTGGGAATTAACACACAATGCTGCATTTGATCTTAGCCAGAAGGTAGAGACGTGCGGAACATCCTTGTTCAGTGAAGAGTTTGGCCAGAGAGCCAGGCGTCCTTTTGGGAGGCAGCTCAAGAGCACACAGTAGTCTCTCTGTACGAGCAGTGCACAGCTAGCTTGGTTCAGAAGGACCAACTGGTGGATTTAAGGCAATAGAGCCGTGAGCTGCCCAGGTAGACATCTGTCAGTCATGGCTATGCACATAGCTGCATCAGAAAGGCCTGGCACTGGAACTGGATGGGTTTCCCAAAGTAGGCAGTCAACATCGCATTGACTCCAGAGAGCCACCTAAGATAATTTCAACATCTTTTCCCTGTCATAAACTGCACTGACAAAGTCAGGTTCCCCAATCTCTTGGAAAGAGCCTTGTGTGGTGGCCTCTACAGTGCCAGTGTCAGGAGAGACAGAGAGACTTAGAGCCCGTTGACCAACCAGCCAGTCTAGCTTATCAATGAGCTCTGGGCTCAGTGAGAGATCTTGTTTCAGAAAGAAAGTTAGAAAAAATAAAGTTGAGAGCAGCAAAGGCAACCAAGTCTGTCCTCTGAGCCCCATACGTATTTCTTCACACACATACACACACACATGCATATGCATACTACACTCCGATGTACATAGATATACATTCACATACACATGCATGCACATGCATACCACACTTATGCATAGATATGCACAAAATTAAAATATAAAGAGAATGCCAAAAAATATGGCATCATATTTAAACTGTGCCAAACAATACAGACCATTGATTCTCCATATTAGAGAACTAGGCTTAAAACTAATAAAATACAATATAGGATACTTAATTTCCCTTTAATATTAGTATAAAAATCAATGAGTTGACCTCATATTTGTGAATTAAAAGTATTCAAGTTAAAATCAGAAATCAGAAAAGATTTAAATCCTTGTAATTTCAAAGTAATTGACAGCTGTCAATCTGAGAGGGTGTTATTGCTGGTTCATCCTTTGGTTTACTTTGGTGAAGATGGGGTTGAATACATGGCCTTCTCATGTTCAACGTCTGCTGCACCCTCATCCCTAAGTAAGAGTTTTCAAATGGAAAATAGATGCAAATATTATTTAAAATATCTTAATGAGAAACAAAAATCCAGACACATTACAAAAAACTATTTTATATGAAATTAAATAAGTATTTGAATTTTTAAATACAGCTGAGAGGCTTTCTTAATTTTATCGTTGTTTTTAAGTTATTAGAATGAAAAATATAGGTGAGATGGGTTTTAAAAGCATACCACATACTTTTTTCTTTCCTGCTTCAGTAAAAATTCGCAGCTAGGTACCTTCCCTTCCCCATGAGATAGAGGTTTTTAACATTTCAAAGGCCCGTGGAGTTGGAGATTTCATTATTATTCATTCAAAGGTGCTGCATGTGTAATGCAGGATCCAGGCTTGACAGTAAGCTCTGTGTTGCAGACACCTCCTCATAGATGCCATGGCTCATCAGTTTATTTTACTTTGACATTGCAGAAATGCCTAAGTCATCCTAAACATCAGGAAGCCACAGTGAAGCAGGGCAGTGTAATTTCTGCTCAGAGGCAGCACAGGCTGTGTGGGTACCTCGACCACAGCCGACCACTGCTCAGCATCCTAGGAACTCAAATCACCATGTCACCATCCTGACTGGCTGATGGAGGCAGTCTGAAGACACGGTTGTGCTCCTACCTTTGGCTCTCAGACTACTGAAATAATGTGGGGGCAAGAAACTGACATTTCCCCAGGCATCTCACGCTGGGAGAAGTAAAGTCTGAAACTGGGCTCCAGCCAGAGTCTCACAGTCCTGATAACTTGTAAGACCCCCCTTTTACAAGGGGCTAGAGCTGAGACGACGATGGGACCGTAGTGGTCAGGACCACACCTTGGCAGGGACTACTAATCACCTGTACCTCTTGTTGCCTTCTGTGTAAAACTCAGCCTCATGTCAGGAACCTCAAGAAATCTCTGGATCTCTGTGAGTTCAAGGCCACATTGGAAACAGCCAGGCATGGTGACTCACGCCTTTAATCCCAGAAAGCAGCCTTTAATCCCAGGGAGTGGTGGCAGAAAGCAGAAAGGTTTTATAAGGTGTGAGGACCAGAAACTGGAAGCATTTGGCTGGTTAAGCATTTGGCCTGGTTAAGCATTCAGGCTTTGGGAGCAACATAGTTCAGCTGAGATTCATTCTGGATGAGGACTCAGAGGCTTCCAGTCTGAGGAAACAGGACCAGCTGAGGAATTGGCAAGGTGAGATAGCTGTGGCTTGTTCTGTCTCTCTGACCATCCAGCATTTCACCCCAACAACTGGCCCCGGGGTTTGATTTTATTAATAAAACTCTTTAACATTCATGCTACATCTGGAGGTCACTATTCCTTTATTCCTCATCCCAATGTGACCACAGTGAACACAAAATTTTCACAATTACTTGTTTCTTTAGTTGGTTGACTGAGAAAGGGTGTCCAAGCCTAGCTCCTTAGAGATCCCAGGGCTCAGGTACTGATCCTAATAACTCGAGTCACAACTCACACAGTTAGGCTTCAGTTCTCTGGAAGAATCCCTACTGTGTGCTGCTACTCCTGCTGTGTCCTCCACCTAAAGCGCTCTGCCTCCGAGCAGCGAATACTGTGAGCTGTTCAAGGTCCCCTACGACAATGAACTATTTTCTGCAATACAGATGCACAATGGAATTAATATTAAAGTTGAACAAACAACAGTGTGATGGTTAATCTACACTGTCAACTTGATGAGATTTAAAATCAGCATGGGAACAGCTCTCCGGGCATACCTGTGTGTGTGTGGTGGTGGGGGGGCGGGGTTCTCTAGATTAGGTTAATAGGATGAGCTCTACCCCAAATGTTGGCAGTCCGATCCCGTCGGCAGGGATCCTGGACTGAATGAAAAAGAGGAAGAGAACTGAGTGCCAGCATTCATCATCTCTCTGTGCTTCCTGTCCAGATGCTTTGTGACCAGCTGCCTCGTCTTCCTGCCACTGTGACTTCCTCAGCAGGATGGAAGACATCTTCAAACTGTAGTCACAATAAGCCCTTCCTTAAGTTGCTTTGTCAGGAAATTCACCACAGCAATAAAACAAGTAACTAATAATAAAAAAAGACTTGCCAGGACTAAACCCTGTATCATCGCTGTCCCCTGTAACCTGCTGCAGGTCAAGGAACCTCATCACCTCCCGTTTTCTTTTGGGGCCTGTGATGATTGGCAGGCTCTTGTGTTTGCATTTTCAGTGTTTGCATCTAATACTTTGTTATCTTTATAGTTTCCTCAAGCATAGACTGTACATTCTTTAAACTTCCTATTATGTGATATCTTTTTGAAATATATAGTCTATTTTAGGGAATCTCAATGAGCAAGGAAAGCCCCTGCTGACTGAACTATTGAAGTACTGCATGTTCACTGAATAGTTCCTGCCCTGGGTTTCCTAGGAGAAGCTCAAGGGTCCCCAGGGGAGATGAGGAGCCTACCATCACACCGTGGGAAAGGGTAGTTCCAGTTCCTGTCAGTGCCATGCTGGCAAGTGAGCACAGGATGGCCCAGCAAGATGTAGCCTGGGTAGCACTCAAAGGAGATCGACTGGCCCACGCTGTAGTCTGAGTTGATCATGAACCCGTTCTGGAATGCAGGTGGGTCTGGGCAGTTCTGTAACTCGTAAGCTGAAATGACAAACAGACAGCATCAAGCTCCCAGCAGGTGTCGGCTCAAAAGGGCTATAGAGAAGGCATATAAGTGCAGTAGGCTCCTAAGGATATAAATGTCTAAAAACCATCTCTTCCGTGTTTCAGCTGCCATCCTGAATGAGGCAAGAAATAATTAGTAGGAGGAGAGGTTATAGCCACATGCACTTAGTAAGCACCTAGTGTGTGCATCCGTAGATTCACAACATACACACAAAAGAAACCTGAAAAAGTTTATTCCCTTGGCAAGAAGTCACAGGCACAAACTAAGTTAGAAAGCAAGAGAAGCAATAACCAAAAGGCCTGACTGGAATGCTGAGTGAATGGGGATCTGGTGTTTCTCTCTGAATGTAAGGGAGACACACCACCCATCTCTGTGTTTCCAGATGCGCAGTATGCTCTATTTTGTTTAACTTTATCATTTGGGACAAATAATATAGGAAATCTCCTTCACTTTTTTTATTTTTCAAGAAAAATAGAACTGTAGAATCATGACGCTAGCAATTACTCTTTGCACAATTGCTATAATAACTATTTATTGTGGTTTAATCATTAAAATAATTATGTTCTATCGGGTGAGGTGGTTTATGCCTTTAATAGAGGCATGGAGAATAGAGACAATCAGAGCTTTGGGAGTCTAAGTCCACCCAGCGCTTCATAGTGAGATCTTGTCTTAAATATACAAATATTTCCGAGTAAAGATTCTAGCTAGGATGCCAGCCAGTGTGTCCTGCTCCTGTGCCATTGCTGCAAGATTAGCCATGAATCAGTAATGTGAGCTAGCCTACACGTCAGGTGCAACTCCGGCTATAGGCATCTCAGAGCTAAACAAAGTCCCACAGACGGCTCCTACCTATGTTCCCGTCTTTCCATTTCTGGCACCACCAATGCATAGAAGAATGTCCTGACTCCCTTTTCAAAGCCACATGGATATACTGCACAAGCAGCTGTGGAAAAAGGTGCTTAGTGTCTCTGGGATAAAGCACACAGGCCCCTGTATTGAATGTAGGTGGAAAGTTTGAGAGGCGGGGCCTAGATAGAGAACTGGCCACTGTGATGACTGTACCTACTCAGGTCCTTCCTCACATACTGCTTCTTCTCCACCATGATGTACCTAAGGTGATAGCCTTCTCCACACATTCTCATCACCATGATGTTCTGTCGAAGCACACAGGGCCTAGGCAACCAAGGACTGAATTCTTCAAAGTTATGAGCCAAATCAACCCTTTCTCCTATAATCCTGCAATCTGACCATCTGTCGCCGTGATGAAAAGGTAATTAACATAGAGACCAGATGAGACTCTCAAACACAATAGAACATTGAATGATAATGAAAAAAGACATGAGGGGCTCACAGAAGTGTGATGTGGAAACCGAATGGACACATATACCAGCTATCCATTCCACCATTCAAGATGAAGGTGTGGCTTGAAATTCATAAACAAATACTGAAAAGTACTCTGGGCTGGGATGCCTACCTGGTGCATCAAATACAAAGACTTCCCATCTTTGTATTAACTACCTGAAATCAAGAGGTCATAGGAGAAATGGAACCAAAGGCTCATGGCACGCTTGGGGAAGTGAATGAGCATACTACATGGATAGAACAGAGCCACAGTATTGGAATGGGAGGCAGATACAAGCTTAGACCCAAGAGGTGGGTCTGAGTACCTCCTGGGTTGTGTTCCGTGCTCAGGGTCTTAGCATTCCTAGGGAGGCCCTGTGGGAAGATGCTAAGTGGGAACATCCAACAGAGACTGTATTCTGAAGGATCTGTGTACTTTCTGTGTAGAGGGTCTTCAAGAACATTTGCCAAACAGTAAACATTGCAAAATGTCATTATTATCAATAGTTTATATTTATTTAGGGAGGTACTAGCATGGTATACTTTCTCTTCAGGATGACAATGTGGAATAGTCACAGGTCATTGGCTTTCTCATTTAAAGCAACATAATTGGCCATAACCCTTCAGGAGAGCAACCTGGATAGTTCCATGGGAAGACTGTGTTCAGTACTTACTCTAGCAGTACTGTTTGCAGAAATATCTGTCTTGAGGATAATTTCAAAGGAGAAAAGGCTGAATATTTAAGAATGTCAAATGCAGCATTATTTACATTAAGATAATCAAAAGTCTAGACAAATAATAGCTGACATCTGAAATGGTCTCATAAATCCTACACACACACCATGCAGGGCTCACATGTAAGAGTATTTCTATTTTGCAATGGTGTGGAAGGGTTACTACAGTTGCCCTTCTTAAATTGGTTCTTCTCCTGGGCTAGTGATGAGCAGCACAATCCTCTCCCGTGATTGTGGGCAGTGATGGGGAACTTCCCATCCCAGGCAGCTCTGCCGTTGCTAGGAGAAACCACCCACACTCTACAGTGTGCTGTGATACTAATCTGGGATGCTCCATGAACCTGTGCATTAAATACATCTTTAGCTTACAATACTGTCAACTTGTCATGGTTTCAATATGAAACCCAACTGATGGCCTATTAGGGGAAGTTGTGGAAACTTCAGGAAGGGCTAAATGAGGGGGGAAAGTCAACATTTCAGGTCACTTTTGAGTGTTATACTAGCTCTCCAGTCTGCTTCTCTGTTTCCTATCTTTTTTTCAAATTTATTTATTTTTAATAATGTGAATTTGTGTGTCTCCATGAGACCATGTTTGTGGGCATCAATGGAGACTAGATATGTTGAATTTCCCGTAGCTGTAGTTATAGGTGGTGGCTTCACCTATGCATGGTGGGCCTGACATGAGTGTTTGGAATTGAACTCAGGTCCTCTGGGAGAAACATACATGCTCTCACCACTGCCAAGCCATCTCTCTAGGTTCTACTGCCACACATTCCAGCCCTGATGTTCTGCCTAAGCATATGGGACCAAGTGACCATGGATTGAACTTCTGCAGCCACCCTCCCATTAACTGTTTATCTCAGACATTCTGCCATAGACATGAGGAAAGTAACCAATGGGCAGCCTACAGTGGGATTCTGACAATGGCCCAGAGGTGAGGCAAGGTGCATCTGTATTACGCCGATACATTTCCGCGTGTATCCTCCCACTCATCTTCAGTATCAGGAAGATGCTGCACAGACG
Source organism: Peromyscus californicus insignis (assembly GCF_007827085.1). Classification (NCBI taxonomy): domain Eukaryota; kingdom Metazoa; phylum Chordata; class Mammalia; order Rodentia; family Cricetidae; genus Peromyscus; species Peromyscus californicus. The sequence goes on from NW_026294534.1 coordinate 10,890,109, forward strand.
GCAACCGGACTCCATCATTGAACTCAACTGTGGGTGACAATGTAAAGAAGCCCTAAAGCTGAGCCAGCAGCCTCACTCAGCTTTAGTCGTTATTATATGTGCAATTATGCAGGGTCTCTAAGGGAGAAGCATCTTCAGTGGTGGACAGTGGGATGTCATGACCCAGAAGACATTCTAGAACCTCAAAGTCCTCAAAAGAACCCTTGGGCTTGTATCTCACAGGGACTAGAGCTGGAGAAAGGGCCCCATCCAGACAAATTCCCCAGAGTAAGGTGATAACACGTGGTCTAGAAGAAGCCGAGTTCAGCTTCAGGAGCCAGAGTTCTACCCTGCATCAGGACAGTAGATATGAAGAAAATGAACCCCATTCAGAGGAACTAGTATGACATGTTTTATCTCTTATACAGAACTTAGATTTAAATATAAATATTATAGTAGAAAAAAAACCCCTCCTGGCCAAGATACTAGACCCTCTGGACTAGTGGAGACTAACATTCCAGTTGAGTGGGTCAATTACTTTGGCTAAGGGCCACCCCTGGGGAGGTGAGCTCACTGTAGGCCACGATAAGGAGATGGGCAGAATAAGAAGTCCTTTAATGAAGTGCTATACTTTTTCTTCTCAGAAGCCCAACCCTGGTGTAGAAGCTTGTAACTCAGTCATATAGAGTTTTAAGTCTGGCTGCTTTTCTGAATAATTCAGAAAAGCATAACTTTCTCTTCTTCCTTTCTATCTCTTTTCCAAGCCTGCTTTCCTTAACACCTTTTGTACAACATTTTGGGTTTCCTTACTCTTCGCTAAAGCTCCCTCCCTTCTATGAGGCTGTTTGTCCACCAAGTGTGTGACTTAAAAGGCATGCCCCCTCACTCTACCCCCTCTGCCTCTGCCAGACAGCTGCTGAGATTTACAGCTTGCCTGACCTGAGATTTTTTTCTTTTAAACGCTGATAAAATGGACCTAAAGCTTTTGTATGTTCCCATTGGAAATACTCATGAGACTAGGAACCCCAGAAGGAGACCTGATCTGCAATCCCCCATACCCATACCTGGAATCCTCAATCCCTTACTCGACAGTCTCTCTCCTGAGACAGCTCTGAAAGCCACAAACCATGGGGCCACCTCTGCCTCTCAAGGGCCTCCCCATGCTGAAGGCTGCAGATGTAGCCTCTTCCTGAGAACCAGCGTTCTGTATCCCACTGTGGCTGCCATTCACCCTTACAACGTTGCTTGAGCCTCAAATGACGCTGTAGATGCATACTCTCCAAAAGAAGAGAAATTCCATGCCCTGCCAACTAAGGACAAAGCTTCTTTTTCAATATACTTTTTACCTGCCCTGACTCTGCTTTACTTTGGACACAATGAAAATGATGAGGGGAAAAATGCACCCTTCAATTCAGTCAGTAAGATTGCTAGTAACACCCCCAAGGAAAAAAGCAAAATGAAAGCTGATTGCCCATTCTCAGAAAAGGAGAAGTGAATGAGACTACCTGCAAGCAAGCTAACCCAGACTTCATTGGGAGCGTCATTCAGGGTTTAGTGGTGCCTCGGAGGCTCGACATACAAGCATCACTCACAGGGGAGCAAAATAAACAAGGTCATGGTTAACATATATCCCTAGTGAACATACACACACACACACACACACACACACACACACACACACACACGCACACACACACTCGCATGCATACATACGCACTTTATTAATTTTGTTGTAAAGCCTGCTGGATAATTTAAGAGCTATAATTGGGTTTTCTTTAGGGATGGATAAAGCTGGGCTGAAGGCAGCAACCATTTCTACCCACATAATCAGCCTCTGTGACAGGCTTGAATTGGGGAATTAAAGTGGCCTTTCAGCTTGAAACTCACGATTCTACACTAACAGCCGCAGGCTATTATAATAGTTGGAAAAAGAGGTTTTTCTTTTCCTTAATAGCATCTAAGCTACAGATGGTGGCCCACACAATTTCTCAGTTAGGCACACACATAAGCATGAAAGTTATCCAAGCTGGCTGTTCTCGAAGACCCGATGGCTTACACCCTCTCTCTGTAACCATCATGGATCTCAGGAATACTTGCTATGTGAGCTATCCCACTGGTGACCTCTAGTACCAATATCTATCTACTGATGAAATCAATCAGATTACTACACAGTTACAACCCAATCCAGACATTGCCTGAGGCCTTGGCTGGGGCATCTTTAACTAAATAGCTTTCCGTAGCCTGGACCATGATAGTGTCTCATATTTTGATTCACCAAAGGATAAGTGAACAACCTTCATGGCATTAAAATAACTTCTCCTATGTTGACCCAAAGGACCTTTACTCCAGAAGTGACAAGAGGGGGGGGGCGGGGAATGAAGAAAGGTGAAAGAAATGGTCCCTTTTCCTTCAGAAGAGCCACAGGGAGTTTCCTTGAACACTGGGCTCTCCTCTCTAAGAGTCTAGTCTAGAGTGAAGGGAATTTCTACTTTAGTGGGAACTTCTTCCAGCATAATGAAAGATGCCCTATAAGAGAAGGGAAGGATGCAACCATTTGTTGCCCTCAGTTGGGAGCATTCTTCTTCAGTTAAGAGCCTCACACTGAGAGCAAGACCCATCAGGCATTTAGGTGAAAGGGAACAGGATAAGTCCCTGTCAACCTTTTCCCCAGGGAACTCCAAGTTGTTCACAATATTGCAGTGGTAGAAATGGACTGAGTTTCAGAAATACATCAGTGTCCTTTGTAAATAACAGCTCTGTCCATAGGAACAGTTAGTGTGTTTGTGTACCACAACAAACTCTTCAATCCACATTGTACAGAGAGGCTGTTTAATTGGTCACTGCAAACTGTACCCTCCATACACATAGAGTTAACTCACACAGAAAACTCAAAGCATTCTCATTGTAATTATAAACAAGCAGATCTTCCATATCCCATGGTCTTTAAAAGTACATCTATTTAGCATATATACATACACACATTATGAAATATATATAAAAAAGGAAGGAAGATACTGGGTGCAGTACCCAGCCTCATCTTGTGTGCGATGCTGAACAACAGATATTAGCCACATCCACCCTGAGTCTCGGTGCTTTATAAGTGCTTTCCATGACAGCCAATGGGACCAGCAGTGATTGTTCTAATGTCTCTTTCACTTTTGGATTGATACCTAGCTCAGTGACAAACAGCCACATACCCTCATCCTTCCCAAAGCTTCACTTAGAAATGGGACGCAAACATTTCAGGTTACTTAGCAAAGTCCTTTTTCTAAGTCATTTAACTTCAAGACAGCTCTAACCAGCAGCAGCATTTTTTGACCTTTAAGCAAGCCAAGAATATGAGACAAAGCTGAGGAATAAGATACGCACAGCAGACATCACTGTGAATGACAAGGCCTGTCCTCATGATATACGTATCTTCTTTGGAGTTATTGATTGTACCCAAAGCTTATAAATCTTATGTAGAAACTATGGGTGCCTCTGCATCTAACAAATCATTGTCAGTGTCTGTTTGCCAATTTCTACACTTTATGCAATGACAAACACTGGTAAACCATCGTATCACCATCCCTGTTAAATATGACAGTCTATGACAAATGAGTGTGTCTCAAGTTCATGCTGTCATTCTTCATTATAGAACTGATTTCCATGCTTTCTAGTTATGAAAAATGAATTATAATAAATTATGCTTTTTAGTGACATCTTTAATGTGAATATTTAAAAGCCAAGTGTAAAGTGGATAAAATATTTGCTCAGCCAACTAGATGCCTAGATGGTTCTCCTTCAAGAGTATTCACAGGTCCAGATTCTAGAAGGTCAAGCAGGTGATATCACTGAGCACAGGTACAGGGAGTCACAGCCTGCCTGCTGGTCTGCCTCCACTAAAAAGTAGAGAGCCTTACCTGAACCCCAGTATCTTTCCCATGGAGATACTTCCAGATTTTAATGTGCAAGAAGGAGGGAAATTTGACCCATGGGTATCTCTTGAACTGTTGACATCTAATTGCAGACATCAACATCGATAATTACTAAAATCATAAACTATACACTGTAGATGTAACCAACGGTCTTATTAAATAAGAAATACAGAGCCGATTCAGAGAAGAAAGCCAAGAGGTCAGAGCTAAGAGCCTCACCCTTCCTGATTCAGGGATCCTCTTCAGCCAAGAGAGCTCTCCAAAAAAGGACCTACTTCCTGTGTGTATGTCTTTATATAGTCTAGCTGTTCTGCCTTCTCATTGGTTATAAACCCAAACATGTGACTGCCTCGTCACTGCCTGAATGTACCGCCCTCCAGGTCCTTAAAGGCGTGCGCCACTGCTGCCACGCACTTGCTATGGCTCAAATAGCTCTGACCCCCAGGCAACTTTATTTATTAACATACAATTAAAATCACATTTCAGTACAAGTAAAATACCACCACAATACACCCTTGTCTAGGTGATTCCTACACAGGCTTCTCCTGGGGTCAACTGTTTACAAGTCATTCAGCTTGGATTAAGATAATTATTAGAGACCTGGAAATTATAAAAAATAAACAAGCAAACAATAAGATTATATGAGATGAAGTAGTTGGAAGGCAATACTGAGGTGGGACTCTGTATTTGAAGGAAATTGAAATGTTGGATACACAATCAGGGGACTCAAGAAAAGAGATACCTCAAAAGTGCTGTATCTGCTGGAGTTGGCCAATGGTTTGAAATATAACTATGTAATAGTTTCCTTATTGGCTCAGATATTAAAGTCATGCAAATTAACACCAAGATTTACTCTAGCTTAAAAGAGTTCATGCAGATGTTGCCCACACTGAAAGGGTCTGTCAGCCCAGGAAAGGGGCCATTCCTCTTTAGTACTGTGACCCTGTCCTTTAGAAAGAAAAACTGTTAGTGTTTTCAGAAGGCTTCTTTTCAACAGCACAGAGTGGCAGAAGAGGTAAGCCTTTTGTCAGAAATGTTTTGCATATCAACACCTTATAGAAGAACTTTAAACATGAGTTCAAACTCTTTTTAATGATTCTCTTTTGGTGGGCAGTCCCCACATCTCTTTAGTTTTATATTTTTCAGGAGGGAAACTCATGGTCAAATGTATGTCCTGTGTAAATCCTGATGGTCAAATCACTTTCTAGGATCCAATCAATATGGAGTAATCATACGATCTGCTTTAAAAAGGGGACTAGGCATGGTGGCATACAACTTTGGTCATGCCAGCACTTAGAAGGCAAAGGCAGGTAGATCTCTCCAAGTTCAAGGCCAGCTCAGTCTGTATACTGAGATTCTGCTTCAAAGTGGAGTCAGTGACATGAAAAAAATGGCTCCTTATGTAAAGGCACTTGCTGCTGCTGCAGCTTGTGACCTGAATTCTAACTGGGAAACCTACACAGTGAAGGGGAAAAATGACTCCTCCAAGTCGTCCTTTATCCTCCATGTCTGTGCTGTAGCACACATGCCTCCCTGGCCATACATGCTAAAAAAAGAAAAAAGATTTTTTAAGAGGTTTATTTATTCTTTATGTGTATGATTGGTTTGCCTGCCTGCGTGTCTGTGTATCACAAGTGTTCAGTGCTTGAGGAGGCCAGAAGAGGGCATTAAAGATGTGAGATGCAGTGACTGTGCATGGACCTGAACCTGGGTCCTCTGCAAGAGCAGCCAGTGCTCTTAATCACTGACCCCCTTTCCCCATTCTTGCCAGAGATTCCAGAAGTGTTTAAATGTAAGTCTTTGGCTCTCGTCTGGGCAGAGGTTAGAGATGCTACAGAGATGCTGGATTCGCATATCTTCTAAATGAACACCCTTACATGGAGACTACCTGTGAGGGTACGACAGAAAAATCCAGTCTAGACACTAATGTCTTCCAGGGAATCAGCTTTAGAATTAGATTCTGGTCAGAAGAATGAAATCTACTTCTGGCTCTGGGTGGAGATACTACACTCTGACCCACCCCCAAGATTAAACACTCCTTTCTACTGTCTCCCCCAATGGCCATAAAACCAACCTAAGAGTTAATTGAACTGGGTCTGTCAATCACTGAAGCAGACTTGATTTAAGGAACAGTCAAGAACATAGAACCGGACACAAAGAAGAGACCTCCATAGTGCAGGAACCTCCCTAAAGTGAACAGAGAGCAGAATGCAGGTTCTTTATCACTGGGAAGGGAACATCAACAAGTACAGAACTCATGTGTTACACTGGGTGGGGACCAGCCTGAGCCAGATACCAGGCTATGCTGGAGCAGTGGCCACCACTCTTCTGTACTGTTCTTTTTGGTAGAATATTTATTATACATATGCATAAGCAATTGATTCCTGACTTTGAGAAGACCCAGGATATCTCTTGGTTTAGTCTAGTTCTCACTCAGTAATAAAAGCTACCCCAAATCTCATAGACTTAAAGTAAGATACTTCTCCATTGGCATGCCAGTTCTTAATCCTGTCCTTGCTCAGGGACCCAGTCCTATCCAACAACCATGACAACAAACTAAGACTAGACTCTTGAAGTTTCCATCCCAAAGGATCTTAGACTATCAGCAAAGCTAGTCACTATTCATGCCTCCCTACTTGGTCACTCAGGAGCAGTGGACCTGGGTCCTGATGGGGGCAGCATTAGTGATCTCTACACACCAAAAGACTTAGGTAAAACCCACCTCACTCGAAGGCATTCACCATGGTTGAGGGACAGACACACCTCTGTGTAGTACACATGATCTGAGTTCCACAGGAGTCCTCAGAGAAGGAGGGGAAAGGATATGTGCAGTGGGTAGCCATTCCAGCTTTGGTCTGGAAGTTCCAACCCCCATTGAGGCTTCGGTAACTATCACGCCTACAAGGCGGGGCCAAGGGAGGGCCCTGAAGACCCGAGATCCGGATGCGCCGTGCTCTCTTGTTTCCTGGACCTGGACGCTAGAGGTAGACCAAGGAGAGTTCTCCAGAGAACACCGCCGGACTGCGTTGCGTCTTTTCCAGAACCCACCACCTACCTATCCCTTCATTTGTAAGTTACCCACTAAATAAATTTTCCTTTTAACTAAGTGGAGTGGCCTTAATAATTTCACCAATAGATATGCCCCTCTGTTTCCTCCTGACTGGATTCTTCTTTTCAGAGGCCCCAATTCTGGAAGTCCACACCAACATTTTACATTTTAGATGAGAATTTAAGTAACAGCAGTAGAGAGTCAACCTTAAATACTAGCGTGTTACTGTGATAAAATGTCAGTGCCCTGTTTCTGAGGACTGTTCTAAAAAAAAAAAGGTAGCAAGTGACTCAACCATGGGCATTTTCAACTCAGTTAATGTGACAATATTTAGAAGGCCAACAAAATGATTTCAGATGTAGTAGAAGCTCTGAGCTTTTTTTTTGATCATTCAAGGGTGCTTTGGGATAAAATGATGGGAACTTTTCTCGGTGATTTTGTGTTGGACGAGTGAGAGGAGAATGCTTTGCTTCTGAACTGCTTCTCTCTCTCTCTCTCTCTCTCTCTCTCTCTCTCTCTCTGGAGACAGGGTTTCTATATGTAGCTTTGTGCCTGTCCTAGAACTCACTCTGTAGCCCAGGCCGGCCTCAAACTCACAGAGATCCACCTGCCTCTGCCTCCCGAGTGCTGGTATTAAAGGTGTGCACCACCACCGCCTGACTCTGAACCACTTCTCTTAACTGACGGTGGTGGTGTGAATAAGAATGTACCTTAGGCTCATATATTTGAATGTTTAGCCACCAAGGAGTAGAGCTGTTTGGAAGGTTTATAAGGATCAGGAGGTACAGCCTTGTTGGAGCACCTACGGCCTTGTTGTAGGAAGTGTGTCACTAGGGGCAGGCTTCGAGATTTCGAAAGCTCATGCCAGGCCCAACTGCATTCTCTCTCTTCCTGTTTCCTGTAAATCAGGATGTAAGCCTCTCAGCTATTTCTCATACAACACTATGTCTTCCTGTGTACCAACATGCTTTGTGCCCTGATGATAAGCCTCTGAAACTAGAAGCCAGCCCTGATTAAATGCTTTCTTTTATAAGAGTTGCCTTCGTCATGGTGTCTCTTTGCAGCAATGGAGCAATGGCTAAGATACTGATGTGACTCAAACAACATTCCAACAGGGGAAAGGACATGATGCTGAGCCGAGAGAATGCACAAGTGCCAGTGGCTGCCATTCTTACCTCTGATACCTGCTGACTCTTCTGGTCCAGTCCATGTCCTAAAGGGACAAAGGCTATAAGGGACAAGTGACCGAAGAGAAGGCCTTGTGACTGGAGGTGTATGATGATGAAAGGGTAGAAAGAGGAGAGGAGATTAGGCTGAGGGCGGGGTCTAGATGAGGTCTTCACCTGGCTCAGCTTTTCCTCTGTGTTCTTAGCCCCATATTCCAGGACTGTCACGATTCCACCAGTCAGAGGCTGACATGTTTTGGGAGTCCATTTGGCTACACAAGACTTTAACCAATCAGGGATATTTAAGATTAAATGCAGCATAAGGAGCATCTGCAGAGCCATTTGTCTCAATGCTTACCTTGGTAACTGAGTTTAAATCCTTGTCGGTTCTGTGAGTGGTCACTATAGAAGCGGATGAGGGTTTCATGTGTAGTGCTCAGCAGTGATGCGGGCAGGTCAGGGCCACTGAACTGGCCCATCATTGGACTGCTGTGGTAAGGTCCATTTTGGATCTCCAGGTAGTCATGGTTGGCTTCAGTTGAGAAATTCAGAAACTGGATATGCGCACCTATGAGCAAACATGAAATCTTCAGAAAGTTCACGATAATGTATCTAAGATCATGGCTGATCAAAGGAATTATCACTTCATTCTATAAAAAAAGAGGGGCATGGTGGAGGAAATACTGTATCTTTGAAGAATACCTTGGCTTAGCTTAACTCTGTGTGATCTTTGTCTGCAAAATTCATACTCACAAGTCAATTTCTGTGAAATATGAGTACTGCCAGCATCATATCACAGAGAGGCACAGACATCATTTTTAGAATAGTAATTTAAGGACGTGTCACTACAACAATGATTATAACCCAAACAGAAGGCTGGCATCATACATGATATCATTCACATGTTAATCATGATTTTAATCAAAGAAGTCAATACTAAATTAAAAATACAAAACAAACTTTGTAACATATTCTAGGGTCTTCAAGATGAACCATTAAGTAACAGTACTTGTTTCTAAGCCTGATGACATATAATCAATCCCTGAGATCTACATGGAAGGAGAGAACCAGCTCCTATAAACTGACCTCTGACCTCCACACATATGTAGTGGCATGTGAGCATACACATACATAGATACAAAAAACACACACACACAAATGAATGTAATGATTTTTTAGAGGTCCATTCTTATATTAACTGGGTTATTATACTATTACATAAAAGATGTTTTAGATAAGCAGGGATTATATTTAATTGTATCACATGTGAAGCAAGTTACAGAGGCTCTCAAGAAACCCAGTCTGATAAAGGTCAATGTGACTCTCAGAATCAAGGCTAAGATCAAGATACAAAAGACTGGCTCAGCTCCGTGTACCAGAATATTGTTCTCATTGATTTGTGTGGACAAGCTATGGTCAATAATGCAGAAGAAAGCCCAAATCAAGACAGTTTAGAGCCTTTTCTGTGGTGCATGGCCTTTAGATGTTTGAATGCTGGCTCTAAACTAGTTTTAATTTGTTTGAAAATTTAAAACAGAAGCCCAGTGACATTAGTCTTTGAATAAATCCATGAATGAGCTTGGCAATGGAGTCTAAACTATGAATATTAATAATACAATAAAAATTACTTTCTCATTGTTTTTCCCCTGTTCCCCTAAGGTAGTTCTCAAGAGCAAACCCAGGGTCTCCTACATGCTAGACCAGTGTTCTGTCATTGAGTTACATCCTAGTCCCTCCAGATTTTGATGGTAAAGAGTGAATTTTCATCGAACATAATATGTTAAAAAATTAAATCCAGTGCTTACATGAGCTATCCTAGCTAAGAACAGAAACAGAGAAAATAGCAGATATCCAAGGAAGGGGGTTATAAAATGTCAGGTGAGTGAAGAACTACAAAGAAGAGCTAAGGAAGGAGTTGTGGGGAAGAAAGGACAAAACGATTTCGTAAATTTAAAGTCTTACAAGGAAAACTTGCAGGAGGGACACCCATCAAACTATTGTCCTTCTAGCTGGCTTAGCAGAAGGCCAACTACCCTGTCAGAATACCATTTGCCAGCCTCTCTCCCCAAATCACTAAGTGAGGTGATGCTTGCTGCCACTGTAATTTTAGAGGTGAAGCACAGAGGCTCAGCAGTACCAGGTGCTATGCCCACTGTCACACCAGGAAGGTCACAGTGAGGTTTACATTCAGCCCAGATTGACGCAGTCCTTGCTTTCTGTGGATTATCGTGACATAAACTAGACCATAGCTAATCACCTCATGAATCAAGTGCATTCTGCTACTTCGTGGAGAAAACTAGTTTGCATTAAATTCACTCAGCTTGGTTCAAAAGAGGAAGAACGAGAGAGGTAGCAGACATGAAGCTTTAGAAAGAGGCTGGAGGGACAAGAGTTAGCAGAGGAAGAAATAACTCCAATCAGAAAGCCAACCTTTGAAAATTTTCAAGTAAGTGGTGGCTTCATCTTACATCATCTTGGTGAATACACACTATCTTATTAGGAGGCAGGTAAGGGATGCCTGATCTGCTGCTGTTCTGGGTTACAACAATTCAGAGGAAATTCAAAGATGATAGCCATACCAAAAGCCAACCACATGGAAGACAGCCAACTTCTAAACAGTAGAGGGTGGAGAAAAGGAGGCTTTCTTACTCCCATGGAATTAAACTTGAAAAGGAAGTAGGATCATGACAATTATAGTATTGTGAGCAAAATTACCATTTTAAGAGGGATAAAGAATCCAGCCACATATCACATTACCTAATACCTATCAGCAAATGAAACTGAGCTTGGCTTTAATCTGGCTTAAAGTGGGATTGTATTGCTATCTAATTTCTAACAAACTTCTTCCAGTTTGACATTACAGAACCCAACTGAAGGGATTAGAACAAATGCAGCCTAGTCATCCTTTTATTATCTCACAGAATATTCTAAAACTCTATGAATATAGCAAGAAAGGCAATCGAAGACTCCATCTCTGCTGAAATTTACACAGCACACTTTCATCTGGTGGTAGTTATGCTTTGAAGATCAAGTGCCAGTGTGGAGTCCACTGCACAAAGGATTTGCCTTCCAACTCTGATGAAGCTTTAAATAGTAATGTGGTCCTGACTTTGCAGCAAAGTCCTCATTTTCAGCGGATGGAATTTATGAGTATTAACTTATCTGCTATGTGTGTAGCAAACCATTTAAAAGACCCTTTATACTTTCCTCATGGTACCAGATGGTCCAAGCATTTTATAATTTAGGATATCGTTTTGTGAGATCATAGTACAGTGGTTTATAAAGAAAAGGATCATGATAAATCAGAAAGAAAAAACAAAACAAAACAAAACAAAAAAACCAATAGACTAGCTGGATTACATTTCTCTTAACTTCACCTTTAGATGTATTCTAGAAAACAGACCTAGAGAGTCTAAGTAGATTCTAAGTAGATTCCACTTCACCAAGGCAGTACACACAGAGGCTGAAATCAGTGAAAAGGAAGAAAATAGCCCCAAAATGTGAAGATAGTGGCTACTGAGATAGAGACCATTTAAATGATCCTTGATGCTTAGTCTAGGCTGCCATGAAAGGTAGACAAGTAAAAAGTCTCTGACATAATGCTAACCTTTGAGTTTCTCACAGGTTTATAAAAGTATCTCGGAGAACGCTAAGGAGTTTAAATGAAGAAACTGCAGGTAAGAAAAGGCACTCCAAGAAACCATGATTATTGAATGAAAATCCTAGTGTTAGCATAGGGCTACCTACCTATATGTTTTTGGCCAAGGAGACCCATAAGGCCTCTTAAGCCATAAAGCTGTTGCCATCGCTGCTAGTTGCATGCCAGAATTAGATGAGAAGTTGGTGTTGCTGAAGACCCTTGCATAGTTTAGTTTCAGGACATATGGACCTCAGAGTGTGACTTACCTGGAAATTCTCTCCTTGCTGGCTAGCTTTCACAGTGCTGCAAAGTGGCACATGGGATGCTGAGGGAGAAGTCTCACTAACTGTCCTGCTTGGTTATAAGACCGCATGCTACAGCAGCAACACACTGTAAGTCAAGGCCTGGCTTCTGGTGCATTCATGGCACAACTGTCATGGATATCAATTGCTTTCCAATCGGATTGAAGGTCTGATCCATAGGAGGGGATTTGGTTCTGGTACTGTAAGTCAAGCCTGGGAGGAAATAGGCTTCAGTGCAGAAGCAATTGCTATTGTTCAATTAAACAGATGTGATTAGTCTATTAAGTTGCCTTCTAATCATTTGTGTTTGCACACAAGTTTACTATGCTGTCAGCTTCAATTATTTATGCAAGGGGACTCTTTCATGTAAGAAAAGATGTGCTAGACACACCTGTTCAAATTTCTGAGACTAAATGACTATTGATGTGATATAGCAGCCTGATAATCAGGCATCTATATCATTCAATCTTCCTACCCAAAGCTCAGAGAAAGATGCCCAGAAAGGAACAAAAAGATATAAGAACCAGAGGAAGGGGTAGATAGTTGTTCTCTAACTCAAAGCACATCTTGCTGGAGGGAGGTGCAAAGCTGTTTGAAACTCTTGAAGGAAATGGAATTTACATGGCTCTGGAAATAAATAAAACTGAGAAGTTTCAGGAAGTTCTTGAAATTGCAAGATTCACAGGGACCCTCCACAAGATTATACATAAGCAGTAAGAACTTCTGTGGACAGGAGGCCTCCAAGTGACTAAGCTGTTTGTAAGTTGTACAGGGAGCTCCAAGGATGCAGCCCTCAAGAGCTGTTGTCCTTGTTGTGGTGGGATTTTGGGTGAAGTAATTGCACTGAGACATTTATGCATCTGTAAGTAACTCCTCAATCATACTCCCCAAAGTGAACTCTACAACTCTCTGATTCACTGTTAGAACTGAGTGGAACTGATTCTTTGATCTGCCATCAGTGCCCTATAGAGTTATGTCTTCCAAGGAAAAGTCACTCAATTCTTTGCCATGGGCTTTGTCCTCCACCTTGTCCTTTCCCACATGACTTCTTTATGGCTTCTAAAAACTACTGGGTCAAGACTCCATGTGCTGGCCCTCTTGGGCTGCCCTGGTAAGCCCTCTACTTACCGTGTCTAGCTGACCAAATGTTGGCTGACAACATCTCTTGTCATATACCTGGCCAAGCCAGGCAGGGCCTTCATCCTACCGCATGGTCCCAGTGTTCTCTTATGAGGAAGTGGGCCAGTTATATCCTCTCTACAGCTTTCTCTCTGCATGCTACTGTCATGGGGCATAGCTATTCAAGGGAAATGCTTTGAAAATGCCATGATCATAGGCAGAAGTTTCTGTCCTGCCAGCAACTATCAAATATCCAGCAGCCGCTACCCAAATTACAACACAAAGACTTATATTAATTATAAATGCTTGGCTGATGGCTCAGGCTTATTATTAACTAACTCTTACAACTTAAATTGACCCATTTCGATTTATCTATGTATTGTCACATGGCCCTGGCATTGCCAGTCTGTTGGTATGTTGTTCCTTGGGTGGTTGGCTGGCATCTCCCAGACTCTGTCCTTCTTCTCCTATATCTCTGCTTGGATTTCCTGTATGGCTCTATCCTGCCTTGCCGTAGGCTAAAGTAGCTTTATTTATCAACCAATAAGAGCAACACATATTCACAGTGTACAGAAGGACATCCCACATCACATGACCTTCTAGGACAATGATTTATATATAGCTGTTGGTCATGCCTCATTGATAAATCAAGTGTTTGGTATCTAGGTGTCCAGTTACTACTACCTAGGACTGCCACTGAGTCCCTCCCTTGGTGCACCTACAGTGTGGCTTTAGAGGGAAGAGAGGGGCTGGAAGCCCATAAAGTGGCTATAGTGAGATCACATGGTAGGTGAAGAGTAGCATGGAAGAAAATCGGAGACTTGTGCAAAGATCATGTCCTTCTGAAGTCAAGGCAAAATAAGATTTTAAGTGTTTGTAACAAAGTTACAAATTTTCTAAAGCAGATAACCTGAAAGTCAAATGGCTAAATACATCTTAAAATTTCACAAATAATAATCAACATAATATATAATTAAAAAGTTCATAAGATGATATATTTCCAAATTTATGTGTTATATTGCATCTAGTATGTGTCCTAATATGGAATCCCTAAAAAAATTTCCACAGAGTCACCACTCCTGAATGTCAGAAGTAGACAAGAATAGGCAGAGACATGGATGAAGAGACTAGTGACTTAGGGATGCTGTCTCATGGCATCATTCAGCTAATTAAATTGGCCTTGAAGAGAACCACATGGCTGAATGGATGTTTTAGAATAACTTCATGCTCTCAATGCTATTCTGTCAAAGCTGTTCTTAAATCTGTAATCTACTTTCAATGAAAGACACAGTTAAGACAATGGATGGTCACACATCAGTCACTTGAGGAGACTCTGCTGGGTGGAATGATTCCCAGTTCACTCACCATAGCCAATGGGCAGCGATATCTTCCAGGTGCAGTCCAAGTTGTTGGGGTACGAGCCTGGGAACCCTGGGCTCAGGATCACTCCACTCATGCTAGTCAGCGTCCCTCCACAGGTAGCTGTTAAACAGAAGACGACAGGAGTCTCCTAGAGTTTTGTGTTCAGCAAGGATCCCTAACCTAACACATTTTAATGGACCACACTAGAAAAGAGAAAGCCCACAGGGTGGTACCTAGGAATAGTCTATCATGCAGAGCATGGATGCTAGTTACCCAGGGGCCCACCTTCCCTCTGCTCTGTGGGATACTTGGGAATAAAGATTCTTCTCCACTTGCCTTCTGGCACTATAGGCCCTTAGCAAAGGTCAGCTGGTTTAACAGTGTATTTCAAACAGGCATCAAGTTGACTTTGGTTTTTTAGCTGTTGTTTGTGGTAGTACTGCTGTCTGTCCATTGATTGTTCACTTGTGCTCCTACTGTGTGGAAACAAATGGGTACCATCCTGAAGCTCCACAGCAGTCAGTCATAAAGACTGTTATTCAGATGATTCCCCCCGCATCACCCCATGACAGATGGAGCATGTCCATGGAATAAGACATTAGCCTGAAGGTTCACAACTGGGAAAACCCTTCTCTTCTCCAGGATGTTCCAGCTCTGTCTGGTTCTGGGGTCCCAGTGTCCTTTTGTAGCCCTGGTACTCAGAGTCCCTTCCTTTGGAGAATGTAACTCTCTGCAACCACTTCTCTCAGAAAATTCCATGTCATGAAGATAGAAAGTCTCTGTATTATAATTATGCACATGCTGTGCTACTGTGTCTGATGTTTGCCAGTAAAAGAAACACAGCTGATTTTATAACAATGTAAACATCTGTTTACATTAGCCACAAGGCTGGTTCACCAGGAACCCTAGGGGTTGACCATTTGTGATGGGTTAAAAACACAATTTCATGTATTTTCAACTAATGAGGCAAATGATGTCATTTCTTATCAAGAGGACAATGTGAAAAAATTTCTCTTATTCTAAGCATTCAGTTCATGTTTTCAAAAGCCTCTGCCAGAAAGCCCTGAGCATGTACTGGAGGGTCTTTTAATTTTCAAATTATTTTCAATCATCAAGGTTAGATAACTTTACCCAACAAGGGCAAATTTCATGTAAGGAAATATGTAAAAGCCGACCCTGGTGACTATGGTTAGTTGCTCAAGACAGGCCATTGCAACCCAGGTTTAAACATTCTGTATATTCAAGAAATAACCTTGAAAATTTAAAGGTACCTTCTTCTGCTCTGAGTTATGATTCTAGACACCAGCGCAGATGAAATTGGCATGCCTGTGACTTAGAGAGTAGCCCAGCAGGGAGCTGTGAGCAGATGAGAATCATGTGTGAAATGCAGGCTGCTTGGGTGTGGTGTCTGAGCCTGCACTGGGCTGAAGACATGCCAGTAGGGGGGCTAAACCAAAGCACCTCTCCCTGTAGGACCCTCTAGCTGGAAGGAGGGTGGATATGGTGTCCATCCACAGGGAGGACAAATAGAAAATAGGAAATGGCTACAAAGTCAGGAAGATGAGGGTCCAATAACGGTTACATTTCTAAGAAGGCCCTTCTAATTTCAAGTATGACTTAAAAAAATCTAGTGTCATGAAATATGGACATGTGTTATAGAGTCTCCACCCCTTGAGAGGAAGATTGGCATAGTTATCATGAGCAGGAGCTGGCACAAGGCTGGAGTTGCAGGTGCCATCCTCCATGTTGTTATCCATCCTGAACACAGGGCAGGGACAGTGTGCTGGATCCCACAAACATCTAGATACTAGGCACAGGATGACTTCTTCGTGATGTAAGAGCTACCAGCACAGGTCAGCCTTGTATGTATACAAAGAACAAGCTGATGTGTCTCAAAGCAGAACTCCCTAAAGGTGTGACCACATCTACCTTGCTTTGAGATACCCTGAGAGCCCCATTGCCACCATGCTGTGTTTTAAAAATGTTTTATGCATATGGGTATTTTGGCAGTATACATGTCTGTGTAACATGTATGTAGCTGAGATGCTCTTAACCACTGAGCCATCTCTCCAGTCCCAGGCTTGCTATGCTCCCTAATGGCCAGACAGAAGCTACTTCTTAGAGTTTCTGTGAACCCCTTTGCCCCGACCCTCTCCTGCTCAGCCCTCGCTCATGCCATCTCCTGCTCAGTAAGCAGCCTATGTGGAGACCTACCACCAAATGCTGCGTTCAAAAGGACAGGTGATCCTTGCTACAGAATATCAGGGACTTAGAGTTTTTTTCTGGATTTATGTATTTTGTGCAGGTTTTTCATGTTCTGGAACCAACAGACGAATTTTTATTTTATGACACAGGTCACATAATCTTGAGAACCCCACAGTGCAAGAAGTCTCCAGTCCCACCTGCCCCAGTACGAACTCTAACTCTGCTGGGGGCCCTGGCAAGCTGCCTGGCCCCTCCAGGGCTTGATGGGATATTAAAAACAGTCAGCATTAGTTAAGCTCTGAGAACAGAGCCTGGTGCTCAGCGAGAAAGTGGCTTATGTACCTTGACTCCATTAGTTCTGCGATTATAAGGAATTAGGACATGAGGCTTCTAGGAGTCCAGTGAGTAAAATATTATCTCTCTACAGACTCCAGCTCCTGACTTCCTCAGCTCAGATAAATCTGAAGCTAACAGCTACAAAATGGTTTGATTTCTTATGTCAGTCTTCAAGGCTCATTGCAGTCATGTGTGAGTTTTGACAATGGGAGATCTCTCTGTATGCCTTGCCAAAAAATGTAGAAGTTGATGTAACTTTAATATTTGCTAATATAAAAACTCATTAGAGGACATGTAAAAGTCACATGTCTTGCTAATGTAAGTTAGTTATTCAAATTCAAATAAAACAATTTCTTATAAAGCACAGAGCAAACACAATGTAATGTATGTAATGTAAATACAATCTGAATATGTATGCTGGGAGTCAATTCCACTTTGGAGCTGAAAGAATTGAAATTGCTTAATGTGGAAAACGGTAATTCACAGGAAGATGAGTGGTCTGTGTAGAGAATCCACAGGCTCCTTGACATCCTTCAGCTTCTTCTTCCAGGCCAAGGCTGAGATACAGGCCTCTGCTTTACACAGGAGCTTTTTGTGTGGAAGGTACGTTAATAGAGAAATTTATGTTTGTGTGTCACAAATAAAATACTAGCCTCTGAGGAAGAATGCTCCCTTGAAAGAGAAAATGATGGTGAATACAAATGGGAATTATTTCCTGAGCAAGGCCACTATAGAGCATGGAGTTCTGTTTGCTCACCATATTTGGGGCCATACATTATCCTCTGTATGCAGTCAAGCCAGTTAAACTGTGTATTCTTCAAAATCATTGCATAGCTAACATTTGTTTGGGAAGCAGGGAAATCAGGATGCCAGTGAAGCATACAACAGTTATCATCATGTTGACCTCGTGGACCAACACACTATATGATCATGGTCAATAGAGTAAATCCTGAAACTGGGGCCAGCCCAGAGGATAATATGCCACAATCTTGGAAGTTGCTTGATTTGTGGACATAGATGGACCTTTCTCTTAAAGCAGTCTCAGACAATATGGGCTGCTTGAATGGCATGTGGGCATCAGAGATCTGAATGTGACAACAGCCGATCCCAGTGTGGGAGGACCCTACAGACTCGGGAAGAGTCAGAGAGCCTCTGCCACAGCAAGCCAGGTTCTTAGACAGCTTTTGATATAGCCCTTATTCTGGAATGCCAGGTTGATAAACTGGGTGGTGAGCCAGACATGCCTGTTGTCAAAATGCTCTGAGTTGTGGGAGGATAATGTAAATGATATTAATGGTATTAAACCACATGAAGAGTCAGCTAGCCCAGGCACAAGGGGCAGAGACTGAGAGTAGGAATTGACAGGTAATGTTAAGGCTTACACCAACTCAAGAGCACCCAATTCCCCCTCCATACTATCTGACTGTAATGTGTGGAAAAACATATCGAAAATCATGTTTAAAAATTGCATGATAAACAACTTAAGAACATTTTATATAATGACAAGCTCAGTGTTGCTGGATTTGTTGTTGGCCACAGGCTCTGTCATGCCAGTTGACGAGTGACTAGAGGAGGTGGGGCTGGTTGGAAGGGTAAGCACAGTCTCTAGGATAAGGTCAAGAAAAGAAGACAGGCACTGGTGATGTCTGCAGTGTGGTGATGTCACCTACAAACTCTGGGGAAGCTAATGCTATGGCTCTGGTCAGGAGCTGGATACCTTGTGACTTGCAATGTGATGCCTTGGGCCTTGGGCATAGATTCTTCGCACTCAATAGGCAGTGGTTTGTCCATCACTGGGCCCTTTAATGTGGAATACAAACATGCCAGTTTCTAGAGATTCAATGATTTGCTTGTAATTCTGAGAGCTTTGCTTCTGCAAACATGCTTTTCCCGAGGCTAACAGCATGTTCAGAACACCACTCAGCCTGTCAGAGTTGTTACCAACTTCCTTCATACATTAATAAATGGGGATTTTGGCACGGATTTGAACTGTTTGGCACATTGAGCTGGGAGACTCAGAGCTTCCATGTGTAGACTGATCCAAAGTCCCCCCAAAAGCTGAACTTCTGAATTCCCCATGGAGGTGCTCATTGCATTCCTGTGACTTTTACCCCATGTGACTGTGCTCTTTAATAATGTGTGCTTTGAGAGGGACAGTGTGTGCTTTGAGTGGGACCTGGAAGGGCAAAGGTTGAAGCAAGCTGTTTGAATGAGGATCACTCAGCAAGGCTATTGTAAGATGTACTTACCAATGCACAAGGGGGAAGGATAATTCCATCGACGGACAGTTCCCGGCATACAGGATATATGTGAGCGGCCCTGTTGAAAAGAAAACCACCAAGCTTTTTTCTTAACTGTAGCACAGTGTTTAGAGATGAACAATATGGGCACCTTTCTGTGGATCTTTAAAAACTGTGAATCTGACTTTTGTTAATGAGTTCCATTTGAAATATCAATCAATCAGTAAACACAAACATGATACTTTTCATTAAGAAACTCTTGACTGTCTAAAAAGGCGACATTTCCGTTGACTTGTTACCATGCCCAAGAGGGACAAGCAGAACCAGGCAAAGGTTGTCTTATGACCCCAGCAAGAGCAACATCACAGCGTTTGGCTTGAGAGATGAGAGTGATTGTTGACAAATGGGACGGAGTGATAGGGTGATGTGCTAGAATTTGCTGCCAGCCCATTTGGGGGCAACTTTCCTGACTTTCTGCAAGCCACACATGTTCACTGTCAGTCTACCTTTGCAGTGTAACAGGCAGATCAGTAGACCCAGCCGGTCTACTGGGAAGCAGCTCATGGCTGCTACTTGTCTGTCCTGAAATGAATCCTCACAGTTCAGGGTCTTGCGATCCCCCAAACGGCACCAGTACACCTTCCATTTTCAAAACTTGAACTTTCTCTTCTAAAGATCCAAATAACAGTGGAGAGATTTGTGAGGACACTCTGTGCTGAACTCTCTGGACTATAACAGAAGGCTCCAGATCACTGGTTCTCAACCTTCCTAATGCTGAGACCCTTGATACAGTTCCTCATGGTGTGGTGACCCTGAGCCACAAAATTATTTTTGTTGCTACTTCATAGCTATATTTTTCTACTGTTATGAATCATAATGTAATATCTGGTAAGCAGATGGCCTTAGGTGAGCCCTGAGAAAGGGTCTTTGACCCCAAAGGGGTCGAGACCTACAGGTTGAGACCCACTACTCTAGATGACCCCTTAGAGGTGTTCTGTTTTTACTTTTCTTTCCTGTGACTCAGTGACCATCTCTGGCATCTCTCCTCACCTTGCACATTTTATCTACCACCTACAAGTGGCGCTGAGGTGACTGAGGAATACTGTACTGGAGTCCAGGGAGGCATAAACTTGCATTTATGGTCAATAAAGATGAGGTGGTTGATTTCCAAAGCTAATTATTTTGCCACAAAACTAATTTCTTTTCTCATTCTTTTAGGCATTTTAAAAATAGTTCTAAAGGAAGAATATGTTTGCTTCTTACATCTGGTCATCAAATGGATGCTAAGCCATTGTCTTTACTACAATGTTTGGTTTTCAGTCAAGGTTTTGTTCTGTTACCTCCTGGCCTCAAACTCACAATTCCTTTGCCTTGGTCTCTCAAAGTGTTAGGATTAAAAGCATGCACTAGCACATTCAGCTGAAAAATATGTGTTTTTCAATAAGACAGTCTGATGCTAAAGTGAATGTGTTTATATGTTCTGTGGCCCATTAAATTACATTTAATATATTTCTTCCTGAATTATGGTTAAGTATAAAGTGCAAAAGCCTTTAAAGATATTTATTGAAGATTGCCAGTAAAATGGTCACTTATTTCAAATCTAGAACATATTCTGCTATGGACAGTTGCATAAACATTGTGGATGAGTGATTTCAAACAAAATTTGTATAATAGATCAAATACAAAATTGGATACTGGAGATTTTATCTTCAAGATTTTACCCAAAGAGTAATTTTTGGATTTTTATGTTTTAAAAGAGCATGAAAACACATTTATGTTGTGTTGGTCTCAGAGGTCACCCAGATATTCAGGATTTATTGGCAGCACAACTGTGAATGTCTACCAGTTTCACACTGTGTCATAGGTGTCTCTGTGAGAACTGCATCAGGAGCAGAGCTTTGCAGGACAGTGTGTGATCTGTGTGTGCGAAGTAATTAGTGTGTTAGTCAAATTGTGTTAGCAATAAAAGCAGCTCAGCATCCACTTCTGTTCTTATGGATATTAACAAATTTCTTTGCCACCCCTGCCCCCCAAACTCTGGGCTCAGTACTGTTCGCAGTAAAGACAATGGCTTGGCTAAAATTTGGTGAGCAGGGCTAGGAAGCAATCTGATGTGTGTTCATAGGCTAATAAATCTAGGAAGATGATCAACTCTATGTTATAGGAAATCCTTGTTTGAAAGAGGATTTGCTCTCCAAGGTCTTAAACTATCACTTTGAAGAGGAAGCTAACAGAAGATGCAAGAGTCTATCTTCAACCCAGAAGAGCATGGACATCAGAAGAGGACACAGTACAGAAAAGTATAGCTCACAGGAGAAAAGTAGCCTGTATCTATTGTTATAACAAAAGCCAATAGAAAAAAGATGACACAAAAAGCATGTGGAAGTAGACCAGGAGGCTCTGCTTGTGGAGCTCATGATACAGGACAGAGAATTATCTCTGCTGTAATAAGAGCAAGTACAATGCTTGTCTCCAAGAACCACCCTGATTTGTCTCCCCATGCCTGATTAAGCACCTGTTTCTGTCACAGAGCTACATAACTTTATGGGGGAAACTCAATTTCTACAATCCTCGATGTGGGTGTGCAGAGTTCATATGGTTAATGCTGCACCAGGCAAGATCCAAGGACTGCCAAGGACTGTGGACTATAGTCTGAGTTCCATGAAAGTAAATGTATGTAGTTATTTGCGTATATAACAACATTTTTTTTTTTTTTGGTTTTTCGAGACAGGGTTTCTCTGTGTAGCTTTGCGCCTTTCCTGGAACTCACTTGGTAGCCCAGGCTGGCTTCGAACTCACAGAGATCCACCTGCCTCTGCCTCCCGAGTGCTGGGATTAAAGGCATGCGCCACCACCGCCCGGCATATAACAACATTTTTTATACTGCTAACATCTACACTTTCCATGTACTGAAGCATGCTGGGGATTTAATAGACATTTTCTCCAATCATAGAGCTCATAGCTCATGTCATGTGGTTTGTGGGTACTGATGTGAGTTCTTATATTCTGACCTAGTATTTGCTAGGTGCTGTCCACTGGTACTTGGTATAGCTGTTTACCCAATGCATGTAGAGAGATTAATTGTACATAGTGGTATTATTTCATTGCATATTATCCCACCTCTTCCTTGATTCTCACTCCATCTGTTTAATGAAGTTAGGTGCAGAGCTTATCTCAGAGACACACCTTTAAGAAGACATCGAATTCAATGTTACAATAAACGTGAGAAATTACTTCATGATATGAATTGCATGAAGAGTACAAACATGAATAGGATCAGTCATGACTACTGCCTTCTGTAACACACGGTTAGAACAGGAAACACAACAGAAAAAGCATTCATCTTGCTGTTTATCCATTTATAATGTGTTTATGGAAATGTCTACATGATTTTGTTTAAAAAAACTAAAAATTTATAGCAAAACTTGTCTATAGTATTTCCTGAAAGTCATTGAATGGTTCTTTGTGGGGGGGGATAACCTGGGTATCTGGTAGTAATATACTGAATGGAATCATGGGAAACGCAAATGGGCTGATGCTGATGCTCAAGGCATAGCAGCATATCCCATCACTGGGAGCCAGGTATGGGTTTATATATATGCTGATACTGCCTTGTTCTTTAGTGTTTCTCTGCAGGACTATGGGAAGAACACCCAATTCTGAAATAAAATCATTGTGAAAAATACAATGGGGAGGTCTGTTGAGGTGCTTCAGCTGACTCTGGTGATGGTGGGTTTATAATCTACAGTGATAGCTCTTTCACAACAAGGAGAACAAAGCAAACTGGCTGCATGGACGTGACCTGGAACCTGAACGTTGGGTATGAACACTAAAGACGACCATGCTGAGCCTCCCTCACAACCCCAAGGGGGCCTACCTGCAAGGTGTACCCGGGCTCGCACTGGAAGGAGAGCACATCGTTCACCATGTACCGGTCTCCTATCTTGATGCCATTGCTTGGGAGAACGGGTTCCTGGCACGCAGCCAGACCCACAGCTAGAAGGACACAAAGACAGAGGCCGGGGTCAGGGAATGCCAACAACACTTCTGTCATCAACAGTGGAAGCTTTGCTTTCCATCACTTCCCATAGAGACAAGCACAGGGTTCCACACTTCCTGTTGTTTGACCAGAGCGCCTTACATAACTTTAAATCTAAATCGCAAGCTGATTTTTATATAGTACCTTGATACATTTCCATCCTGTAAGGGATCCAGGTTCTTCTTAGATTAAAAAAAAAAAGGCAGTTCCACATTTAGCTACATTTAGCACCCCAATTTCAATACAGATGCAACTAAGTGACCTTTTCCTGTTGCAGAAAAAGCCTGCAGTGGTGTTCTCTTATCATCTCTCAGGCCTTCTGAGGAGACTTTACAAGTCTGGAAATCTGGGAATTCCTACTCTCTAGGAAAAGACATACAACAACACATTCATTCTCCCCTTCCCCTGCTTCCCACCTCCAGAAACAGGAACCTCATGGATAGTCCAATCTTGGGTAAACAGGACCAATAATTACAGCCATAGAATTTTGTAATCTGGGTCTTTCCCTCGAATATATTTCTTATAATTATATTATAAGTATAAAATATATTATATAATAATAACAACAACATAATAATAAATATATTATAATATATAATTTAAGGACTATATATTCCTTATAATTCCCTTCATTCCAGGTACTCACAGATTGCAATAGAAATTTATCATATACTATTTGAATCCAGACCAAAATATCAGAACAATTAACTCTCTTATTTAACAGCCATAATATTCTTAAAAGTGAAAAAAAATACAAGAATGGTATTTCATAGAATAAAACATGCAATTTTTTTTCACCAAAAAGATTTGAGTGTTGTAAGATTGGTACATTCTGACGATGGATCGTGTGCAGCATAGACGATGGTAACTGTGTTAATTTAATTAAGACTCTGTTTTCACAGCCCAGAGCTGTCTATAGATGCAAGCTGGCTTCCATTCTTCCAGTGTTCCATGGAAGAGGAGAAGAGCTTCTCCAGGTGGTGAGTCTCCCTGTCATCGTGGACTTTTGCTCATGTTCTGGAACTTGACAGGAACACATCATGTCAAAAAGGAAGGAGTCTTGGGTGGTGGGGGCACCAGTTAATTTAGAGTCAGACAGCCTTGGTCCAGCAGGGTCATCCCATCCTTGAGTTTCCCTGCCTGGTGAGCTGTGGTGATATATTGTGTACCCTAATAAAATTTGCCTGAAGATCAAAGAACAGAACAAGCTACTAGATTAAACAATAGAGGCCAGGCAGTGGTGGCATATACCTTTAATCCTAGCACTCGGGAGGCAGAGATCCATCTGGATCTCTGTGAGTTCAAAGCCACCCTGGATTTCATGAGTTTGACTCAGTCTAGGAGAGAAACAGAGCCAGGCAGTGGTGGCACACACTTCTTTTTTTTTTTTTTTTTTTTTTTTTTTTTTTTTTTTTTTTTTTTGCACACACTTCTAATCCCAGCACTTGAGATCTTGGGAAGCACACAGGCCTTTAATTCTAGCACTAAGAAGGAAGTAATGGCTGGGTGGAGAAAGGTATGTAAGGCATGAGGAGACAGGAATGGAAGGCTTTTCAGGATGAGGAGTCCTACAGGTAAGACGTGGCAGTAGCTTGTTCCTTTCCCTGATCTTTCAGCATTTACCCCAATATCTGGCTTTGTATTTTTTTTATTGAAAGAGCATTTTAAATTTTAGCTGCTGTGAGCATTCCTGCTGACTGCCCCACGTGCAGAGCTACCCACTCTGTGCCAGCTATGCTGAATCATCCCTTAGGACTTCACACACATAAATACACAAACAATAACAAGGCAATGATGAATTTGATGAATTTGAAGGGCAACTTCAATGGCAACACATGTCTGCCTCCACCCAGGGCTTACTCACATGGGCACAGGGCCTGGACCCCAACTCTAGACACAAAGCTCTTGAAAAGAGCAGACATTGTCAAAGGAAGTGCTGTACATGCTCAGCATAGCCATTGGGACTGATGTTACCCCATTCTAATCCCCCAGAGAGCTTTCCAGCTGATCCCACTCAAAAACCTAAGAGAAGTCTTTGGCTGATCTAGCCATACCAGGAGATGGTGTAGCCTTTGCCTGTGGCTTCCACAAGGTGCTATCATGTTTCCTCCTCTCTGTGAATCTGAGGCTGCAAGCCACGCATCCTAGACCATCCAGAGATCAGTGTCCCTTTCCTTCCTAGTGGGAATGTCCACCTGAGCCCCTGATATTGAGTTTGGGCTGGTCCCTGAACTTGTTAAAACACTTCACACCACAGCGTGCAGCTATTCCATATGAGAGAAGCAGTAGCTTTGAGATACGTCACAACAATTTCCCAAGTTAGATTTTTTCCCTAAATAGCTGTTTTTAAGTATAAAACACAATTTGTGTTAAACTGCAATATGTTGTATTTCTAACACAGATTTTAAGCCATTTAAGGTTTTTCATAGAAGATAAAACTGCCAAATATAAAAAGACAATTACACAGATATCACAGCTATATTTAAAATCCATACACTAAAGATTATTAGCAAGATCATTTTCTCTCTCTCTTTCTCTCCCCCGCTCTCTCTTCCCCCCTCCTCTCTCTATGTGTATGTAGCTTCATTTTTAAAATTTCACTAAAAATACAATAAAATATTATTGAAAAATACCTAATTAAAGTTTGGAACACTATGAAGTATAATTTATGATCATTTGACAACAGCATCACTTTGGAACAATTT
This sequence comes from Peromyscus californicus insignis, assembly GCF_007827085.1. Taxonomy (NCBI): domain Eukaryota; kingdom Metazoa; phylum Chordata; class Mammalia; order Rodentia; family Cricetidae; genus Peromyscus; species Peromyscus californicus. The sequence continues at coordinate 10,916,168 of NW_026294534.1, forward strand.
AGGTTTTCAAAAGACAGGGCCAAGAACTAAGTTTTCAATAGCAGAATGTTCAAAATCAAAAAGGAAAATTTACTGAGATTAAATTGGTATTTATTGAGACTAAAATGGTAAAGTGTCATACCAGACATCAATAGCTGAATTGCCTCCTCTTCTGCATGCTGTATAATGTGTTTTTCCTTTTTAATGTATTTTTATTATATGTTGATTCATATGCAGTTGTTGCATATTAATTGGGTTTCATTTTCTCATTCTTTAAATTCTATCCTGTAATTGAATTCGTCCTCCGAAAAAGGTAATATTGATATCTATCACCACAGGAAATGTAGCATGTGTTTTCTAATTAATAACAAAACACCAAGACCTCATTTTTGTCAGGGAGTAATATGGTGAGACTGAGGATGTTCCACAAAGATACCATGATATTTGAAATGTAGAAAGAAGCACCACCATGCTTTTCCTCCATCTCAGCACCTCCCATGCAGTTATGTATGTTAGAAACTAAGAATGTAAACTCTCAGCATATGTAGGGGTGGTTTTCAGTTCTCTTATTTATCTGGATATTTTAAAAAAATTTATAATTAATAATCAAATATGAAATAAAAGTGGTGTGACAAGCATCAAGCAGGGTGGTATGCAGTGATGAGTCTAGGCCAGCATGAGTGTATCAGTCTACATCAGGTAGACTGAGGGAGAACACTCTTTACCAAAGCTATCTTGCACACTGAGTTGGGAGAGAAATATTTGCCAGAGGTGACTGGACTGTATCTCACATTAAGCTTTGAGTAGATGAATTGCAGGGGTGGTGGAAAGCCATACATATGAGTTTCTCATCAATACAAACATATGTCTAGGAAGCTCCAAAAATATGGAAAGGACAACCTAAAGACTGGTTAAATGGGGCATGGTGTTGGAACATGCCTGGAAGCCCAGAACTCAGGAAGATGAGACAGAGGTATTGAGTATTTGAGGCCACTAGGATATATAATGGCACTGTGTCTCAAAACCAGATAAATACAATATTAATTTTTTAAAAAGTTGATAAATTTAAATATAACAGATTGATAGGAAAATTCTCCACTAATGTTTCAGAAGCAGCAATGTCTAGGAAGAGGAGACTGGAAAACTATTTGCAAGATTTTTGACAGAGTTTCTATCCCTATCTAATCATGGTGTACTCTGAACTAACATCATACATGATGATGTGGAACACCTAATGAGGGATTTCATTGAAAGGTGGTCCGTACACAGCCAGGTTTCTTGATCTGCTTGAAGACCAGGTGAGGATTGTTCTCAGAAATCTGAAGAACATGTGACCATTTGTATGTATGGGGGTGGCTAACACATTATGTTGTTTATAATTTATTATCCATGAATATATTTTTTCTTTACTCTGATGTTAAAATGTGAACTTTGAAAATGTGCTAATACATAAAGTTTCAATTTGATTTAGAATGTAGGAAGGAAGTTTTTTAACTCCCATGAATCTAGACTGTAGAAGCAAAGACCATGAAACAAAGCCATTAAAAAGATAAGTGTCCTAATTTGACCAAAAGTAGAGTTTAATGGCTTGACCTACTGCTGATCATAAAGTGTGAATGTTGTGTGCCAGAGGTGAGCAGATAGCCCATCAGGTCTCCAGAGTACACTGTGACTTCTCAAAAACCAGCAGAAATAATCCAGAGTGAGTTCACTTGAATCTCAGAAGTGAAAATTATGGACAACACATGACAGCCACATGCTTTTAAATCAGAGTAGGATTGCTGTGGATATTGCTCTGTATGCTGTGAATGTGTTGCTCTGATTGGTTAATAAATAAAGTGCTGATTGGCCAGTAGCCAGGCAGGAAGTATAGGTGGGACAACGAGAGAGGAAAATTTGGAGAACAGGAAGGCTGAGTCAGGAGTCACTAGCCAGACACGGAGGAAGCAAGATGTGAAAGCAGAACTGGGAAAAGGTACCAAGCCACGTGGGTAAACATAAATAAGAATTATGGGTTAATTTAAGTATAAGATCTAGCTAGCTAGAAGCCTGAGCCATTAGGCCAAACAGTTTTAATTAATATAAGCGTCTGTGTGTTTATTTGGGTCTGAGTGGCTGTAGGCCTGAACAGGAATGGAGAAAACTCCAGCTACATAGGATAACCAGAAACTCTGCAGAAGGTGTACACCCAGATGACTTCAAAGGATTTTTCTCAATTGAGCATTGCTCCCACTGCCGATGGTGTAGCTTAGAGTCTTCACAATTCACAAGTTAACATGAACATGTTGCTCTGATTGAAGAGCTCAAAACAACAATAACTCTAACAACAACAACAACAGCAGCAGCAAAAACTATGGGAAGTAGATCTATGTGGAGAGACTCAGAGTTGGAGTATTTGGCAGAGGGAATGCAAAGTCCAATTTTCTAGTTTTATTCTAATGCTGTGATAAAACCCTTAGACCAAAGGCAATTTAGAGAGAAAGTGAACTGTTTGGCTTATACTTCTAGATTACAGTTTGTCATTGAGGGGAGTGAGGGTAAAGAACTAAAGCAGGAAATTGAAGCAGAAACCATGGAGAAGTGCTGCTTGCAGGTTCATATGGGCTCATGCTCGGCTAGCATTCTTGTAGAGTCTAGGACCACCTGCCCAGGGAATGGTGCTGCCCACAGTGGGCTGGGCCATCCAACACCAATGAACAACCAAGACAATCCCCATGGACTTGTCCACAGAACAATCTGACCTAGGCAATTCCTCCACAGAGGTTTTCCTCTCAGATGACCCTAAGCTATGTCAAATTGAGAATTAAAGCTAACTAGAACATAAACATTTATGCATGCACATATCATTTCAATATGTGGGTAGATCACATTACACTATGTGAACACAAAAGGCTATCTTTTAGTTTTGAAAAGAAAAAGAAAAAAGAAAATATCAGCCGGGTGGTGGTGGTACACACATTTGATCCTAGCACTCAGGAGGCAGAGCCAGGCATTTCTGTGAGTTTGAGGCCAACCTGGTCTACAGAGCAAGATCCAGGACAGGCACCAAAAACTACACAGAGAAACCCTGTCTCAAAAAACCAAAAAAAAAAAAAAAAAAAAGAAAGAAAGAAAGAAAAGACAAAAAAGGCAATGCCAATGATGTTGTGCTGTAAATACAAATGGTCTCTGTTGACAGTGTTTCAACAAAGGGACTTTTAGCTTTATGAGGTGGTAACAAATGTGCATTGAGTAGGAACCACAGTGTGAATTTTTCTTTTTGATATTTTCCCAGGGCTGGTGATACAAGGTAAGACAATTTTTTTGTAAAGCTACACAGCCTCTAGCTGCTAGTAGATCAGAAGGATGGCCAACAGGTACTAGGTCAGAGGTATCATATGCATTTTAGTTTGACAATACATCCAGTTGACAAAAGCTAGTGGGATTTAACACTTTTGTAAAAGTAGAACATCTATAATTAAAGAACAGTTTTTCTGTACAATACAAGTAGATATGAATTCTAGTTTACTAGTTGATTATAGTTTTTTTTTTTTTTGAGGCAGTTTCAATAACTGGAACTCTCAGTCCTCCTGTCTCAGCCTCCCAAATGCTGGGATGTCAGGTACACATTACCACACCTGTTGAAAAATTCTTATCAGTGAATCTATGTCAGCCTTGTATATCTTTTTTTTTTATGGATTAGTTTATAATAACACATTTATTCCTTTATTAAATCATTTTTTCCCCTTTTCTATTTTAATAAAAAGGAAAAAAAAGAAAAAGGTTATAACTAACAAAAGAAAAACTATATACAAAAGTACAATGACTATATACAATATATACAAGTAATAAATGTCTAAACAATGTCTAGTCCATTTGTATTTGACAAATTCAGAGAAAATAATTTCATTATCTATCCTATTTTGTTAAGTCCAAAATGTATCTAATTCACTTTCTATCCTAATTAATCTTCAACTATAACTAACTAACCTTCAACTATAACTAACTAATCTTCAACTCCCTCAGAGACCCAAGAAGGAAATAATATTAGCTAACAAAAATAAAAACAGAAAGTGCATGCAAGCAACTTCCAAAAAATTTGTGAGTTGACAGAAACAGTCAGCTGCCTGGACAGTCACCTGAGGTTTCTCCACAGTGTTGGGGCATCATCTTCAGCCTATAGGCTTAGCATATCTGACAGACTCATTTGTGAAGTAGGATGTACACAAGGTCGACAGTTCAACCTCACATTGGGTGAGAGCAGTCCATGTACCAGAAACACCTGAATTCCACTAGTGTCATGTCATGATTCAGGATTTTAAATTCTGGAAATTGTTGTTGATTTTTTAATTCAGCTGTCCATTCTTCTTGGCTGTGTATATATGGCTTCATCTTAGCATCCCGTTCTTCTCCACATCCCTCTGTCAAATGCCAGTTTACTATTGCGAGGCGTGAGCTTAGTTACTCTTCAAGAATAACTGTTTCAGCTGCTGTTCCATTGCACATCAGAAGCCATCGGCCCACTGCCTATTCAGCTGCCTTCGAAGAAAAGGGCACTGTACCTTTTCCGAATTGCAAAGGCAACTTCAGGGATGGTGCCATATTGTCCTGGCCTCAGAAGATGCCTTTTGATAAAGCCATAACCACACTCGTTTTGGCAAGAATCAGTAGTCCTTTGTTTCATGTCCTGTCTGTCCATTTTGTCAGCAGTTGATTCAAGGATACTTTGTTGTCCAGTGGCTAACTTTTGCCACAATGAAAGTTAACTCCATATGCAATTTCTTCAATGCCCATATTTTCTCTGAAGTAGATTGGGACATGTCGGCTCCTGGCAGCCTTGTATATCTTAAAACAGAAGTTTTGCTGATAATCAGTGATATCTCTACCTTAGTTAGGGTCTCTATTGCTGGAAAGAGACACCATGTCAACTCTTACAAGGAAATACATTTAATTAAGGCTGACTTACAGATTTAGAGGTTTAGCATTTTAATGACATAGAGCAATCCTTCACAGACAGGCCATTTTCCACCTTATTCAACCCTGGTTTTCCAAGGTTTGCTTGATCTCAGGATAGGTGTGGTTTGTGCAACACCACAAATAACATAGGGAGGGTGTGTTCCGCACAGCACTTGGGAAGCACTGGTTGGCCCAATAGCCTCATCTATGGAACCTTGGTTAGTGATTTATCCAGGTGATGTCTGTCTACACCCAAAGCCAAACTGCAGTAAATAATGCATCACCAAGCCCCATAGCACACTCCTACTTTCATGTTGAATGTTCCATCAACTTCCTCAGTTTCAGACTAAGAACCTATGGAAACAATATAGTCTCCTCTTCTGCCTCCCCTTGTTCCTCCTCTTTCTTTTTCTCCTTCTCTTCCTCTTGTTTCCTATGGTTATGGGACAAATGTTTATCCTTCTGTCACTCACATGCTGACATTTTAACATCCAATGTGATTTAAAATTGGGCCCTTTAGAAGGGGACTAGAGTTGGGTAAGAATGACATTGATCCTCACAATGGATGCTATTGTAGGAAGGAAATGCAGCGTAAGAGCCCTTCGCAGAACCTACAAACCCAACATGTGGGTCCTCATCAGAAGACTCTACCAATGCCTTGACCTTGGATTTCCAGCTCCAGGATTGTGAGAATTATACTTAAGTTGTCCGAGCTCCAGCCTGTGATGCTGTGTCACAGTGACCAACATTCGTGTAAACAATTAGCACACATCTGTCACGAAGCACACTACCTGGGGCAGGGTAGTCCACATTTGCCATTTAATAGGTGATAAATTTGGCCTAAAGAATCTCCATCATTACTTTTCCTGCTAGATAATCCACTTCTGTGTTTTATGATTAAAGAGCCAATGTTATGAAACCAGCTGTTCTTTCGTGGCAAACAATACTTTAACAAATGAACAAAAATAAACAACTTTGCAGCCGCAAAGACATACATCTGAACGTGTCCCTACTTTATAGCAGGAAGGGAAGCATCCTACTTTCCTACTTTCCACAGGGCCACTAGGTGGGCGTGCTGGTTAAATTTGTCACACTTTTGCATGAAAGGGGAAGACTGCTAAAAATCCAGCCTCGCCAGCTGTCTTTACCATGGAGCTATATCCATCACAAATTCCGGAATTGCTCCACTTAAGCTTACTAGAGCGACAGCTGGTTCAGAACAGTCAGACCATTAGACTCAGCTAGGGTTGTTAAATGTCAAACACCACACTTGAACTCTTCCTCAATTACACAAAAATAAATCTACCCACGTGTGCACTTACTGCAGTGTCAGGGATTCTGAACAAGAGGCCCAGGCTTTGTTTGAAACCACAGCCATAACAAGTTTTTGTTGAGGCTTCTAGAGTGTGTTATATTAATAGGGGAAAAAAATCAAATGCAATGTAGACATTTGAGAGATGGGCTTAATGTAAACAGAATGAAACTATATTCACAAGTCTTCTCCATCTATTTAAGTAAAAGTAAACAACTATAAGACATTTAGATTTGACTGAAATCCCCACTACTCAGTAGACCCATTGGTCAGGCAGTGACACTGAGTGAAGTAAGGTAATTCATTAAAATAATATCTTCTTGCAAAAATCTATCCAGAATTCTAATACATTTATTTTGTTTTAGTGTCTTATAATGTCTGACATGCCTGATGCTTTTATTTATTAGCTCTTTGGTTAGTATATTGCATTAGTCACTTTTCTATTGCTGTGATAAAACACTGTGACCAAAGTCACTAATAGAAGGAAGGGTTTATTTGGATTTATGGTTTTGAAGGGGTCAGAGTCCATCACAATCACATGAGGAAGTCAAGCATGGCAGCAGGCAGACATGGCAGCCACAGCTGCAGCAGCAGTAGCAACTGAGAGCTCAAGTTTCCAGAGGCAGACAGGAAAAGGATCAAGCAGAGACAACAAACTGGAATAGCAAGAGTCTTTTGAAACTTCAAAGCTCTCCCCCAGTGACATACCTCCTTCAGCAAGGACATGCCTCCTAAATCTTCCCCGAGCCACCAACTAGGGACTAAGTATGCTCAGGCCTTGGGGACAGCTCATAGAAGCCACCACACAGAGTCATTAGAACCTTGCTAGATATGTCCAATGTGTCTGCTTCTCTCCAGCCACCTGGGAAAGCTTCCCTGAGGCCAACACAGCTGTACACACTTGCCCTAAAGATGAGTTCCTGGCCCATGACTTAAAGTGAGGCTTTGTACCCTCAAATTGTGATGCCGTGTACTTAAAATACAAATTTGACTGCTGTATGTGCATGTGCAATATTTATTGCTTTAGAGATTCGAGGAAACCCGATGCTAGCTTGTGCCTTCTTAGGATGTAAGCATCTATACTATTAAGAGTATGGTGATGAATGACATTTGGATAAGAACAATATGTATAATAATATAGCACACTGGATTCTGATATTGCTCAAAATTTGATGAGCCTATTAAAGAAAGTTTCAATTCTTAACACAACTTTAAAACATAGACTGTGCACATTCAAGACAAGCTTGTTCATTAAACAACTAAGAACTTGGTAGAAGAGTAATGAAATAGAACTATTGGGTTTTAAAGCTACTTTGCATTTTGAATGGATGTTTACGAATATACCTAACTTTTCAATTAATTAATTTATTCACTATTGCTTTTAAGACAGGGTCTTATGTATCCCTGGTTGGCCTCAAATTCACTATGTAGCAAAAGAAGATCTTGGACTCCTGGTCCTTCTCTTTACCTCCAACTCTGAGGGCTGGGATCACAAGTGTCAATCACTCCCAGCTAATTGAAGCTATTTGAACAATATGTTAGATCTGGGAGTAATCAAAGTAGGAAGCTTAGACCTCTGCTCTCTTTAAAGGTATCACCAAAACATCAGACATGAACTGATTTCTTGTTTATGATATCCAGAATCAGACTTGAGGTCCTTGTAGCCCAGGCAATTATGAAGCTACCACACCTTAGTTTGTGAGAAAATGTGTGGTGCTACCAGACACCCCACCTCCCCAGGGCATCATCAGTAGAAGAAGATTTCAGATGCCTGGGTTTTTGTGGGGAAATAAAATAAAGGAACAAACATCAATGTTCTGACTCTTTTCGGGGGTGTCATCAATGTTCTGACTTCTGGGATGTCTGCCTCAATGACTAGTTTCTGTTTTTCATGGATCTAAATGTGACAGGAACAGGCACGACATGGTAGACACTGGGAATATTAGCTACAAACATGGCTGGGCCAAGCACCAGAATGGACAGTGTCATAGAAAGACAGGAGAAAAGTCTGAGTGACAAGTAAAACACTTTTTTCACTGTTTGCACAAGCATAGAGGATGTGTCCTAGAGGAGGTTCTAGAACTTTCCAGAATATTAATTACACTGCCACACTTGGCTAGAATCCTCTCCATTGTAGATGGACTCAAGATTAGGGAGAAGTGGTTATTTTTAAAATCTTAAGGCCCAACCACATATGACAGAGAAAGGAATGGCTGGCCCAAATATTAGTTACTAGACAAGCAATTTAAAAGTTGTCACATGACCATTAACTTGGTAGAAGAGTAATGAAATAGAACTATTGGGTTTTAAAGCTACTTTGCATTTTGAATGGATGTTTACAAATATACCTAACTTTTCAATTAATCAATTTATTCACTATTGCTTTTGAGACAGGGTCTTATGTATCCCTGATTGGCCTCAAATTCACTAGTACACTAGACGTTCAAGAGTACGTGAATGAAGAGTTACACATGATCAGGTAAGCAAAGGGTGGAGCAGACTAATTCCAGGACTGAAAAATAGAAAAAATGATTGGAAAAGCTCACTGGAAGGACAGCGTGAAAGGCTGGACTGAAGAGAAGAAAACACTGGGAAGTCTGAAAACAGAAACAATAAACTCACTAAGGCAGGAATAAAAAGAGAACATGGAAGGAAAAGTGACCAGAGTCTAAGACACAATTCAACATACAACACAATGATCCTAAACTTACATTAGGAAGGTTCCTGAAGGAAAACAGATGAGGAAAGGGGTGGGAAGCTGGAGATGTAACAGCTGGCAGCTTCCCAAATATCAGAGAAATAAACACTTGCATTCAAGAAGCTCAAAGGCCCAAATTAAGGTAAATATATAATGGTCTGCACTGAGATAGCTCATAAGTCAACTATCCAAAAGCTGAGAATCTCAAAAGTGCGCTCTGCCCTTCTTCTCTCAGACTTACAAGGTGTCAGTGGATTGATGCATTCAATATTGGGAATAGTGAAAAAAAAAAGGGACATGAAGCAGGGAGGGGTTATGTTCATTAATGAAATTCTCAAAGAATAAATTTTAAAAATGAATCTTTTTCTTTTTGTTTTGAGAGATAGACTTAATGTAAACAGAATGAAACTATATTCACAAGTCTTCTCCATCTATTTAAGTAAAAGCAAGCCACTATAAGACATTTAGATTTGACTGAAATCCCCATTACTCAGTAGACCCGTTGGTCAGGCAGTGACATTGAATGAAGTAAGAGACAGATGCTAGTGCTCAGCTCCCTTCCTTATTTTTATGCAGTAGAAGATTCTATCTCAAGGAATGTCATCAACAGTGAATGGTGTCATCTAGCCACCTCAATTACTTCATTACAATAACTCCCCACAGACATACCTAAAGGCCCATGGTCCAAGCAATTATGGATCTCACAAAGTTGACAACCAAGATTAACCACCATACTGAGAGACCCCCAAGAATAGGTAAACCCTTTCAGCTACTCCATGCCTCCTGTGCACTAACAGGAGACCCACAGCAGTCCCTACATGTATAAACCCCCAAACTCACTTGCTTTTTAAAATAGTTATGTGAGATTTCATTTAGAATAGAATATTAGGAACAAAATCTTACCAAAGTGTGTCCCTTTGATGTCTTTTGAAGCATTTACCACAACTGGACATCATTATGTGATAATAACTTATATGAAAACAAACCAGCAGTCAATGCCATTTACTGGGTTCTACAGATTTTAAAAAAGAAGGTGTTGTGGCATGTGTCTGTTCATGTGTTTACTTTTATTTCAGCCTAAAGTATATATCATTCTTCACCCCAGAAACTTGTTGTATGATTTCAAGATGCCTGACAGAGTCAGGAGCCATTGAAGAGGTTCAGGAACCTAAATGTGACAGAAATAGGGGTTATATATATATGTCTGTCCTGCCACTCTCTATGGAGCTGAGATAACAATGGCAGACAATGAAGATGTGTGCACATAACAGGTGATAGAGGTGAGTGCGTACAATAAGGGGAAGAATGGGACGGCCAGGGTAGCCACCATCTCCCAGGAGAGGTGAAAGAAGGAATGGAGCATGCTCTGTAGAGGCTGTTCCAGATGAAAAATGGCCAAATAAAAGTTGGTGTCTGATGAGTCACAAGAACCTGTTCACCTGTTGGTGTCCAGAGAGTCACCTCCTCATGTGGGCAAGCTCTGAGGCAAGAGAAGAGGAGAGAGGAGCAGATTTTTATCCTGGACCTGACAGTTTCTGTAAGCATTAGTCAGGGTCCACCTAGTAAGAATGTAAGGAACTATGTCTGGGCCAGCAGGTGACTGTCCACAGATGTTTAGGAGGAAGGGCTAAGTTTCTTAAAAATCTATCCTGCCCCTTGCTCTTTTCAAATCTGCTGAGACCTGAGATTCTCAAAGCATAGGGCGGGACAGTGTGGAAAATCCCAGTCCCTTTACCCAGAAGAGCAGCTGTGGAACTGGTTTAGATGGTCCTTTTACATTGAACTGCATGTTTTTTAAATGTCCAAAGATCACAGATAGGAACAAACCTTTAGCTTGTCAGCAGTCCTTTGGGCTGCATGTAACACACACAAAAAAAGTATCAGAAGCCTATGATTATCTGGTAGATCTCACATTCTTAAAAGCTTCTCCAAAATTCTCTGGGATGTGAGGAAGAAGCCAGAATTTACATTACTTAAAAGATGCCAAGTTCTTCAATACAGTTAAGATACAATGGGGGCCAGGTAGTGGTGGCGAATGCCTTTAATCCCAGCACTCAGGAGGCGGAGGCATAATGACTGACTGAGATTCAGGAAAGCATTTCTGGTAGAGATAGAGGAAGACTAAAAGAAGGTTGCAGGGAAATTTTGGGTGGTGACAATTGTTACAGAAAACCTTTTAAACTAGTGAATGATTAAATAGAGCTAAACCTCTGAGAGGTGAGACGGGCAGGCATAAGGTCAGTTTACCACACTGTGAGCAGATGCTTATTGACAGCCTCTCTGTGGGGAGGGGGTGCAGAATTCATCAATGGGGACACAAAGAGCTCTCTAATGTGCTGGCATACAGTGAGGTTCTTGTCCAAGCCCCCATTTCTTGGGTACTTAATCAGGCCCACCCATGACATGGGGTGCTCATGAGTATCACTAATATGAGACTGTCACTAAAGTATGCTTATAATTTACATATACTTATAAGGATTATTATAATCAGGGAGTTAACCCAGGTCATCAATTTGTCAATATTCAATTATGATACCATCCTGCCAAAAGGCTTATTACTTTACTTCAAAAAATTTAAGGCCTTTTGAAGAATTTTAAGGCTGCCCTGGGAACATTCACCTAACTTTTTTGACCTAGAGCAATTTAAGCCCTTAGAACTCCCAAGTATAGTTTAAAACATAAAAACAAAAAGCAAAACCTCAGCAATTTAAAAATATCTAAATCACAAATCCCCCTTGACTGAGAACAATTTAGAAATCCCATTCATTTGAGCTGTGGAAATCTGAAAAAGAAAACACCCCTTTTGTTTTAACAAGCAAAAGTTGAAGTATAAAACAAAAACTTTTCTGAATCCATAGCAACACTGAGGTACCTGGGTGACCTCAATTCTGACGGACACACTCCCTCAAGGGGACAGGAGGGACAGACACTGTCTGCTACAGACACAGGAGAGGTAGAGTCTGGGGAATCAGGTTGGTTTCACCCAAGCAAACCACTGAAGCTGGGTCCGAGTCTCCATTGTCTCAGCGACAAAGACAGGAGGTCCGACCTTCCCCACCACAGGCTCTCTGTGGTGGGGTAGCACAGAAGCCCCTAGTGCGCCACTTTGGAGAAAAGCAGGTAAAAAGTGCCTTGTGGCTCCCAGATTCTTCACTGTTAGAAACTCAAGTCCTCAGAGAAGCTGTACGTCCATGTGCATGTGCTCCCTAGGTTACACACACTCAGATGCTCCGGATCATGCATGTCAAACCGTGCACTCTTGGAACTACATGTGCCACCCCTTCAGATGCAAGTGGTTTGGGTTTGAGAATTCTGTGATGTCCCTTCGGATTAAGGAGGCCTGGTCTTCATTCACATAAACACTGAGGAGTCCTATCTGGAGGCAGGTATGGAGCAGGTACTGTGGTTCAGGTTTCAGTCTCAACAGGCATCTTGGTCCTCCTCACTTTAGACTTGGGCTTGTGTGCGGTGTGAACATTACTAAATAAGGACATCTGTGACATCCCTTCCCAGTGTCAGTTGGGGCTCCTGGCCCGAGGAGCTTAGTAAACAGTATTCCTGGCAAAGTGCTTGCTGTGCTTCTGTATACTTGGTCATCATTGTGGTGACAGGTTTTCTGCTTTTATTTTTTTCATCTCAAAAATACAGCACTGCCTGAAGACAGACAGCAGCTCAAGAGGACTGCTTGGCATATGCTCTAGAAGCTGCTTTCTTCTTTTAAACTTATAGATGCACATTTTACTAAAAACATGAACCTAGAGACTTTTACAGAGATTTGGAAACATACGTTTTAGAGTGTATGCCTAAATATATCAATGTATTAAAATATTAGAGATAATTGGCAACTTAGGTCAACAGTCTTCAGAGCGGTAAGGCTAACTCAATGAATTCTTTATAATACCCATTTACAATAGGTAGGAAAAATTAGAGCAATGGACTGAATTCCCTTTAGTGCACAAATGATGTGAGTTTTCAAAACAGCACCAGCTACAAAGACAGCAAACTAGAGTAGCCCAAGTCCAAATGTAACATCATGCTTGGTCCAATGAAAAGCAAACACATTACTTAATTATGGTCTTGGATTCTTGCACAAGGTCTTGGGTTCCTGAAGAGGCTGCATTTCCACAGGAGATGGAACAAAATTAGTCTCTCTGTTAGACACTCATACTGACTAAGAATATTGTGGGATGGAGACAATTATGCTAATAGAGCTACAGTACATGTGCAAAGTAGATAATTATCCCCAATAATCACAGGCTAATTGTGTTACCAACGTCTCCTTCCCCAAGAAGAGAAGGGAAAGTCAGAAACTGTCAGATAACTTCTCAAGGCCTAAGAACAGTGGTGAGTTCCAACAGGGCAAAAATATTAATGGGTTGGTTAACACAGTCATGAATGAGGCTTGCAACTGCTATTTGTGGAATCTTTGCAGAATGTATCAAAGTAGCAGAATTTTCCAGAAGTATTCTACATAAATAACATTCACAGGATCATTTTACACTGTCACTAGAGTAGTCCTATTCACATAAATTAGAACACACTTGCATGCAAATGCCTGTAATAAGTGGGGAGGCTTAGGCAGACTATGAACGGGGCCTGTGGTTGGTGGCTGGTGATGAATATTTATCATCAGCTGGAATGTGGCCTTTTGAAAACACATGCATTACACTCCAGTAAACTGTTTATCTCAATTTTAAAAATCACTTATTGACGCTAACCCACGTATTTGTTCACTTGCAACCGCTTATTACAGGAGATAATGCCAGCATCAAGCCATTTCAGAGCCTGAAAACACGTCCCAGATAAACCTCCCTTTCCCTGGAAAATTCAGGCTTCACTTTTACTAGGTTTACCAGCAGTACCTGCAGTGGGCTTGTGGATTTGACCTTTGTTGTCCCATTTATGAGACCATTAATGCAGCCACACATCCACTTTCATAACAATTCACCTCTCCTCTGTGGTGTCTCTTTCCAATTAAAATGAATATAACACATAAACATGGGCTCTGAAATGCCTGCTCTCACTAGTTCTTATTTAAACACCTTTGAGAGTCTGTAAGGAAAGCCCCATGACATTATCTGCTGAGATGACCATACTCTATATTTTGGGATGTGACTGTGAGTATCTTTTGTCACACATAAAGTCAGTCATGTTACAAATGGCTGGCTGTGTTTCCTAAGGCAAAGAGTCTGAAACCACAGCCAGTTCATCTCATTATTCCAGATATTAACTTCTGCATTTGCTCAATAGTCTGTAGTTTGCAGAGAACACCCTTCATGTAGCCTATGCTTAGTAAAACTCAATTTTATATGTAAGTATTAGATGAGCTTCACCACAGCAACATTTCATTGTTTAACACATGCAGGTTTGGTTCCTTTAGGGAGGATGCTCCCGGAGCCAGACAGAAGCAACAGTTTATCTTACTTTTGTATTCCAGGTGAAAGCCAGCAGCAGCAACACTGATGTCTGACTGGAAGTGCAGGCAGAGCTGGTTAGAAGTGCTGTTCAGCAGCGCAGGCACTGTGGTCCCTGTACAGGGGAGAGGAACAGCTTTAATGTGAAACAGGCAGGCATTTCACACGCCAAACATGGAAGACCATATCCCAGGCTTCCAAGTGCCTAGAGCTTGTCTGATCATCTGTGTTTAATCTGAGTGCTGAAGCTGACCATTGCTTGTCCACTCGTTCCATTTTGCAAGACACCTTTGAGCAGCGGTTCTCAACCTGTAGGTTGCAACCATCAGAAAACACATAGGAACCAAGACACCTCTCAGTAGCAAAATTACAGTTATGAAGTAGCAACCAAAATAAATTTATATTTGGGGGTTCCTAAGACAATCAGAATTATGTGTTTTCTGATGGTCGCCACCCACAGGTTGGGAACCACTGCTTAGAGGGTCATTGGACCTGTTGCTACTTCCTCCAGATTGCACCCAGTCAATCCTCTTACCTTCAGTCTGGCCTAGATTACCTACAGTCATCAGTCCGTCTCCAAACAGTTTCTTCTCTCTATGCATTTATTTTGCGTACCCCCAGGCTAGAGAAATCCCATATGTTACATTGTTTAGTAAAATCTAAATCAACTTTTGAGAATGTGAGTAATGAATTCTGTAGCACTGGGAAGGACTATAGTTAGTATTGGGATTACCTCAGGCTAGAAAAGAGTCTTAAGCTGTGGGGCTCTTGTCTCTCAGTACCACATGTACTCCTCTCCAAGCTCCTTAGGACTGTGAGGTCCAGTAATTCTGAATAGTTAATATACCCTTTACTGGTACCACCCTCAACTCCTTGGCCCTGAATTTAGCCTCTGCTGGTGCACTAAGCCACCATTATTTTTCTGAGATCTTCCACTAGTTTTATTTTTCTGTGAAAGTCATGTTAGGAAGCTCCCTAGCCTTCCTGCTGATCTGCCCTCATCCCTTCCCACACTGAGACCTACCCCAGCATCTCTGGTTTTAGAAGCTGAGGCTTTGGAAGACAAAAGCTAAGAGATTTACAGAGGCTGGGACACCTGCTGGTCCTAGACCTGGCTGTCTCCTGTGGTAAGGTTGGGAAAGACATGAATGAATGAGATAGTTGGTATCTGGGATATATCCTTGGGCAAGCTCCCATGAGCTTCTGATAATGCTAATCTGAGAGTAGAATAAAACCTTCATGCTAATCTTGGGCTGCCATCTGGAATCTATCATTGGGTTTCCAGAAATTCACCATTCATTTGAACATGTGTTTTATCTAATAATGTTCATTCATTGGCCAACTGGGACCAAAATTATATTATTTAAAGTGTTCTAGAAGGTGGATAGTAAGAAAAAGAGGCAAGAAAAGAGAAACCCGTATCCGTTTGTGTGTGTGTGTGTGTGTGTGTGTGTGTGTGTGTGTGTGTGTGTGTGTGTGTGTTAGATTATAGGAAGTCAGGTCACCTCTTTTATATCTGGGGTCTGTGCCTCAGTCATTTTTCCCTAGAAGACAAAGGGAGTTGAAATCAAGAGGTGGAAGTTCTTTAGGATAAACCAATAGTAAAAATCCACAATAAGACCACTAAGAACGTGTGAGGAAAATTCTCTTGTAGAATGCTTGCAGAGTCAGCCCTTGACTGCTTGACTCTGAATTTGTAGAGTACAGAGAAAAAGATAGATGGATAGAAAGACAGATGACGAATCTAAACAGATGGATAAATGATAGTTGTTTAACACTGACTAGCTGTGGGAGAATTGTCAGTTGGTATGTCCTCTTGGGTAACACATTTTCCTGTTCCATCTTCAGCAAAGGAAAGTGTTGGTCATAGGCCTCCAGTAGGGTAGGTACCCCAAGGTCTCAGAGAGAAACAGAGATGTCAGAGAACCATGGAGGTGGAGGGTGTTAACTACTTTGCTTATTGTTCAGTCTGAGACTGCTTCTAAAATCCACAATTAAGACATTGGCTAAAAGGATGCACCGTGACTTATTTCGTGGAATCTCATGATGTTTGTCATCTTTTGTCTTGCATACTTGTTATCTGGCTGGCACACGAAGAGGAATGATGTTTTCTGTGGATCTAACAGCTTCATTTTCCAAGTTTTCATTGCATGGTCTGATTTTATCTGACATTTTGGAGAAATCTCATGGTGTCTGTTGATAGTGTCTGCTTAAATAATGACCGATCCTACAACGAAAAACTCTTCTTTGCTTTCTACCTGTTCTTGTTGCATTTCTGTTACTGTGATAAAATACCCTGATGAGAGACAATGAAGACCAGGAAGGGTTTGTGGGGCTTATATGTCCAGGATACAGCCCATCATTTTGGGGAAGTTAACATAAGAATTCAATGTATCATGTCCATAGTCAAGAAAGGAAAGAAAAACAAAACAAATAAACAAAAAATCATGGATCTTTGCTTGCTTCTGCTTTCTCTAATGTTATATAGGCCAGGGGCTGGCCAGTGAAATAGTACTGCCTACATCAATTACCACGTCAAGACAATGTCCAACAGGCATACCCATAGGCCAATGTGATCTAAACAAGTTCATTAAGGCTACTCTAAGTGATTCTAGGTTGTATTAAAACTAATCAGCACAGCACCACAGGTCTCCGACAAACAATGGAGAATTCACAATTTCTCATTTGCTACTGGAATCACACCAGGCTGTTGTGTTAATAGTGGCACATCTTTTTTTTTCTCCCATACTTAAACATAGGAATTCACTTTGCACAGCCTGGGTGTCCTAAATCCATCCTACCTGAGTTATCTCAGAGTTCTTAGCTCCCAGCTTAGTAACTCGCACATAAGCATTGTTTGATTTTTCAATTGTACAGTAGACTCAGAAAGCCACTTGTAGCTCAGGCTCTGGGACTGGTTAACTCCATCACCCCATGTCACCTACAAAAGCTTGAGTGCATTCTGATTCTTATAACATGAAGATCATGGTAAGTCTTTTACTCAGATGAGCTAATGAGTTATGGATATGACACTGGTTTGTGAATTCACATGCCTTTTTCAGATGAAAAATTATGCCTCTTAGTATGTCAGTCATGAAATCTAACAACTGTCTGTCCTATGCTTCAGGAGGGCTACATGTGGTGGGCCCCTCATCACCCAGCCACCTCTGGACAGTGAGGGTCTGCCCTGTACCTGGAGTTAACTTCGGGTCTTCTCAGGGTAGTCTAATATCAGGGCCTTATCCTCTCCATGCAAAATGCAACCGAGAGATTTTTTTTTTTTAATGTTGCCATAGGCAGGATATTTCTGATCACATTGTTTTACTGTGACCCAGATAGAATGACACATAACAAAGGAAGCTGCAAAATTTTATTATTGTCCCTGCAGAGTCTACTCTCAGTATACTGATATTTGCTTTCCTTTAATACCAACTGGCAGATACAAGTCGGCATGAATTCTGCTCTATTTTACTCATTTATAATTTATAACCCGCCTGCTTCCAAAAGTGATTTTTCAATGGCTTACTAAAAAAGATCTACATACATATTCCTACCCAAGCAGAAATGAAAAAACCAAAGCACTGAATTTATTAAAGATGTCAATCATTTTGTTTTGAAATATGTACTTCTTATGACATCTCATTCTTATTTATTTTTATCCAATAATTAAAATATTTTAGAATCTGCTTTATAAATACTTTAAAGGATCACAGGAACAAAATCCTTAAATATTAATTGTGTTCTTAAAAAAAATCCAAACTTTGGTCTGATATAGCATTTTTCTCCATGTAACTTACATTTTTTATTGAGAATTTTATACATGTCTACAATGATAAAGGATTATATCCAATTTAAAAGTTATTCTCCTAAGAGAGCTGACGTGATTTCTAGCTGAATAGAAAATTTGTTGTAGTTTAAAGATGCTCTAGTGTGTCAGCTATCATTCTAGACATAGGACACCATTATTTCGGTGTCCATAGTGCATATTCATGTAGATGTCACAGCAGTCTTAACCTGTATGGTCCTTGAACACACTGCGTGACTAGTGAGTAAACCACAGAGCTTCCTCTCAAAATCTGGAAAACATAGATACCACAGCACAATGAGTTCTGGGCTTCAGGTGAGTGTCCACCCTCTTCTAGCAAGGGCTCCAACAGCAAAGCTCAGAAGCCATTATCACACACAGCACTGAGACTGCAAGTCCTTTGCCCTTGGTTTTCATCTTTCTTTCTTGAAATTTTAGAAAAAAAAAATAAAAACAAGCTAGGTTTTGTGGACTACCTTTGGACTTTCCTTCAACACTATTCACTATTCAGGATCTGGGGTAAGAATAGTGGTGCGATGCTGCGCTCCTCCTGGTTCAGCTTGGCTGCTGGCTGTTTTGTGTGGCAGCTGGGCACTGGCGGCACAGACTTGTGAAAGCTGGTGGCAGTACCTTGGCGGCATGTGATGGCCAGCCTTGGGAGAACATGTACAGAGTAGCACTGACCACATGGCAGTTAGCCAAGCTTTGATTTGTTTTTCTCAGAGCAGGCTCTGAGGTTGCCAGTGCACATTCTCATCCTCGTTAAGGCTCTAGCACTCTGAAGGGAGGTCTGACATGCCCCACTCTGCTGTTTTGGTACTTTGTAGTGAGTATGTATTTGTGGGGAGACATGGAGACATAGATGCCCCAGTCTCACACACACTTTGTCTATCAGCTCAGCATATGAGACTGCAGTTACAATCTGTTATTTTTTAAATTATTATTATCATCATCATCATCATCATCATCATCATCATCATCATTATACCAAGAATGCCCTTTGTGTTCATCACACTTTTCCATGTATCAGTCAGGATCTACAGTGTGGGGGAGCTATTCATTCATCTAATTAGAACTTTGAATTTCATAAACATCAATTTCATTCATTATATACAAAATGCTTGATCATATGTTGTATATGCATGTATGTATTATATACATATTATGTACATTATTTGTAACACATACATTCTACATATATCCTAGCCTTGCAATCAACAATCCTCCTAGAAATATGCTTCCTTCCAGGTAGTAGTTCTCAACCTCCCTAGCTCTGCAACCCTTTAATATAGTTCCTCATGTTATGGTGACCCCCAACCATAAAATTATTTTTGTTGCTACTTCACAGCTGTAATTTTGCTACTGTTGTGAATTGTAATGTAAATATCTGTGTTTTCTGATGGCTGGTCTTAGGCAACCTCTGTAAAAGTGTTGTTCAACCCCCCCAAAGGGGTCATGACCCACAGGTTGAGAAACACTGCTTTAAGGTTGAGAATGGGATTTAGCCTGATAATGCTTAGGATGGTTAAAAGACAGAAGTTGTAACTTAGGTGCATTTGTTGCTTTGGGGCTATTACTAATCAACTTCTCTCTCAACATGGAGGGAGGGGATGCAGAATACACATCCATGTTTCTGAGTCAAATCCAGCACACCAGGTGCCTTTGGCCTTCAAACTTTCAGTGATGGAGCAGCTATGTTCTCAAAAGTGGAGAAGACTCATTCTCTCCCCCTCAGTGCATTTCTGAACTCCGTTCCTAACCCTGAAATTTTATTGGGTATCTCTTTAGTTCCCAACCTTACACCTGTCACCTGTTCTCCTTGCTTAGGCTCAAACAGTGTCAAAAAAAATCCACCCTGAAAACATATAGGAAGAGGGAAACTGACCCAGTATGAAATTTCAAAACCCATTTTACCCTTGAAAAAAAAAAAAACAAAAAACAAAGAACTCCAACAGGGAGATTCTGCTGCCTTTAGAAACCCTCCATGTTCCCAGCATGACATGTTTGACCAAACACAGACCCACTGCCAGAGTAAAAGTCCTGCCTTTTAAATTTGGCCAGAGACTATACTACCCTCGAGATGCCAGGCTTCTGACTGCCTGTGTGGAGACTTGCTGGCCCAGGCCACTGTCAGCCTGGCTGCTAGCGTTCACTGTCAGACACGGGGGCTCATACACTGTGGTGTGTATGCAGAGAGAGAAAATGAAAAGACAGCAAGAGAATTGTAAATATGAACTCAAGGTGATTTAACAAGATAATGTGAAGTGAAAAAAAGGGTATACTTGGGATATCCAGTCTCAAACAGAAGACAGAGGGAAGACAGACAGACAGCCTGTCTAGTCTATTCAAGGATGACGGAATAAGAAGAGTTGATACCTCAGTTTAAAAGACCTGACTTTTACAAGTCATCCTCTCATCAGATGCCCAAGTCTGTCAAAGTGAGAGCCTGATCCATCACAAGGAGAGTTCCCCTCCCTTTGGGAACTAGTGAGTAAAACAAGTTATCTGAGCTTCCAAACACAGCTGCATGGTAGTGGCACTGAGTGTACCTCCTTCCCTTGCATATTGGGAACCACACACAACACTGTGTTGCACACAGGGCATATACCCCAGAGCTTTCTTGATTATTGTTTTTAATTATTCATGCAAGTGGATGCTTGATGTTTATAAGATGGGTCTAAAATATACCAGGTTGGTGGGCATACATTGGCCCATGCATCCCTTGCAGGATGCGTAGGTGGTAGTGATCTCTGTCTGCTGCCATGAGTCTGGTGAGCAGTTGGTTGTAGCATGTAAATACTTTAGAAAACTGCAAGTCACACTTGTGGCAAGCATCCCCCAGATGTCCTAAGACACAGCCACTCCTGAAAACCAACCCTACACAATGTTCTATACATATTGGCCCCCATAGTGGTGTATGCTTTAATGAAATAATTGATACTGTAATACAAAGGTGCTGTATTTAAATGAATGTAGAGGATTTTTGTTAATTGTTCTTAATTGCTTAGAAAAACTATTACATAAAGCAAGCTTGTTCCATGTCATGAGGGTTATTTTAATTAGACATGTGTCTTCCAGAATACTTTTTTTTTTAATTTGATAGTATTTGAGACTTTTTTGCTTAGTTTAATTTAGTGTGTGTTCAATATGGAGACTGTGCCAGGTGCCTTCCTTTATCACCCATGGCATTGTCCCTCACTGAACCTGGAGCTCACTGATTCAGCCCCACTGGCTACCAATGAACTTCAGATACCCTGTTGCCATCTTCCTGGCAATGGGATTGTGGGTGGGCATAGCCACAGTGGCTTCTTACATAGGTTTGAGACTAGAGACTGAACTCAGTCCCTCATGCCTACAGGGCAAGTTTTTTACCAACCGAGGCACTTCCCCAACCCCATATTTACTTTAGTTTGATATTCATCGTTGAAAACGTTTGCAAATTTTCATTTCCCACTAATTAATTTGACAGCAGCAAGCTGCATCTGGCTGCAATGAACTACAAATGGCCCAGTTATTTTTACGAGAGGGAATTCTTGATGCAAGCCCAGAGACCTGGTTCATTAAGATCCCTATTTACATTTTAGGAAAGACTATAAGCTGAGTCTCAGCTAGGACCTCAGGGATGCTTCAAGTTTAGATAACTACATCATCCCCCTGTCTCAGAGCAGTTGTTTCAGCCAGCATGGATCAGAAGATACTGTAATCAACATCAAGTATATAAGAAAAGAGGAAAAGCTTACAAGACACATGCTTGTCTTTTCACCTGTGTTTTCTCAGTATTTGATTGTCTCAATATTTTTTCATTCCTTATATATCTGAAAACTTAATAGAAAAGTCATAGTTTAAATTCAGATCATATGGTTGGTAGACAGCAGTGTCACATACCCAGGCTACCTCTGAGCCCTGGGTGTCTTCCAGTTCACTGAATATTCTGGTCATTCATGGAAGGGTTGATGGACCACTGACTTTGGGGCTACCACAGTTAGGATTATGTCATGGAAACTCTGGATGAGGCTGGCCACACTGGGGATATCAATCAAGCTGCTAAGGGTTGGAGCTTGACCCATGAGACACCAGCCCCACTTCCAGTGGTCTGAGATAAAAACTGCAAGCTATTAAGTTCCGTTTTGCAGCCAACAATACAGTCAGTCATGATTATGTAATAAAAACGTCCTGAAAATCTGGACGCCACAGCTCAGGTGAGTATCACAGATGGGTAGCACACATCATTGCGCCTAGAAGGCGACACATTTTGAGGAACGAAATTCCAATGCCTGGGATTCTTCTCACACTCACACTCCGAGTGTCTCCATTTGGCTGGTGCCCTTTCCTGTTCTATTCAACGCAAGTTACATCATGCATGTCTGCTTCCGGAGCACCATGAACTACTCTAGAGGCCCATCAGCATTGAGGGGTATTCGGATCCCTTGATTTACAGCTCATTTTCAGTATTATAGGTGGCCTGAGACTCTAGCTCCCCACTTGTGTCTGATGGGGTCTGTCAAGCGTCAGCTCTGCCTCCAACCAACTCCAGGCAATAGGTGTCAGAACTGTGCTGCTGTGGTAACTATGACAAATAATTTTTTTAATTAAATTATTTTATGTTTCCTTTATGTCTATGGGTGTTTTGTCTGTGTACCATGTGCATGGCTGGTGCCTGTGGATGCCAAAAGGGGGCATCTTATCCTAAAACTAAAGTTAAAGATTTTTGTGAATTGTGTGTTGAGATTCAAACCTGCTGAGCCACCTCTCCAGCCCAGTGACATATAACTTTAAAGACATTTTCCTCTTGTTAACTAAAAAACAAAAAACCTGTGCAATGTGCATAGGGACCAGGACTGGTTCCTTTCTTTAGAATCACTAAGTGAAGCAGAAGTGGAGGTAAAAGCATAGTTCTCATTGTGGGAGCACACCTCCACCCCTCCAATGTGCGGGAGCACACCTCCACCCCTCCAATGTGTGGGAGCACACCTGTATCCCCCAATGTGTGGGAGCACACCTCCACCTCTCCAATGTGTGGGAGCACACCTCCATCCCTCATGTGTGGGAGCAACCTCTACCCCTCCAATGTGTTGGAGCACACCTCCACCCCCAGTGTGTGGAAGCAACCTCCACCAACCCCCAGTGTGTGGGAGAACACCTCCACTCCCCAGTGTGGCTACATTTCACTAATCCTTTCCACATCTTACAGAAGTACTGCTATCCCTGCTCCCCAGAACAGCCATAATCTCCCAGCACTTCCTGCTTAGATAAGCAAATGTCATAGAATCAAATTGATTTGGGATTCTCCATGTAGATGTTAAATTGTGGGCTTGCTGTTGTTTTTAATGGCAGGGGATTTCTACTTCATTCACAACTCTGTCAATTAGATAAACATGTCTGTAAATGTCATGGTAAAGAGGACAGTGACAAGAGATACCTGGCTAAGGAACTCAAGTTTCCTGTGTGGAGAAATTCCAGACCAAACTTGTTTGGTGATGGGCCACTGTGTGTAAAATTCCCAAAGTGTAAATAGTCAAGTACAGACAGAGATAAGCAATGGGTGATGAGCGACAGTAAGTATTTGGTACTTTACCATCCAGCACCTATGTGTCCAGCCACACAGAAACATTTTGCTTTGCTGACAGCCATAGACACAATCTCTCCATCATTTAAAGATACAATCAGTCTTGTGGCCAGCACTGTGAAAGGCCCATCCTTCCTTCTTTTCTTACTTACTCAATAAAAAAATCAATAGAAAAAGAACATTTCAGTTGAAAAAAAAAAAAAACTCTCATGTGACATTTATTGTGTCATACTAGGCAGCTCTATCTCTGAAATTTAGGACTTAGTGTGAATGAGCTCACATAACACATAAGAGTGGGCTGGACTATAGTGCACAAATGATATCAGCTTTGGGGACCATGGTGACAAGGCAGAGGAAGAAGGTGATGCTGTCAGTGGTTTTCTAAGAGGACAAGGCCTGGAGAAGGTGACTCAACACGAGTGAAACTGGAAGTGTAAGGACCGTTTGCACCGCCCGTGACCACAGCTCCCGGTCCCTGTCTTTGTGAGCTGGGGATGTCTGGGTTTGGGCTTATGATTTGTCACCATTCTGTCACAGTGAAGAACATCATGGTCCTCAGTGAGGCACAGTACACAGGGCCATTTCCAGGTTTCCTACCCTTGGGCAAGCTTCTTCTCAGTCTTGTCCCTCTCATGTGCCTGTCAGTGGTGACCCCACTGGCCAGCCTTACAATCCATACTGTTAATTGCTGAGTTGCCTGGCTCCTTCAGATGGCCATCTGCACAGGACCCCCTTGCCACCTTCCTCTTGGACCTCCCCCACTGGCAACAATTATGCGGAAAGAAAAGCTATGGGGCACTGTCCATAGAATGTTTTCTATACCCCCTTTGGCTATGGTTCTGACTCCAAAGCAGAGACAAAGTGAAGCACAGCTACTTTCCTACCTGAGAAGCTGCCCAGTCTTGGGGCCGTCATGTCTCCTCCATCATGGATCTCCAGCGAGTCCCAGTTCTGTTCTGTGGCGAAGCTGATCACTTGAATCTACCAAGTCACAAAGCAGGGTTACTGGGTTTTGTTTTGATCAAACTAATCTAAACTCATGAGCTTTTCCTGACTAAGATAAACACATATAAAAATAACTTGGCTCAGTGGGTTACGCAATAGATGAAGAGGACAAGAAGATGGGAAGGGTCATATTGGAAGAGGATGTCAACGGTGGTAGGACAGGCCAGTGGGCATATATATATATATATATATATATATATATATATATATATATATATATATATATGAAAGAAAGGAACTAATCTATGACAGGACATGGGGAAATTTCTATAAATAACACCTCCCATAGCCCTTATTCTAAAAATCAGTTACTGAGCTGGAGAGATGGCTCAGTGGTTAAGAGCACTTACTGCTCTGCCAGAGGACTTGACCTTTGTTCCCAGCACCCATGACACAACCTTTTGCAACTCAAGCTCCTGAGGTTTCGAGGCCCTCTTGTGGCCCACTCAGGCATTGCACACACGCATCCTTCCCAATTAAAAATAATGAAAAATAAGGCCTTAAAAATAAGTAAATAAAAATGAATTAAAAAAATCTTAATACAAATAAGTAAATAAATATACATTTTATTGCAAATATGGAAAATGATTAGAAACATTTTATAGCAACTCTCAGAATAGAAACAAAGAGAACCTGTGACAGGAGGGTGCAAGGGAGTACTGTGGGGAAGAGGGGACCAGAGGGAGGGGTGGGGAGGGTGCAGGAGGAAGGAACCAGACGAAGGGGTGAGAGAGTGCAGGAGGGGTTCAGTGGAGCAAGGAGGTGAATGAGGGCAAAGTATGTGTGAAAAAGCCAGAGTGAAATTCATTATGCTGAATTCTAACTCAAGATAACTGAAAGCAAATAGATAAATAATGTTTTTTTTAATCTTTAAATAAATAAGGAAGAAAGAAGAGTAAGTGAAGAAGAAAAGGAGAGAAGAGAGATAGGGAGAGAGGGAGGGAGAGAGTGAGGAAGGAAAGAAGAGATGAGGGGAACGAGGGGAGGAAGAGGAGGAAATGGAAAGCTGGGGGATCCCAGCTGACCTGCCCCAGTGGCCCTGGTCTGAGGCCCTACCTGGATCCCTGAGCCCTCTGTTACTATGATCTTCCACACGCAGTTCAAGTTGTTGCCATATGGCTCAGGGTAGCCTGGGGACAGAATTGTCCCTCTCCTCTGAGTGAAATTGCCACTGCATGGAACTAAAAGACAGAGCCACACGTTAAGTAAACGCCAAGCGAATTTATGGGAATTGATGTCTTGTTTTCCTTGGCTGTGATCAGGAAACTTTTCTTGCTATTTTAAGTGACATTTTTAGCTAAGGTAAAATTTAATCTCTTCTCTTCAAATGGGCAACATCAGTGATTGATAGCCATCATGT
Source organism: Peromyscus californicus insignis (assembly GCF_007827085.1). Classification (NCBI taxonomy): domain Eukaryota; kingdom Metazoa; phylum Chordata; class Mammalia; order Rodentia; family Cricetidae; genus Peromyscus; species Peromyscus californicus. The sequence goes on from NW_026294534.1 coordinate 10,942,242, forward strand.
AACTGAGTTTTAAGTCTTAAGTAAATCTTTTCTGGGGGTTTTCTAAGATGGGACTGTCTACAACAACGGTGTCTCTGAAGTGTGTTTTGTTTGGAGCTATTTTTCTACTGTAATGTAAGGGTGTGTGTAGAGTGTTCCCTTCCATCTGCAGACATGCAATTCCAAGTCACACTGATGAGTTTCAGAGCAATCCAGGGAGAAGAAGAGATGCTTAAAATGTACCAATAAATTCAAGGGATAATCACCCTTGCACTGAAAGTTCCTTTGAAAAATGTTGCAAATAACACCTAACAATGCCTCTGTTATCCCCAAGGCTTTTGCAATATTCATAATCAGCACAAATGCATTAAAAGGGCATCATACACATAATGCCACAACCCACCATCCTAATGCTTTCCCTACAGAATGAAATTATACTTTTTATAACTTTAGAGTTGATGGCTGACTTAATGACCATCAAGAAGGAATACATGTTTTGCACATATAAATCTCCTGTTTTAGGGAGCATTAATTTTAAGGTTGTTGCTATTGGGCTATTGACATAATTGATCTTCATAAAGATCACTTTGTAAAGACTGACAGCAGGTCTCTAACCCTGACATGAGGTTCTGATCCAGCCCCGGGTAATCGTTTCATCTCATGGGCCCCACTTACCTACACAGCTTGGGATGGTGTCGTTCCACTGGGCCAAGGCATTTGGCACAGACTGGCAGCGGATGGCCGTGGAACCTTGTAGCAGGTAACCCGGGTTACACTCAAATCGAACTATGGAACCTGCAGAGAACTCAGAACCAATCCTCCTCCCATATCTGGGCTCTGGGACAGAGCTGCACTGCGTGTCACTGGTGCGTGGAACAGCTGGGGAAGAAGCAGATGCAGAGCCACTGTGTCAGAGTGGAGTGTAGCAGGAGTGTACGCAGGGTAGATACTAGTGTCTATAAACCTCTTTGTAAGGAGTGACCCCAGGGGCACTTCTGTGTCTACATTTTCTCCCATGGTGTCCCTGGGGACCACCAAGGAGCCCTCATTCAGATGGGAAGATGGGATCGAAGGAGAATTAGTGCCTGGGATGGCTCATTAGCATTCAAGCAGTTCAAATTAATTAAAACCTAGATGATTGTGCTGGCAATTAGAAGGCAATGACTACCACTTTTGCTCTTCCTCAGCAACGTTCAAGTCTGGTGGGACAAGTGCTCTGTAAACGACTTGTTTAGATGTGGCCCTTGTGATAAATCGCGCAGTTAAAGACAGGACCCACCACATGACCCATTGTTCCAGTTCTAGATATTTATCCTGAAGAGCTGAAGTTGAGGTCTACTAATAATATTGTAGGCAAGATATTAAACAAACTAAGTACTCAATCTAGTTTGTTTTCTAATGCTGTGATTAAAACACTCTGGCCAAAAGCAATATTTGGCTTATACCTCCTGATCATACCCCATAACTGAGGGGGAGTCAGGGCAGGAACTCAAGTGGGAGCTTGAAGCAGAAACCATGAAGGCATACTGCTTGCTGGCTTGATTCCCACTTCACTCAGGCTCATGCTAAGATAGCTTTCTTATACAGCCCAGGACAACCAGCCTAGGGACGGTGCCCATTGTAGGCTGGGCCCTCTGGCATTAATTAATAATCAAGAGAGTGCCCTCATAGACATGACTACAAGCTCATCTGACCTTGGCAATTCCTCAGTTGAGACTCTCCTGTCATATGACTGTGGGCTATTTCAAGCTGACAATTAAAACTAAGACAGCGTCCCTCAGAAGATGACGGTATAAAAATGTGTGCTCTGTAAATTCATACAAGAGCATTTTATTAAACCTTACAAATGAAGGAGGTCTTGCTATTCACAATGGCATAGATGCATCTGCAGGGCACTGTGTTGAGAGAGATGAGCTGGTCTTGGCAGGAAACAGATTGCACTATTCCACTTACATGGAGGATCCAAGACAGTTGAACTCCCTGGAGCAGAGAGTTGGATGGTGGCTGCCAGAGACTGGTGAGGGGAAGCGGGGAATTGCTGGGCTTTTAATTGTGTGAATGAAGGGAGTTCTGTAGATCTGCTATAAAATGCTGGGACTAGAGGTAACAATATTCAGGCTGTTAACTTGTCAGGAAAATATATCTCATGTCATCACAATGGAAAAAGGTAACACTCTACAATTATAATACAGGCTCCATGAATTAGGATTTTTTCAGAATATTCTACCTGGAGTGCAGATGACCACCTGTTGGAAGAGCCTAAAGGCCCAAAAAAGATTCTTCTCCCAGGAAAGAGTCTGGACTGTGTACAAGCACAAACTCCTAGCATGTGGTTCTTTACTGAGAGACATGACTCAGCTGTGGGCAAGTCACAGATGGAGACCTTCTTTCTATCCAGTTGAGGGAAAAGTATGAACAAATTTGTTCCCATTTCTCTATGCATTATGGTGTTTTCTTTTAATGGGGGTGGATATCAGGTTGGGGCCAGGCTTCATGTGTAGTAGCTCAGATGATACTAAGGAAAACAATAAGTTAACATGATCATCCTAAGCAAGAAGACCTTGTAAAAAAAGGGAAGGTCCACCCTGCAGCCAGGAATTCAACCAGCCACATAGACCAAGGAAAACTCACTACTAGTGGAGGGAAGGAAAAGCAATCAGGGCTCTGCGACTAGACACAGAAGAAGTACAAATCCAGAACCTTACTTTGTTTATCAGGGTCTACCCTGAGGGACAAGGTCAGTTCTCCCTGACAGGGGTGGTGGAAAATGCTATTCATATAAGTCAGCCACTTGGTACAGAGAGATGGATAGTTCTGAAAGCATCAAATGCTATCACTGTGTGCTTTGGAAAGTAGTTAGGGGATAGATTAAGGCACAAGGAACAACCTGAAGTAGAACATTCCAGTAGGAATTAAACAACCACCATGAGGAAGAATAGCCATAGAGTCAGTGGTTTGATGCTGAGAGGCAGGGTACCTCTTCTCCTATTGACCAGGAGCTACATCCCAGACAGTTGTGTGTTTATGCTGTGACAGACAGCATAGATAGTACCATGGGAGCCACAGCAAGATCAATGACTCCATGTAATGAGTAGGGGCTCTTTTCTACACTGGTGTTTCTTCTACTCTGACCTTTCTATCTCCTACATGAAAACGAAAATATGCAAGGATATAGTGGACCTGCGAGAAGCACTCTTAGAGCAGTCACACTGAACCAGCCCTACACAGCCAAGTCTCATCACCTGCCATCCTTGCTCACCCTGCTGAGATTCTCCTGGGTTCCCATGATACAAGGATTTCCTTGTCACAGGAAGTAAATGCCTAGGTCTATGAGATGTTGAGTGGCTTCTGGTCCTTGGGTGGTGGATATAGACAAGGACGCTACAGTTGTCAATTTTCAAGTTAACTATAGAAAGGAGTAGTCCTATATGCATATGTGATTAGGAAGGACTTTCATGGAGGTGGAGGTTTGGGAAGCAAAGAGAAGACAGAAAAAGTGTGAGACAGTGATGTTACTCAGTAGACCACAGTAAGATCTAGAGGGTTAGAGTCTGCTGTGAAACCCTCCTTCCCATTAGGACCTCCTGTTCCTGCTCACCCAGGCCTTCAGGCAGAATGTGGAGGTTCTTTTCTCTCTTCTCTATTCTTTGTCTCTTAGATGATATTTGAACCATGATGAAATAAGTTTGAAAGCAGCCAAGAGAGAAGTGAGAGCAAAATAGGGTCAGTTGAAAGGCAGGCGAGGGACATGGAAACGCCTCCCACCACCCCACTGTATTGAGCTAGAGATGGAATGCCCCTCTATGGGGGTCTTACAGAGCCAAGAGTGGACAGTCATTTCGATGTGTGCATATAACACTATCTGGGGAAAGAGGAAGCAAAACAAAACAAAAAACTCATGGGGAATTACTAGGAGAGCATGAGAGATCCATCAATCAGCCTTTGCCATCAACAAAGAAAGAGGCATGTGTATAGTCTCCCACAGCAGAAGGTGAACAACACATACACACACAAATAAACTTCAGGGCAAGTGGCGAAGCTTCTTATGTCCTTTAGTGACCAAGGGACATTCTTTCTTTGCTGGTGCTTGAGGATTCTGATCTGACAAGCTGGTTCCAGTTAGGAAATGAGTAAACCTTGGTAAATTACACACACAGTTTTATCATAAATGTTCTTGGTAAAAGCATAACAACAACAAAACACTATATTTTGTAAGCTCTTGATGCAAAACGTGACTTCCTTAGAAATGCAAAATCAACTATGCTTTACGCTGATAGTGTTTCAGAGAAGCCAGCAAAGGAATAACAACAGTGTGTGACTTCAGGGTTTCCTGCAAGGAGACTCTTGGTTTCCATTGTTCCCACCCAAGCTCAGAGGAACCATACTCCTGCTTCTAGCTCTGATTGTTTTTCAGCAGTTTTGTTTGTTTGTTTTTCAATGAACTGTGTTAACATCTGTAAAGAGCCTAAGACTTGATAGTAAGTTGGCTATGGCAGGACACTGTCTGGATGAGGCTGGGATAGCTTGCTGTTTCCACATGGCTAGGGTCAGGGTGCTGTCAAGATATTATTTCTGAGGAAGAATGTTTTTTCCTGTGTGGTTGTAAAAGGCTGTGTGTTGTTTTAGTTGTGACCGGGGTCTGGAGGTGGTCACTTGAGGTTAGCTGGTGACCCAGAGCCTTGACTCAAAGAGACACAGCTGAGGTCAACTGCCATTTTCCAATTGAGTGCCCTGGAGAGCTTGAGAAACATGCTTCTTCTCTCTCAAAAGCAGAAAGTGGATTCTGCCAGCTTCCTGACTTGGTGAGAGTGGGTTATCTGGAGATGGCTGAAAGAGGTCCTGAAATGCATGTTGAAATGTCCAGGCATGAATGGAAGACAATATAAAACAGTATACTGGGGACTGGAGAGTTGGCTCTGCAGTTAAGAGCAATGGCTACTTTTCCAGAGAATATGGGTTTGATTCTCAGGCATGGCAGCTCAAACTGTCTGTTACTCCAGTCCCAGGGGATCCAATGCCCTCTTCTGGCTTCTAAGGGCACTGCACACAGTGATGTGTAGACATACAGGCATGCAAAACACCCACACACATTAAGAAAAAAAAAAACCCAAACAAACAAAACAAAACAAAACAAAAAACCCAGACAAACAAAAAACGAACAGCATACTGGTGAGAATCTCAGCCACCAGCTTTAACTTGGACATGATCAGTCACATGCAGCAGACAATAGATACATGAGGAGAGGGGCATTTCCCTCCATGCTACAGTTAAGTCCTTTATAAAATTTCATTTCTGTTGCTGTGGTACAGGCACCTTGATCAAGAGTGACATAGGGGAGGAAAGGCTGTACTGAGTTTACATTCCTGGTTACTGAAGGGAAGCAGGAGAGGCAAGAATGTGGGACAGCCGGTCACCCCACACCCACCGTCAAGGGCAGAGGGGAAGGAATGCACCCATGCTGCCTGCTTGCTAGCTGGCTTTCCTTCACTTTCACACGCTTCAGGACCCTCTGCCTCAGGACTGGCTAACTCCAGTGGGCTGAGGAGTAAAGCATTCATTAGTAGTCAAGGCAGTCTCCCCTAGATGTTCCTCCATCCATGTGCCTCCAGGACAAGCCGATCTGAAGTAACTCCCCACGGAGATGCTCTTCCCAGTTGATTCTAGGCTGTGTGCGTGGACAGCACAACTAACCATCACTGTCTGCGTTTCGTCAGAAGCTTGGAAGATGATGACAGGTTTGTTCTCATTGTCTCTCCGTTCTCCACCAAGAAGCAGTCACTGAAGGCTGGAAAGGGAGGGAGCTAGCCAGGACAGCTTTTCACACCTGAGTCCCAGGCACACTTCTGCTCTCTCTCTTGCTGCATGCAGCTTTGGTTGGCATCTCAGACTCTCTTCATAATGGCCTGTCTGCCTGCTAACAGGGGTCAAGGCTCCTATAACCTCCAACCACAGAGTCACTGAGCAATCCAAAGCTTTAATAACTTAGGGAGGAGTGAAGCTGCCCAGCTGTCACTGGTGCAGGAAAGCGCAACCCAGAACATCTGGATACAATAGAGTTCAAATAACGGCCAGCATCGATGTAACTATCTTTTCAGAAACCAGTGCTTGATTGAACTCCCCCTCTGGGCTGAAGATTTTCTTCTTGCCTTTGAGTAGTTTATAAACTGGGTTCACAAGCCTCTCTTTCTTTATCTCCCAGAGATTTAGCTTTGATAAAAGACTTATTTTTGCATAAACTCCCTAGCCGAGCAGGAAAAGGTGGAGTACTGGGTTTTATAAGACATTAAATATGTGAGATTTATTATTATACAAGGAAAACGGATTCCTTCTATAAATGTTCGCTCTCTAGCTTCCTGTAGCTTTACATATTTTTAATGATGATGCATGACTTTATATACAGAAACAATTTTTTCAGGACTGGGAGACAGCTCAGCCAGTAAAGTTCTTGCCACACAAACACGAGGAGCTGAGCTCAGAGCCCTATGTAAGTTAAAATGAAGGGGTCAGAGGTTGCACCTGCAATGTTAGGGATAGGTTTGTGGGGACAGGTAGATCCCCGGAGCTTGCCACACAGTTGGTCTGAATAAGTTGGTAAGATTTACGTTTAGAGTCAGACCTTGTTACAAAAAACAAGGAGGAGATTGAAGAAGACATCTGTATCAACCTCTTGCCTCTCCTCATATGTACACACATGCGTGCACACACATGGACATGCACTTACACAAACACATAAACCACAAACCCAGACTCCACTACACAGACACACACCCACAGAAATGATTTAATTCTTTTTTTTTTTTTTTTTTTGTTTTGTTTTGTTTTTTGAGACAGGGTTTCTCTGTGTAGCTTTGCGCCTTTCCTGGAACTCACTTGGTAGCCCAGGCTGGCCTCGAACTCACAGAGATCCGCCTGGCTCTGCCTCCCGAGTGCTGGGATTAAAGGCGTGCGCCACCACCGCCCGGCAATTTAATTCTTTTTCAGAATATGCCACTTGAGTGTGAACTTGAGGGTAACACAGGCCTGGGGTCATTTCCTGCTTATCTGATCCATGATCTAATCTTTGTCAAAAGCCAGAGAAAGCAGCATATGAAGGCCCATAGTGTCAGTAACTTGAATTCATTTCCTAGTATTAATGCGAATTTTCTCTGGAGGAAAAAAAAATATTTAAAACAATTAGACTGCTTTTGTCACAGAAGAAATGTGAATTCTGGATCGTGTATCATTCCAAACTTATTTGAAGAAAATTTTAGTTAGTTTGCCTAAATTAGTCATTCTGTAGCAAAGTCAATTAAAAATATACTGGTCATTTACGTTTAACAAATCTACAACTTTGAAACAATGTAACTACTTTTAATTCCCTAACATCCTTGTTGAAACAACTGCCAGGTAAGGGTTGGAAACAGTCCCAGTGTGTGCTGCCAACAGCTTCCCAACCCTCTGCCCAAGACCGGGTATATGATTTTGATAATGAAAGCTGAAGCTTTTTATAGTGAAATATTTTGAGCACATCACTGCTGCTCTGTGAGATTCTGAGAACTGAAACATGCGGTCTGATTATTATCCTCAGTGGTTTTCTGAAAAGCATAATTTTTCTGAGATAATTTCTGGAGAATTCCATATCAAGGGAAAGGCCCACTGGGATATGCAATTTTCCAGGAACTATAAGGAAAATATTTAAGGGTAGATGGTGATCTTCTGGCTGGATGAAACTAGACAGAGAACAATTAAGAATTGCCAGATTGTTCCATTTTTTGTTGTTTTGAGTAGATCTTGCTTTACACCCTGGCAGTTCACACTCTTTCTGCCTCAGCCTCAGGTGACCGGATGTGAAGCGAGGGCTCCGGGCCTGGAGGAGGGTGCTTTCAGGTTTGCACTGAGTGGAGCCCAGGAGTGGAACCAAGAAGCAGCCCTTCGCTGTGCCGGGGCAATTCTGGCTCCTCTGCTCTGTGCCTTCAAGTTTGTGTGGTGACTATTCAGATAAATGAGAGGGTAACACCTTTTCACTCTGGGGAACTTTTAAACAATCTCAGATTTATTTAAATAAGCTCCAAATTAAACAAACAAACAAAAACACATATAAAGGGGTGGAACATAGTTAATTTTACAGAATGCTGTTCATCCAGAGGAACAGGCAGGTAAGTGCTTTGTTTGGCTTTGTTAAATTATAATTTCTGTACCCTTCAGAACAAATATGCTTCTTTTAAACATATGTTTAGCTGTATTTTAATATACGTAGATCTAAATTATTATGGAATGATTTACATAGTTAGATAAAATACTGTATTTTATGTCATTTTGTAAGATCTGAGGAGCCATACGTAAGTAGTTTAATCAATCATTGTATTGGTTTTTTTTAAATAATGATAGAAAGTAAGATAGTATGTCTTTGAAGGTAGAAGTACAATTTAATGTGCCAAAATGAAACCTAGTTATTCTTATTAAGTGATTTTACCTCACATATATAAATGTCCTCAATTCTTTAAAAATTACAAGAATGAAATTTGTTGATTTTTCCTCAGTTTGAAACCCAGGGAGCCCACTCCCCTTGGCACACAAAGTGCATGCCCCAGGAGCCCCTCACCTTGGTAGACGAAGTGGAAACCCCGCGCAGATGCTCCACTCTTGGCGCTGAATCGCAGCAGAATCTGATTGGATGTAGCCAGTGGCAGTGTTTCACCTGGAAAGTCAAGCAGAGGCAAGGCTATCCGATCTGGCAGTCACACTGGGCTATGTTGATGGCATTCTCAGAGAAACATGGACTTGAGAGTCCACAATAAATGCTTCAAATTAAATAGAGCAACACTTGATTTAGGGGTTTAAGACCCAAGCACCTTGCTTTTATGAACATTTTTAAAGCCTGTTCTTGCTTTGTGGAGTCTAGTAAACTGGACTGCAGTCGTGATGGAAGGCTATCTATGAAGGACAGGGAGCAGGCCTGTGGCTGACCACACAGGGGTTTTAAGTACTGACAGTCACGTGAGGGGCTGAATTTACCATTATCTGCTAGACTTTTAGTGGGAGAAAATTTGTTTATTCCAACACCATTTTAGAAATATTAAAGGAGTCATCAAAGACTTCAGAAACAAGTGTTTAACCTTTAAAGCAGGGAGCAGATATAGCACCTTGAGAAGCATCTCCCAAGAGCTTATAAGGATCCCAAGACCCCTGACCCCCAAACTACTGGAGGAGAATCTGTTACTTGAGGCATTTGGTATGGCCTTGTTAGAATGCCACAAAGCTGAATTATGAAGATTTTGGTGAATCAGGAAATAGAGAGAAACCAAAAACAAACAAACTTTAACTTTGATGGATTAACACCCATATTACACACAATTAGCATTTTGGGAGTAAAGTAAAAGTTTGCCCAATTCATATAATCAATGCTAAGAAATGAATGATTGAAAATACCAATTAGTGTTTATCCACAGATGAGGGCTGGTAACTGTGCTGAGCTGGCCCAGAAGGATATGAGTGTCTGAGAATCTATGGGGGCTGGTGTGAAGGGCCAACAAGGAACCACAAAGTCCTTGGATGTTTACTACATGTATAACATATATGCTTGGAATTAAAGGAGAAAACGATAGATTTAACCCCATGAGGAAGGGGAAAAGATACACAGAACAGAAAACAAAATTTATTATTTTCCTTCCTTCTCCTGAAACATACCATTTTTTGAGATGAATGTAATTCTTCCCACAATCTTAGTGAGTAAAATAATGAAGACTTCTGAAATCTACAGACTTGTAGACTCAAAGGTGGTTAAATTTCCTGTTCATCATAATGGGTCGGGGACAGGAGTTTAAAACAATCACTATAGTTGTACAGTGGAACTCAGTGCAAAACAGTTTGAAATTTTACCTGAATGGGACCCAGAGAGAGAGCTGAGCAGCCTGGCCTGTGGGTGGGTTCCATCAAACAGCTCGGCTAAGTCATTCAGCGCAGTCTGGAAGTAGGCAAACTGTCCAAACACCACTAGCAAAAGAGGGGAGGGTGGGACATACTCTTATTAGGAGCAAAGGAGAGCTTGTTCAAACACATTCATTGTCCCCCTAGAGGATTGTTATTTCAGGAGTCTTATAAAAATAAGCACAAATGGGGGCTGGAGAGACGGCTCAGTGGTTAAGAACACTAGTTCTTGCACAGGACAGGGGTTTGATTCTCAGCACCCACATGGTGACCCACCTGTCCATAACTCCAGTTCCAGGGACTCTTATGCCCTCTCCTGGCCTCTGCAGGCACTGCATACATCTGGTACACAGTCATATCTATAGGCACCCCCTCGTACACATAAAATAAAATAAATTTTAACAAGCAAAAACAATCCTACAAATGTATTTTCTGTTTTCTTAGTTTTTAGTGATTAAAACTGTTTTATTTCACTTCTTATTCTTTTGACACAGGAGAGGAATTATTATTTTATGAATAATTTGAATATTGAGTAAAGCATTTTTAATAAATACAGTATTAAGATAATATAAAATATTGATGAAAGCATACTGTTTTTTATCATTTATTAGATATATTTTGTTCCATAAAAAATATCTAGGTAGGGACCAAGCTCCATGATATTTTGATAAGGAATTAGAAACGTATTAGAATCCTTTGTCCACATTAGCACACTGCCAAATGAATAAGTACTTGATTTAGAACCCTGTTTCATGGACTTCTTTGGATTATTCCATACATTTTCTTTTAATTTTATGCTCACAGGATATCCTACCTTCACGTAAAACACAGCAACATTGGTTGCAATTCAAATTAAATCAGTGTTTATATATTAAAATGGACAAAATAAAGGAGCTTCACAATATTTTGAAAAACTAGTTTAGTTTTAGTATTAACATATTTAGGTTTAGTATTGACATATAAGCCCCAAACAAATTATTCTTTATTTGTTTATGTGCAAGGTTTATGTGCAAAGTTCCTGCTAAATAATAATGAACAAGGTATTAAAATATGCTAGTGTTTTTGTTTTTGTTTTTCCAGACAGGGTTTCTCTGTGTAGCTTTGGCTGTCCTAGAACTCACTCTAGACCAGGCTGGCCTTGAACTCAGAGATCTACCTGCCTCTGCCTCCCCATGCAGGGGAATAAGGGTGTGTGCTACCACTGTCTGCAAAATATGCTAGTTTTAAGGGTAAAAATTCTAGTAGAACAAAGTTCATGTTTTAGTAAGCATAATGGGGGCAGTCTATTATGAGGGTGTGCTTGAAGAGGCAGACTCATGTGGTACTGTTGAAGACAGGACACATACACACACACACACACACACTGAAGCTTGCATTTTGACATTTTTAAACTTCTAAAGAGCAGCAAAAGCAGGCCTGAGGGCTAAGTAGGTTCTCTCAGACGATGAGGTTCACTAAGGACTTCATGGTTCAAAGGTTACAGCAGGGGCAACATCTTAGTTCACCCCTGTACACCACCCTACCCCCACTCCCACCCTTACCCACTCCCTAATGAACTGAATCCTCTTATGTTAGGTCTGAAAGCTTGAGTTTCTTGATTATGAAAACAGTGAGTCACACACATTTGCTTCCTATTTTCCATCAAGAATACTTTGGTAACATGAACTTGATGGTGGAAATTACCAGAGTAATAAAGAACTCACTAACACAGTTTTCAGCTGTCTCACTCAACAGGGCAGCAGGCTCTGTAACAAACACAGAGGCAGACAGAGCCTGTGGTATCAGCAGGATTGGGGCAATCAAGTCATCTAGGGAAGGCCATGGCATCTTCCCTGACCAGCATTCCTAAGCCATGATCTCTCTACCCAAGTGAGCAAATGGGCCCAACTCACCTGCTGAATGAAGGAAGCCTCGGAGCTTCCAACCTCAGCAAGCTGTGTTGCAAACCCACCTCAGCGACGTCTCTGGGAGAAAATTAATGTAGTGTTTCAACAGCAGGATTTAAACCCATGTGTCTGGGTGTGAAAGTGGGATATATGGAAACTCTCCTAGCATACAGACGCATTGTGAAAGATGGCTGTTTAGTTAGTAGTCTGGAAGTGGGGAGCAGCTGTGAAGTCCCCAGGCAGCTGCAGCTTCAGGGCCTGGGACAAGAGAGCTGAACACGTGCACTTTGCTCAGTAGGGAGACAGGAGTGGAAGAAGCATTCACCCAGTTCTGGATCAGGCTTAGGTTATATGAAGGGAGCTTCCAGATCCCAAACTCGGGATCTACAATGACCTATTTTTTTTTCTTTTAAGATTTATTTTTATTTCTGAAATATGTATCTGGGTGTGGGTATATGCATATGAGTGAAGGTGCTTGGGGAGGCCAGAGATGTAAGATCGCCTCAGACTGGAGTGGGCTCAAATACATATCCTCACACATAGATCCACAGATACATATAATTTAAAATAATAGAAAAATCTGTTAAAATATTTTATCTCAAGTACATTCTCACATTAAAACTTATATGCTCCATTTCTGAGTATACTACTGTTGATTTAATGTAAAGGAAAATTGTGGCTTATGAATTTTGTTTCTTTCTTTTTCTCTCTCTGTATTTTTTTTTTTTTTTTTGGTTGACCATTGAGAAAAATGGAAATACCTTGTAGGACTGTAAAAGCTACTATCTGGCTTTCTCCAGTAAAGAACCACAATCCATCGACCTCACTGGTCAGAAGCCAGAGTGGACATTGCATAAAATGTATTGTGAGTGCAAGGCAACCAGGACTCCTCTGCCTCTGCATCTCATAGTCTCAAGGATGATGACTCCGCCAGCCAGCTGAGCAGAGCATGACTCATGCTCTCGACCTGCATGTGCCTCTGTTTCTTGCCTGACATTTACAAACAACTGACTTCAAAGCCATTTCTGGGCACAGCATGGAATGGGGCCACATTAATGGTTGAGAAGCAACAGCCTCCTAGAGAGAAACATGAACGCACGGAGCCCTGTTGGTAGAAGAGCATCAGGGGGCACTGTGTGGGGTGGGTTTAGAAAATCTGTTACTTTAGTGATCAGCATTTCTTTTGTATCATTTTGTCCTAATTTTACCAAACAACAGATAAATTAGCTCCAAAGTATGCAGCAATGAATTAAAAGCAACAGCAATTTCTTACCAAATTCCTTGGGCACTGTGATGGAATAGATGCATATCTGACCAGCTGTGTAGTTATGAGGGTAGTTCGGTGATAAAACAACCCCTTCCGATCCCGTGTACTGGCCTCCACAGGGTGCTGCAAACAAAGCCAGCCAAGAATGGTGAGCTGTGTATGTGACAGTGGGTGTTGCTTCAGGTGACAGGTGAGCCCTGTGGGCAGATCTGGACATGCATAGCCTGCTCATCTCAGAACCAACACAAGTACCCATGTCAATAGCCAGCCCTGCACTGTCAGCAGGGGTCACGGGAGCACCAAGCAAAGACCCACACCAGGAATAAAAGCTTTCCACTCAAACAGAGACTGATGTTATTATCAGGAGCCGTCTGAGGAATGTTTAAGTAACAGTGAAAATAGTTGTACTACCACTACTAAAAATAATCATAAGCAACTGGACAAGAAGAGAGGTTCCCAGCATCATCCTGGGGATCAGTCATCAGACTTATCTAAGAGATACAACGATCCCATCCATTGTTAAAACATAAAGAAGTGACCTTCACCTTTTAAAAGTTTTGTTTGTTTTAATTTTGTCTTTCATGGATACCCTTCTGTGGCTGCTTTACATGAGTTCAAGATAAGATTAAAGACCATGACCAGACAGTTAGGTAAGCGATAAGGGGGAGAGAAAGTGAGCTTATCATGGAGTATTTGTGCATATATGTGTGTATGTGCATGTATGTGTGTATGTATTTGTGTGTGTGCATATGTATATATGTTCATGCATTTGTATATGTATATGTGTGTATGAATGTAGGTATATGTGTGTGCATGCATGTGTGTATATGCATGTATGTGCATATGCATGGACATAAGCGTGTGTATGTGATTGCATATGTATATGAGTGAATTTATGTGTATGGTGTATATGTGTGCATATGCATGTGTGTGTACATGTGTATGCATGTGTATATGTGTGGATGTGTGCATCTATATATGCATGTGTGTATGTATGTGTATATGTGTGTATTTGTATATATATGCATGTATGTGTGTGCATAAATGTGTGTATATATATGTGTGTGTATATATGCATACCTGTGTGTGTGTGTGTGTGTGTATATATATATATGCATGTGTGTGTATAAGTATGTGGTTGTGTGTACATACAAGTATATATGTCTATACAGAGATGTGTATATGCATGTGAATGTGTGTATATATGCATTTGTGTGTATGCATGAGTCTATGTTTGTATGTGTGTATATATGCATGTGGGTGTGCATGTACTGTGAGGTTATATGGACCTTTTCCTCCTCCTAATGATCTTACTGACTTGGCTATTCCTTTTTTGGGTAAACCAGAAATCGCTTTAGCTCATGTGGTTAAAGCCCGATTTAAGCATCAAGACACTGGATCCAACTGAGCCCCAGTCACTTGTTCAGGTTGTGACTTAAGTCACCAACACTGGCATCTTGCATGTGACATCAGGAAGGACTGGCCCTGTTCTTCCTTTCAGCTGTGTGGCTGGGGACCAAGGCACCAGGACCAAGCTTCCCATAAACCCCTGGCCTTTTCCACTGTCCTGTACCATGTGATGGCTCTTTATCTTAGGGACACCACTGCTGACTTGAATTCACAATTACTTCTAGGATGTAAGTTCATTTTCTTATTAAGATCCTTTTCTTCTTTTTATTATAAATATTGGCTTACACTTAAATGTGTAAGTTAATGAGTTTTGCCACATACACATATTATACTTGGTGCTTTGGTCAGAATCCCCCTCCCCTCTCCCTTCCTCCTGGCCTCCTTCCCATTCATGACATTATTACAGTTCATTTATTCTTGATATGGCAATTTTCAAGTGGTTTAAAAAGAAGAAATTAAAGATAGCCTGTTTAATCTGTTCAGTGTTAATTAGCACACTGTTAAGTCCTAATGGACAAACAGGACATTTTCCATGATTAATAAACTCTGTGGAATGTGGTAACAAGAATGGGAAGGCACTTGCTACTAACCAGAGAGTTAATGACTGTTGGGAGACTTCCCCCAATCCTGCACTGCATGACTTGGCAGGCTCACTTCTTACCACAGAACAATAGTTCACATTTCTGACAGCTTCAACACATTCAAGGCCAACCAGGAAAGGCTTAACTAATTTAACAAACCGCATCATTTGTTCTGAAATTTTCTTTCAGAGTAGTTTTATTGTCCCAAAATATCTACCACGACTATGGTGCTGGCCAGTAAACACAAGCTCATTTGGGAAGAGGAAATTTGATAGGCAAAAAAGCTGCCTCCATCAGACTGGCCTGTGGTACATTTGCTGGATTGATGGGGGAGGGTCCAGGCCACTGTGGGCAGTGTCATCTCTGGGAACGTGGTCCTGGTTGGCTAGCAAAGCAGGCTGAGCAAGCCATGTGTGGACTTCCTCCACGAGTCCATGCCCTTTGCTTCATTCTGGTTCCAGGTTTGGCCCGACTTCCCTCCAAGATGGAGCGTGGCCTGAGTGTTTGAAGCTGAAATTAACTATTTCCTCCCCAAGTTGCTTTTGATCCTGGTGTTTTAGTACCAAAAATAGGAACCCTAACTGATACAAGTATTTTACAATTTGTAAATTGAAACGTTAATTCCCCTTTTAGATGGAGGGTATTTGTGTATAATCTCAAAATATAAGTTTCCAGTGAGATACTGTGACACTGGCCATCAGTGTTGACAGTTGACTGTTTCCACCTCAGCTACACCAATTCAACCTGGCTATTTCAGAAAAAAGATTTGCTTTCTCAAAAGCTTAGGAACCAAATTTCTAAAATTAAGTATAAAGGATGGAAACCTATTTTATTTTAGCTCAGTCATATGAAATCCAAACAGCCCATTTTGCAAATACCCCATTCCTCTTATATCTAACTATATCATCTGTTCATCCACCCATCTATCTATCTATCTATCTATCTATCTATCTATCTATCTATCTATCTATCTATCATCTATCTACCTAACATCTATCATCTATCTTATTTGTCATCTATCTTCATCTTTTATTTATTTTTTTTATCTTCATCTCTTTATTGAGAAGCTTCTGAAGCATGTACCTCCTGTGGATCAGACGGAAAAGTGAAAAAAACAGACACAAAAGTTTCAAATCATCTGAATAAAATAAAAACATTGCCTTGTCAAACACAATGAGAACATCTAAGTGACTAAGAACTGACTTAAGGACTTAGCAGTAACTGCCTAAGTGAGTGGCCCCCATCTTGGCTGGGAATTATATCCCTTGATTGTGAGACTGTATTTAAAGTAAAATGTTTGACAGAAGGAAGGAGTGAAGTTGAGTCAGACATACCTTGGCAGGCAGGTAGTGCCCGGTCCCAAGAGGGCTTCCCATCAGCTCCTGTCACACACTCAATGGATGAGGGATCCACAATCTTATAGCCAGAGTCACACTGATAGGTAACTGTGGAGCCCAGTTTGAAGTCAGTCCCAATCCTTGTTCCATTCATTATGTTCCCAGGATCAAAGCAAGCTTCCCGGGGCTTCTCTGAAGGCGAAAGAACATGTGTGCCATGATTGCATCCATGAGTACTTATTCTTTTTGTTTCTTCACTTACTTCACTCAGGGCCTACCAGAGTGTCCAGCATGGAAAAACTTCTTAGGAACACTCACCCATCAGCTAATGACCATGATAGCTTACAAGTTCACAGCTGGGAATTTTTTTCCAATAAGTCAATGATATTTACTCCCTTAAAATGACAATTTTATTACAGAGTGATATAAAGTTATTTTCACATAAGCAAAGCCAGGGTGTTTGTGTGATGTGCAGTTTGTAAGTTGTTGGAGGTCTAATTGGTGTGCATTTTAAAATGGATTGAGGAAGATTTGAGGCTCATTTTCCAACTTATTCCTGACCCATCCCACCATGAACTTGTTGCACACAATTGAAGACTGATAATTTGGTTTTACAAAATGAAAACTGCAGATTCCCTGTAAATCAAGTGCATGTTCTCATGGCAACGTAGACAGAATCAAGTTAGACACTCAGAAAGGGCTCTGAATTACTGTTCTTGGGGCCGATACTATACATTGAAGACTGTCAAGCTTAGCAGGCAAATGACATGAGTGACAGCTACCAAAGAGGACATCTGGTGTGTGACAGTTGCCCCATGATTTCATCTTGGAGACTCACTGAGGGTGTACCACATGCCAGCCTGAGCTGAGCTCAATGCCAGTTATTGCCATCGTTCTTCAGTGTAAGTGCTGACAATCTGGAGACCAGATCCAGCAGGGCACTCATGAGGACACACTTGTGAGCACCAACCCTGTAGCCACTGACTACAAGGCCCAGCCTTGGTGTCACGTAAACTCTGTCTGGACAGTCAGAGTTTGTTACTCTGCAATATTTTTCACTTTCTATTTCAACAGGCCACTCATAATATCAATAAATCAATGAGTATCTGTCTATAACCATGTGTTCTGTGAAATTTTAGAGTTGATTCGTGCTTCATTTACTAAACATATCTTTATTTTCACCTCCCCATGAAAGGGCTTAGTGAGGCCAAGGTCTGAGGAACTGAACTTCACAGACTTTCCAGTGGGTGTTACAGAAGGTAAAGAACACTATTCATCTCAATGTCATGGCCGTCTCTTTGGTGGTGTAGGAGGGATGGGGCATAATGCGGTTATTTGCATTGAATTAGGCTCTGGGATAGCTTCAAAGCCTAGAAAAGCATCTAGGTTCTTTTTCTTTTGGTTTGAAAACTCTGCCTCTATGCAAAGTTTATAAATGCCATTTCTTTTATCTACTACAGAAATTCAAGTGTCAATCATATATGTAAGGTGCTTTGGAACATACAAGTGCAATGCTGAATTCCATTTTGTATTTTTTGTCTGGGATCAAGATTGATGATGTTACTTTCATTTCTTCCTGGTCACAGTCAGCATGTCGTTCATCACCCAACTGAGCAATTGTATGCATTAATCTCGGAAGGAAGAGTGATATGGAGACTGTTAGGTGTGCAAGAGAGAGAAAGGGACTGAGTAGGCTTAGAAATACACCCAGGGCATGGATGACATGTAGTTAGTGGGAAAGGAAAATATCAAACAAATATCACATCTTGGGGAGTCTTATGGGAAGTACAAGAGGCACGTCTCGCTATTTTATTCATTAGTTTTCAAGATTTTCAGTTAGACTTTTAACACTCTGTGGATCAACACAAAACAAGGGGAGATTACCTGGTAGACATTCTCCCAATTTATATAATATGTTATAGCTGGATGTACCATAGATACTGACGCTGTTAGGATAATTTATTAAATTTAAAAGAGCAATTCATGTTTACATACTTTGGTCAACAACATCAATTTATCTGAAAACCTTTCCCTGCTATCGGTGGTCTCTTAGCAAGCAGTTGATAGGCAAAGATCAATGTCTCTATTTGCCTCATTGAAAACATATTAGGATATTCCAAATGTAGCTGACATTCTCATAAGTCTTTATAGTAGCCTTGAACCACATGTAAAACACTAAATATTTAAATGGATAAGGAATAAAAAATAAAACTGGCTATTTTTCACTGCTTGTTTGCTCATAGACGTCAAAATTGCCCCATTTCATTGTTTATCATTCAAGATATGGTAAGCACAGCTTTGTTTTCAAGCATCATCCTTGCCTCATTAAAAGGGGAACATTTCCTGTTGTGTCAATCAATGTAGACCCATGGCTTTGCCTTTCTTTCTGGTTCTCTTTTGCTATAAATCTCTTTCAGACCCATGTGTGGCTTGGTAAGACGTGGCTTACACAGCTCTTGACTTCGCACTACTGATTGAGAGTTGGGTAGCTGGTTTGTCTTCAAATGACTGCATCTAATCTTGTGGTTCTATTTACTGATTGTCAGTTCCGAGTGCTCGGTGATAAATCACAGACCCCTTTCTGGCTTACATTTTGCTATGTTTTCTAATTAGATGGCTTCGTACTGGTGTGTATTTTTCTGTTGTTCCTGTCCATTCCACTTAGGAATACCTTTGCAAATTCCTGCTTTGTATAACAAATTGGTGGTACATGGAGGGCTCCTGGGGTGGCTGCATGGTGAGGCTACCCTGGCACCCTTCCTGGCCCATCATATCTAGCAACTGTCTCTGCCATTTGTTGCACTCCCGCTGAGATTGCTCCCCCTTGACCACGCAGTCACAGCAATTATGTTGGCCCCCAGTGAGGCTTTCCCACTGACTCTTCAAGAAAATGTTTCAAACATTAAGAACTAAAAATACCCAATTAAAGGATGACTGTTTGGAAACAATGAACCCAAATAAAGAAGTCTCCTTCACTTTTGCTATTAACTTTATATACTTGTTTTTAGTGGACCCTGGCTTAAGTAGCTGTTTGGGCTGTAGCTATAGTAGACCAGAAAAAGACTTGGTGAGGGTTATCTAGTGTCTTCTGAATATGAGTGCCATTTGATGAGGTGCTACTACATAAAGGCCATTCTCATCACTCCCAAACATAGCTGTTTCCACTCCAAAGGCATAGGCTCAACTGTACAATTTTTACCATGCATTTTAATAAAGACCCTATGTTTGTGCATTTTGAGATTGTAAACATTTTTTTTTTAAGTTAGAGCCTTATAAAGCAATACAAATCCATTAAAATGGTGACTGAGATAAAAGGCACCTTCATTTTACTTTATAATTTTCACTACAAGTTTATTTACTTATTTTTACCTAAATCCTCATTATGATTGATGTTATCAGGCTAACTACTGTCTAATTATTGCTGTGTCTTAAACTCTCTCTTCCTTCAGTCACAAAGGAATTCATGTTGCAGAATGGCATTTGTTTTCATGGATTCCACAACAAAATGCTCAGGTTGGAGTGCTTTTGTGTGCAGTTTTTTATGTTTTCCTTGGATTGGATAGATCACAAATCACCTGTGGGCTGTGGACCTGAGTTTCAGAGACACGAATATCTGTCTGGATCAGAGTTTCTCATGGAGTATGTGCCCATGGGTGAGGGAGACACAATGGGGGATGGATAGCGCCCCAGTGGGAAAGATTGAGGCAAAGCTATCTCAATGAATTTAAATCTAGGCATCTTAAGAAATGCTAATGCATATCAAAATAATTCTTAAATGTCATCGAACCAGTTATTGCACATGCCATAATCTATCCTCAGGTGACAATGCCCCCGGAAAAAACCTTTTTCCTGCTATTTTTGCCTCTTTTTCATTCAGAGATAGGAATAGGTTTTTTAACACATAGAAGCTGTGATTTTCTTCTTCCAAAAGACCACACACACACACACACACACACATACACACACACACACACACACACAGCACATGTGTTTGAGATATAAAATCTCACAAAGAAATGCTGACAGCAAACATCACCCCAGACACAAGGTAAATTTCCCACAAATCCATTCTGTCACATACCTTTAAATTCAATGGCAAACCCCGACAGGCCAACTGAAGCATCGCTCCTGAATGCCAGGAAGAGGCTGTTACCACTACTCTCAATTCTCTCTGGGGCTTGAGAGCCCTGGAAGCTTCCGATCAGGGGGCTGTTGGAGTCCTCCCCTTCATAGATATGCAGGAAGTCGTAACTGGGCTCCATGCTAAAACTACAGGAAAAGAGAGTGTCACTTGAGTCCCCTACACAAGCCTACCCCGTGTCTCAGAGTAAGCTTTTGCGAACACATTATGGTTTAGTTTGCTTTGATATAATAATTTAAATTATTACAACAATCAAACACAAACCAATCACCATGCTAAATTAGAAGTATAATTTGTAATAAGTACTATCAATGTTTTGCATAATGGCTAACATATCCAATAGTTGACAATTTTAAATGGAGCTAAAAGAAAAAAATTATAGTAATATGGGTGTAGCACCCCTCCCCTGTCTCTGTGACTTGCTAAAGAAGGGCAATTTGAAAGAGACTGGACTCAAAAGAGATAGATTACCATGGAATCTTGATGATTAAGTGGACATTTTGAGATTTAAAATGTATGTACTTTGCACTGCTGTATATTATAAAAGTTAAAAATTAAAAACCTCTCACTGTTTTTTTACATTAAAAATGGTAATTATCTTTGTTTCCTTGGGTAAGTGAGCCAATGTTTATGGTTCCTGCCTGGGCAGAGAACAAATATTTCTCATCATGTACCACATTGAATATTCCAACCAATCTCTCTCTTATTCCCTCATTCTCACCCTCCTTCCCAATTTCTCTGCTTCTCTCTCACTCTTTATTTTCTTTTCTAATATCAACATCCACTCCAAGTTAAGACTTGAGTCATCTGTTACCAAGAGGCACAATGACATTCCTGCTATCCTAAAACATCTATTTGTAAATTTATAAATTTTTAGCACTAAATTTTATTGGCAAATTTGCTGCCATCAGACATGATTGAGGAAGAGCAGAGGGTCCAAAGCTCAGGGAGTTGGTAGAATCATGAATGCCATGTGGGATTTTATTGGAAGAATAATTTTAGTCATGGTCATTTTTATGGATAATTCTAGAAGCTAATCGTGTGCCATCTCCAATATGTAGCCAGGCTGATTATGATCATCATTATCTACTGAACACTGAAACACAATCATATTATGAAAAAAACCACATTCTGTGCTGAACATGTTTTACGTATACAATAGTTTGGGCATGGAACCCTGGTGTTTAATTTACAATTCATTCCAATGACCTTTGTAATAATAAGGCTTATTTCCATGTATCATAGCACTATATACCTGTAAACCTTAACTTCCCCAGATCTAACCCAGTTCGTGAAGTGGGTTTGAGTTCTGTGAATGAACATCACCATACGGTCCACAGGGACAGTGATAAACATTGCTCCCCATAGTCACCAATACCAGCATACACTTGCTGTGGTCCTAGAATGCTCTCCTCCAATTTTTCTCATGTCAGACTCCCATCCTCCCTACAAGAGCACATCAGAATTCAGTCTTCTGAGAGAGCCCTGTGTGTTAACAGAGTCCTCTGAAGACTGGGCTTGGTGTCCACATACGGGGGCCTCAGAAGGATATCTTAGGTTCCTCCTGTCTGAGCATCCTTGTTCCTACACAGCATTCTGCCTACTTCCCTCACACCACATGGACCCTGGGATGACAGTCACAGGATGATTCTCATCTTAGCACACAGACTCTCCAGCTCAGAGAACCTATCAGACTATGGAACTAAACAGAGAGGGAACAAGCTAATGGTTCACAGGATCCAATAGTTGGAGGATACTTGGGGATTATTTGTGTTGTCCATCTTTCAGAAAGGTGTGTAAAACACAGTAAGGAACCTTTCTTTGATAAATGTCCTTATTTATTATCAAATGGAATGTTCCTTGGTAGCTTTGATCATAGGTCACTGCCACAGGGGAGGTGTGAAACTGAGTAACGAGGCTCTGCTTGTATCTGATGGGCACTTCACTCTATCTCTAGGAGTCAGATGGACATCCGGGTTTTAAGGAAGGTCTACGAGAGCAGGCTCACTCATTCTGTGTGCTCGCTGATTGTCCTGCCAGTATTTGTTCTCTTGGTCATCCGTAGAAGTACCCTCAGAAGAAAGTGCCCTGTTAACTGACTGACACTCGGAATCTCAGACCCATGGAGGCCAGAGGTTATGGCCTGGCTTGCTCATATCTTGCTGGCCCAAGAACAGCCTAGCTGGATGCAGGGCTATACTATAACCCCCAAGTCCCACCTATATGACTATATGTCAATGAATAAGGCCCTGTGTATAAAAGGTTCCAAACCTCCCCTAACATCACCATCACTCAGGGGTTCAAGCATGAGTAGGTAAAGGGCCTTTCACATTTACGCTATAACCACCATGGGATGGACTTTAGTAAATCATTATGGTACTGAACATTTATCATCTAGTGTAGCAGGAGTGAATGTCCATTTCTTAGACACTGATATCTAGAACGCAAACCTTACAGGAGGCAAAGTCTGGGGAATCTTTTGGTTTTATGTCTACTTCATCCCAACAGGTTTTTTTTTTTTTTTGGTTTTTTCGAGACAGGCTTTCTCTGTATAGCTTTGTGCCTTTCCTGGAACTCACTTGGTAGCCCAGGCTGGCCTCGAACTCACAGAGATCTGCCTGGCTCTGCCTCCCGAGTGCTGGGTTTAAAGGCGTGTGCCACCACCGGCCGGCTTCCCAACAGTTTTAATGATGGTAACAGCATTGCTCTGAGGACTGTTGGACAGAGAGTGCTGTGGAAATGAATCAGCTTTCACAGACTGCAGTGAATAGGCATTCCTCTGTCAAGCATCTCCATAGCATGTTTTTCACCACTGGGCCGAATATTCTGCAAATGAAGCCTTGATGTACATACAGAACACAGCGTGGGCTGGATGAGCAGTGTGCGAAAGAAATTCATGCATGTCTTACATGCAGAGCTTTGCTCATCAAGGCAAAAATCTCTTAGCTCCTGCCACCCTGCCTCTGACTGGGTATCTGCTAGACTCACTACCTGTCAAGTTGGACACTCTGAGGTGACAAATGTAGTGAGTTGGGTATGGCATTAAAATCCTACTGAAATGAGGTAGTCTGCACCAGACGTACCTTTTGAATATCAAGGCAATGACAAAGTCCGGGTTCACCTTAATTCTCCAATCACACTCCTTTCCGGGAGGGTACGGCTGTGGGTAGTTAGGGGATAAAATCACTCCAGCTGGGCCTGTCAGATTCCCACCGCAAGCAGCTGTCACAGAACAAAGTCATAGGGGGAATGTTAGAGCTCAGATTCAGAATGCTGAACACAGGTAGGTAATGCTTTCTAGAAAGGCTGCAATTGTCAGCATGGCCATCTAAGACAGTTGGCTTACACATGTTAGAACAAGTTATTAAAACTCATAAAGTCTGTACCTTTCATTGTGATCCTTGAGGATTTTATACTTCATCTGGTTTTTAGAGAGAATTCTTAAACATTTATTTATTTATTTTTGAGGCAGGTTCTCGTTCTGTAGCCCAGGCTGTCCTGGAACTCACACTGTAGCTCCAGCTGGCCTTGAAACCACCATGATTCCCATGCCTCCCCAGTGTAAGGATTACGGTGTGAGCCTACAGTCCCCAGCTATGCTTTATGTGCTTACAACTGACAAATAAAATGTCCTTTAATAGCTTAAACTTTATTCAAATTAATTGAACAGTCTACTTAACCCTCACACTCTCTACGCATGCACACATACATGTGCATGTATGTACTTAAACTCAAAGCTATATAAAACCCTTCTTGAATGTCACCATATGATTCCAATGATTCTGCTGTCATTTCTCATCCATTTATGAAGTCACTGAGCCTCTAGAACACAGGCTTTGAGTGACATAATGACCAGTCTTTTTTTTTTTTTTTTTGGTTTTTAGAGACAGGGTTTCTCTGTGTAGCTTTGCGCCTTTTCCTGGAACTCACTTTGGAGACCAGGCTGGCCTCGAACTCGCAGAGATCCACCTGCCTCTGCCTCCCGAGTGTTGGGATTAAAGGCATGCGCCACCACCGCCCGGCTCATTTTTCTTTATGTCTAATATCCAGGACACTTCCTTCATCACAAGGAAACAGCTGTTTAGTAAGCAATTGCATCATATTTCAAGTTCCCACAGTATGGGCCTGGGGTTCTCTCCCCACTGGATCAAAACAACAAAGCAAACAATGGATGGTTATATGATATTTAGGGAAGGCAGTGATAGGGGCTGAGCTGCAACACTTGCCCCTATAGAGAGTACATGATCATAGCACTTAGGTATCATTGTTGAAACTCCATATGGTAAGGATTGAGTGAGCCTTGAAGCCGCTGGTTGTGACTTGCCTGCACTCACATTTATTCCAGTTGGCTGTTGACCACACGGCTTAGTATTATTATCAGGTGGGATAATTTGGTTCCTTGAATCTGAAGATATTTAGTATTATTTCCTTTACTAAATAAAATTTTTGTTAAATCTCTACCCTATGGGCATTGTTCAAACACTGTAAATATTTAAGTTCGCATATTTAAGGTGCTGATGCTGTCATAGATTTCATGGTTCTTTAGGCAGATTCTGTGGTTTGTGACCAAGTTCTTTCAAAATATCACTCTAATTAAGCCAAAGCATTCCTACTAAATTATAGACATTTCCTATCATTGACAATATACATATATATATGCATATTTAGGAATAAATAAATGAACAATAAAATATTTGTATTGGTCATCCAATACAAATAAAGATGTGCTTTACGTAAATAAAAATTAAAGAAGGTAGAAGAATGACGTCCACAGTTTTCAGTAATGGCTACGTCATTAAACAGTCAATTAACATTCCTGAAAACCCAATTTTTCAAAACAAGAAATACAATGAAATCATCATGTTTTACAATAAACCCAGTTTGATCAATGCAAACTCTGAATATCATCTGAGTACACTCAAGTTACATGAGATGTGTTGACAGAATATGAAGTGCTACATCTGTTGCTATGCAGTTCCATCTTACTAATGATGTGGTCATCATTGTGTGGTCCCTTCATTGCCCTCATATTGAGAGTCTTTCCCACAGCACTCATAATAGATGCATACAGCATCTGGGATAGGAAGCCAAATCTGATAGGGAGGCCATACTGACATGGAGGTGTAGAGGTAGAGGTGCCTGAAAGCCGGGATGATTCTGTTCTACATAGGACCTGGGAGATGAAAAGTGACAGATTTGGGGCACTATCACAAAGGGCTGTTCAGAGTATGATTCAAATATTGACTTAAAGGAAACACAGGGTAATCTGGTCCTTACTGCTGGTCCCAGGAGCTCTACCAAATGAGGGTGTTAATGCTGAATGTGATGTTAAGTAGCACCATTCTCTCTAGTTCTGGAATCCTTCATTTGGGCTTCATTAGGCTTTAATTAGAGAGCTCATAAAAGCTTTTAGGTAGAATTAGAGTTTAGAAGACGCAGTTCAGAGACTCTAGCAACTCCACCTGGACTGGCTCCACAAAGCATGCTCAGTTCCATCTGTACCAGAATCCTATCTACACAGGTCAGCTCCCATGCCAACCAGCTCATGAACAACACTCCACTCTACTCAGACAACCAGAATTTCTGCATAAAACACTGGAGAACTCACACCATTCAGTGAGGGATGACTTAGTCTTTAAATAGTCATCCTGCAGGTTGGGGCCAGCTCTGGCCATCTAACAGTGTATGCAGATCATGGACAAATTGACACTTTTTAGAGCTCTGTAGAATTTGGACCCTAGGGGAAAAACAACTAAACAAAGCAAAACTGGAAGGTTTTGAGGGGCAGAACATACTATTCCAATTATGAAAATTCAGTGTCTGGAGACCTCATTCCTTAGGACTCAGCTATATTGCTGAAGAGAAAGCTCATGAATAAAGTGTACAGTGTACAAGGATGAGAACACAAGTTTGCTTCCCCGGTACTCATGTATAAAGCTGATCATGGCCATAAACAACTTAACCCCAGAGATGGTGTGGGAAGGTGGAGATGGGTGGATTTCAGGGGCTTGCTATTCAACCTGTCTAGCCAAATTGGTGAACTCTGGGCTCAGAGAGACTCTCAAAAACTAACATGGTTAAAAAAGACATCTGACATTGATTTCTGGGCTCCACATGCACAAACATTCATGAGTGAGCACAACTGCACATGCATGTGTATTCTCCCATGCCCACATAACACACATTATGCATATATTTACACACACAACACTCATGCATATACATGTAACACCCCAAACACACAAAACTCATATAAAGACATACATACAATGATTGACACAGAGATGCACATATAACAGACGCACAGACACATATACACATACCATAGCTGAGCTATAAAAGCCCAAAAGAGAAGTTCCGTTTTCAGGGGACTTTCAGAAAGGAAAAGAAGAGGGATAATAAAGTAGATCCTGAGGAAGTTAACAGCAAATCCCGGGAAATGTATGTTTGTTAGATGTGTCACAGGAGCTGGTGGCATGTCAGGAAAGCTTGAACAGAAAGGGAGCTTGTACGCACAAAGAGGGCACAGCACACTGAGGATGAGGGAAGGGGATAGGGAGGTAGCTGTCAGTCTGCAAACAAAACAAAACAAAAACCACCAGCAACAACAAACAGACAAAAAACAAATCACACAACCAGGAATCAAATGGAAAGTTAAGGTTCAGACTTATGTCTAATCTGAAATGTGAATTAAAATAAGAATAATGCATCACTTTCTGCCCATACAACACGGTTAAGAACCATCCTAAGTTGTGATTTTTCTCATTAGAGAAAACAAGCAAACATGGCTGATGGCAAGTGGAGTTGGTGGAAATAGATTTTGGGGAGGGGGAAATGGAGAGTCTTAGAGAGGTAAGTCTGAAAAAAGACATCCTTCCTTTACAATCATGGATGTTTTACGAGGGCTGTTTTATCATGGTTGACTTCATAAGAGAGAACTTCACCGTGCACTTGTACAGAAATAATGGGTCCAGCACTGGCAGGCTACACTGATGAGATAATGGATGTTGTCACTGGTGTCATGAGAGAGGACCTGTGCTCAGAGACACCCCACGGTCACTAAAAATCTGGTGGAAAACAAACAAAAAAAAAAGCACCCAAAATACCTTGTACTGCCAAGTTAGCATTTGGGCAGTACATGTCTAAAATTATTTTAAAGCAAAATCTATACATATGTTTTTGAATTTTATTGATATATGTTTATGTTAATAGCAAATTCCTCCAGGTGAAAAGACAACATCTCTTTTCACTTATTGCATTGCCATAGCTTATAAAACATTTGCAATAAACATGCATTGTCTCCAAATAAGAAAAAAAAGTTTTTTTTTTTTTAAAAAAACGCTGCCTGTTGAGTAAAGGATTTATAGGGGAGCTAGTCCACAGTCAGCTGAGACATCACTCTGGAAATGTGCTGCAGGGGACACAACCCTCACTTGTGAGAAGTGAAAGTCACAGTAATGAAGAGATAGCATCTGTCTTTCTGTCACTGACATCTATATGGGTAGGCAGGTCTAGTCTCTCAAACACCTGACTCTTCAATTGCTGCAAATGATTTCCATGTGTCCTTGGAAGTGCTGCTCGAGGACCAGAAGGACAATGAGTGCTTTCTGCTGAGCTCTGGGTTTTTCAGTTCTTACTAAAAATTAGGTAACTGAGAGATGGTTATGCCAAAGGTACAGAGTACCAAGGAGAGTGGTCCAATTTTACAATTACCCCTTGAATGTCGAAAGGATAAATTGCCTTTAAAAGATTAACTTGAAATTGCTTTTCAAAATTTTCCTTCGTGAGATTAAAATATAAAATGGAAGAAAATTAAATCATTTAAACAACATAGACAGACACACATACATACATATATACATATATGTAACAATGCATAACATATAAAACAAACACATGGACACATAAAAATACAGACACAGAAATGCATATACAACACACACAAATGCACACATAATACACATACAACACAATACGGACATTCATACAACATAGATACATACATCCTAGCTGAGACATAAAAGGCAGAAGAAGAAACTTGATTTTCAGGGTCCTTCACAATGTTAATTTTTTTTTTTTACAATGACAGCTGCATTGATTCTGTTTTGAAAACTATCCAAAGTGTCAGGAGCCTCCTGTTAACAGGGTGAGCGATGAAAGACTGAGGGTGTTCACAGGGGAGGAGGGATACAAAGTTACAGAGAAGCCTGCTAAACATGGAGGGCTCTCCTCCAGACCAGGTGCCAATGAACACAGCCCTTGAATCTCATCCGTCTTCAAGGCAACCAGGGAGCCCCTCAAGTCCCTGCCACAGCCTTTTGTCACAGATCAACTTAATTTTTTTATGTTTTCAAACAGAATATCTAGAAGTGCCAACTAAACTAAATTAGTTCATGAAAAATATAATGTTTAGTTAAATTTCCATTTTGGAATTATGACTGAATATTCTAAATAGGTATTTTATGTTAAAAATATTTAACAGAATGAAGGGCAATTTACATGATTCCTAGATGTTATATGAAAATCTATTTCCCGAAAATCATATTTGTGAACGAACATATCAGATGTCTATTAAGATGATAGCCGGCAAAGCCGTTTATTGCTACATTAATAAGTTGGACAGGGAATTTTAATTAATGTTATATACAATTTATTCTCTATTTTCATTTTCCCCAAAGGCAGTATAATTTCTCCTTTTTGGGATTCTAAATGTACAGATATTATAAACGAAAGGATATGAAAAACATACTTTTGAAAGGATAAAATGTATGAAAAACATACTTCCTAAAGGATAAAGAGCTTTTCAGTAGTAGGTTTTGCTTGAAGGTCTGTTTTATATTACAAACAAGGCCAGCAGTGGTGGGCTTATAAATTTTGAGCCACATAAAATTTTAAGTCACACTGGTTTGGTTGATATATATTTACACAAGAACTCTTAAGGACAAGAAATGTTAGATAAATGTCAATTACTGTACATTAAGGAAATAACATCCTTTAGATCATCTAATAAAATAAAGGTTTGCAATAAAAACTCAGGATTGTCTCAGAGAGCCCGAGGCCATTTAAGAAGCTCCTGAAATGTCCTCCTGAAGAAACAAAACATTAGCAAGCCAATTCGAAGGGTAGGCTGCTTTCATTTCCAGGCATGACATTTCCATTTCCCAGGCCCAGTACCTATGCAGGATGGAGGGTCTGGCTGCCAGAAGAAGCGACTGTTCAGCTGCACACAGGTGATCTTGGCTTGTCCTTGGAGCTGGTATCCAGGGTCACACTGGAAGGTGATGGTATCTCCAGGTTCCCGGCTGTCACCATAGCGGGTACCATTCTGAGGCATTCCAGGGTCATTGCAGGTGGATGCGATGGATGCTGCAGAGGAGCAAACAACAGCTGGTCAGGTGACTGAGAACCAGGTGTCTACACATGCTGGGGTGGCTGCTGCCTCTAGGATGAAATGCTCAGCATGGGTATAGTGCACCCAATGTTTTCAGGGAGCATAAGAAAAGGAGTCTTCCTTGGGGGAGGGTTCAATGGCATGTGCTTTGCTTCCAAGCTCATGTTGAATAAATCCTAGCAAAATTGTATTGAAGTTTGGCCACTGATGAAATTCTAACTATCAACTTTACCATATTACACTTAGTACACATTATACACACAATTCCCTTCTAGTCTGCCCCTTAACAATGATTAATGACATCACATATCTCAAGTTAAATGATTTAATGAAAGAACTATGGTTTTAAGCCAAACTATGGTTTTAAAATGCAATTGGAAGATTTCCCTGACATGACCCCTCACAGCGACTGGGAGAGTGAGCCAGACATCAGCCTTATCAGAGGCACCAGGGATCCACAGGTTACTGTCCAGGAAAAATGATCAATTATACTTCCAATTTTTTTAAAATAAAAACTTATAATTTAGTCACTTAGTCTTTATAAAACACTGGAAAACATGTTATTGGAAGAGAAAGAGAGAAAGAGAGAGACAGAGAGAGAGAGACAGAGAGAGAGGAGAAGGGAGGAAAAGAGCAGAAGGGAGAAAAAAGAGGGAAATGGAGAGAGAGTGAAGAAAAAGAAAGGAATAAGTGAATGCAGGAATAAAGAAGAAAGAAAGAAAAGGAAAGAAAGAATGAGAAAAGGAAAGGAGACTGGGCAGATGGTCAGGTGCTGCCTGTCCCGGCATGAGGTCCCACTTCTGAATCCCTAGCACCCATGTAAAAACCGAGGTATGTAGTGGCACTCAACAGTAACCCCAGTGCTGGGGAGGTAAAGGCCGGAGGATGCTTGCTGGTCACCCAGTCTAGGCCAAAAGGTCTCCCTGGGTTCAGAAAGAAGGCATATCTCAAAAAAAAAAAGTTATCCAATACTAAGTGGCCAGCCCTGAAAACATATTCTTACAAAGAACATTAAACCGACTGAGCAGGTTGTACTTATGAATTTAAGAATACACACACACACACACACACACACACACACACACACACACACACACACGCACATGTAGAAAAGAAGAAAGAGAAGAGAGGGGAGGGGAGGAAAATGACCAAGTAAAAGGATTTCAATGAGTTGTTTGCAGCTGCACTGCTCATACCTAGCGGTTGTGGAAACACTAGGCAGGGCATCCTGTTCCTGCTAGCCATCACAAAAGCACACTCTTGTGTGGATGTAACCAACCGTCTTATTAAATAAGAAACACAGAGCTGATTCAGAGAAGAAAGCCAAGAGGTCAGAGCTAAGAGCCTCACCCTTCCTGCTTCAGCGATCCTCTTCAGTCAAGAGAGCTCTCCGAAAAAGGGACCTACTTCCTGTGTGTATGTCTTTATATACTCTAGCTGTTCTGCCTTCTCATTGGTTGTAAACCCAAACACGTGACTGCCTCGTCACTGCCTGCATGTACTGCCCTCCAGGTCCTTAAAGGCGTGCGCCACCGCCGCCACGCACTTGCTATGGCTCTAACAGCTCTGACCGCCAGGCAACTTTATTTATTAACATACAATTAAAATCACATTTCAGTACAAGTAAAATACCACCACACTCTTGAAATCATGCCATGTGGGCAGCTGCCTTCCTACCCAACCCAAGGAAGAGGAATGCCCAAGAGCCCAAACTCACTCTAGGGTTCTGGACCCCATCATCCCGTGGAAGTTGATAGCCCAAGGAAAGAGTGACTGTGTTCCATTTCTGCAGCAGCCGTGGGCTCTGGGCCATAGTTAAAATTAGGAGATACACCAAAGATTCAAAGCTTAAAATTCCTTTAGGTCCTTTGATTCTTCCTTTCCCCGCTTCTGCCTAGAACAATGGAAGGTTACCGTTGACATGAGTGGCTGGGGTGTGTTGACATCTCCATTCAGGACACCAGGGGAACAAGGAACAGGTATGCACGGTTCCCCTGCTATCCAAAGGTTTGTGGAGTTAATGAGCAGCCTTTGTGCATTTGACTAGTGAATTCTGTAACAGTCTTTTGTATATGCATATACCTAAAGATAGTGTGTCGTATGCATTTATACGTGTGTGATACGTATTATTATATTTATTCATGACTACTTAAATTCACTTAAATAAAAAAATTAGAAAATACCATTTTAAAAGGCGAGTGGAGCTGAGGAATGTAACTAAGTTAGTGAGTACTTGCCTAACATGCACGAAGCCATCCATGTGTTCCATCCTCGGCACCACATAAACCTAGAATGATGGCTCATGCTCCCAATCCCAGCACTCTGCAGGTAAAGAAAGGCTAGAGGGCCATAAGTCTAAGGTTATCCTTGGCTTCATGGTGAGTTTGAGGTGATGAGGCTAGCCTGAGATACAGGAGACCTTGTCTCAAATATATAAAAATAAAAATAAAGAACAAGACCTGTGTGGTTGAAGGGTTTCTAAGCTGACGGAGGAGCACTGGTGAACGGGAGACGGAATGTGTGTCACTGTGCAGTCACAGCCGAGAGCCCCAAGAGACAGAAGTGGAGGGGAGTGCTAGAGTCAACATCAAGGACCCCATGGTGGGTCGGGGCTGTGTCAGCTGACAGGCCTGCTCCGTGGGAGGCAATTAGAGCCTAATGGTCTCATGCACTGATCTCTACTAACTACTCAGTGAAAGTAAGGCTAATAACCAAGTGATTAGACGAGGCGGGAGAAGAGGCACTGAGCGAACTGGCCCCCTGGCTGGTCCTGCTTCTTCTTAGAGCCAGGGGAGGGCAGCAGCTAGCTGTGGTACCTCCTCACTTTCATTCTCTCCCAGGGTTTCATTGCATATTGAATTACAGACTCATGGGCATCTCCAGCACGTCAAGAATAGCATAATGAAACGGCTCCTGCCATTATGCACACACCAATGGGATCATCCTGCAGCTGTGACCACCCTCCCCAACCCTCGTCTACACTCCAGTAATGACTTTCCTGAATGTTTTTCTATAATTCCTTGCTGTCCTGGTGGATCACCATGAATTTCTGCCTTCCAGTAGTAAGTACCCAGAAGGCTCAGTGCTATATGCTGGTGGAAATTTTGCACACAGGCTCATACCAACTCCCTGCATCTTTCTCTCTCCCTTTTCTCAGTGTTAGACTTCTGAGGGTCATGTGTGGGCATGATGTATAGTGTCTTAGTTAGGATTTTGTTGCTTTGAGGAGATGTCATGACCATGGCAACTCTTATAAAGGAAAACATTTAATTTGGGCTGGTTTACAGTTTCAGTGGTTTAGTCCATTATCATCATGGTGAGAAGCATGGCAGTATGCAGGAAAACATGATGCTGGAGAAGGAGTTGAGAGTTCTACATCTTGATCCACAGGCAGCAGCAGAAGACTGCCACACTAGGCCTAGCTTGAGCATAGGAGACCTCAAAGTCTACCTTCACAGTGGCACATTTCCTCTAACAAGGCCACACCTACTCCAACAAGGTCACACCTTCGAACAATGACACTCCCACTGGACCAAACATTGAAATACATGTCTATGTGTGTGGGGGGCATTCCTATTCAAACCACCATAGTTAGAGTATCCTTCTCACTATTATATAGCACGCTCTCTCTCTCTCTCTCTCTCTCTCTCTCTCTCGTGTGTGTGTGTGCCTGTGCAAGTTAATGTGCATGAGAGTGTTTGCGCCCTCATGTGTGATTGTAGAGGCCAGAGTTCACTTTCCATGATATATTTTGAGACAGTTTTTCTCACTAAACTTGTAGTCCACTGACTGGTTAGACAGGGTGGCCAGCAAGCCTCTGGGATCATCTTAGCCCCATTTCTAGATGCTGGGGTTATGGGCACCCAGCATTGTGCTCACCTTTTTGTAGAGGTGCTGTGGACTGAACTCAGGTCCTTAGGTTATTAGTTTCCTGATACATTAGCTATATCACAAGCTCCCCATTCTCCTCTGATAGTATTTTTTAAAAATCCCAAATCTCTTATCTATAGGCTCATGTAAAAACTTAAGTTACACATTTTCTTATTCCAAAAGGGGAGAGCTGGGGCATAAAAAGAGTCATATCAAAGTAAAACCAAGATCTAGCAGTACAAATAGTACCAAGTCTAGCATCATGGTTTCACTCAAGATCTTCTGGGCTTCAAAAGCTTTAGCATACTCAGATCTACAACTCTGCCACTGCAGCATGCACAGCTTGTCTCATAGGACCAGGTTGCCTTTACTCCATACCTGCTGCTGTCTTTGTCAGTGTCGTATGTCATATCCAGTATCCTGAGGTTTCCATGGCAACTCAGGTTGCAACTTTACCAGTGGGATACTCATCTCTCTTTAAGGGTTCTAACTCTGCTATATGATGTCAAGCCTCAGCTTTTCCTCATGATCCCTTCAATCCTGGGTTCTCTGCTGCAACTGGGGCTACAAGTTTACCAATGGGCTCCTAGCTCCTCTTCATGGACTCCAACTATGCCACACAGTACCTGAGCTCAGCCTTCCTCATTGTCCCTGCCAACCCTGTGTCTCTCATGCTGTCAAAAGTAGTACCAGGTAGGTGACTCTCACATACTGCCAAGTTCAACCATCATCTTGAGATTCAACTTTCCTACACCTGAACCAGAGCTTCTGTGTGCAGAGTCTGAGGAATGACTTGCCAAAAGATATTTTACCCCAGTGATGCTGGCCTCTTGTGAACCACAGCATAATCTTTAGCCTTAGATGACCAGGATTCTTAAACTAAAACACCACATTAAAAGTCTCAATACCATATTCATGTACCCCTGAAACTTCAAGAACCAGGCCTTCACAGTCTGTGCTATTCTCAGTATTGTCTTCCAAGATTCAACAATACTAGTTCATTAAGCTTTGCATATTCACTGGCTTTTCCAGCCCAAAGTTCCAAATGCCTCCACAATCCTCCACAAAAAGACATAGTCAGATCTTTATACTCTACTTCTCCTGGTACCAATTCTGTTCTAGCTTGTTGTCTGTTCCTGTGATAAGCTCTCTAATCCAAATCAACTTAGAAGAAATAATTATTTCAGTTTACACTTCCAGGTAAGGAACTCAAA
Organism: Peromyscus californicus insignis; assembly: GCF_007827085.1. Classification (NCBI taxonomy): domain Eukaryota; kingdom Metazoa; phylum Chordata; class Mammalia; order Rodentia; family Cricetidae; genus Peromyscus; species Peromyscus californicus. The sequence continues at coordinate 10,977,224 of NW_026294534.1, forward strand.
GTAGGAAGTCAAGCAATACAATGCTGTCTACTAGTTCATCTTCTGGCTCATGCTCAGCTCTATTTCTTACACAGTTCAGGGCTACCTGTCTAGGGATAGTTTTGTCCAGAGGGCTGGGCCCTCCCATATCAATCATCAGTCAAGATAATCTCTCACAGACCTGGCCACACAGGGTAGGTGATATGGGCAACTTCTCAGTTGAAGTTTTCTTTTTCAGGTGACTCCAGGTTGTATCAAGGTGACAATAACACTTCCTAAACACTGAAAGAATCTCGTCAAATAAGATGAGCAAACACTCTCTGTTAAGGTTTCCTCTGAGAGACCCCTCCCCCCCATCCCCCCCCCCCCCCCCCCCCCCCCGCCCCGGCCAAATGTCTCTGCAGGACTCAGCTCAGCTCTGTCCTACAGTAAGACACTTTCATCGCTGTCAAAATCAGCATATTCTAAATACACAGAACCACAGAACATATCCCCCTACCCCAATCCTATAAAAATTCTTCCAAAATAAAGACCTATAGAGGATATGTGTGTGAAATACTGGCTCACACTGACCCTTGAATGTCCTTTAATAGTAAGAGGTTTGACACATCCTTTAAGGTATCCTTTTCACTTCTTTTTTTTTTAATTTATTTTAATTTATTTTGCAATACAATTCAGTTCTACATATCAGCCACAGATTCCCTTGTTCTCCCCCCTCCCGTCCCCCTCACCTTCCCCCCAACCCCCCCCCCCCATTCCCATCTCCTCCAGGGCAAAGCCTTCCCCACAGACTGAGGTCAACCTGGTAGACTCAGTCCAGGTAGGTCTAGTCCCCTCCTCCCAGGCCGAGCCAAACAATAAACCAAACTTTTCCTTAGAGTTTCTGCAATAACAATGATCATTAACAGCTGAGGACTTGGAAAATCATAATGTCTGTGTTGCACAATAAACTGAAATACTGGATCCAAATAGTTTTCAACACTTCCAGCTTCATAGTGAGTTATAATATGATAGCAACAATTGTGTCTAAGAGGATATTCCTACTGTATGCACACCTTCAAGGATTATTCGAGATTACCGGTCAACCCACCACTGAGGCTTAGTCAAATTGAAAAGGACTCCCACTTGGGAGAGCAGGTCGTACTTTACCTGGGCAGCATCATAGAGCCAATGCTGTTGGCCGAGGTGTGGGTGAGCCAGCCCCAAAATTGTCAGCATGGGTGAGCTGTTCCCATTACTCATCTGTCATGTAGTGGCACAGGGGGTGAGGAGAGATGCCCTCCCTACCCTCACACATCAACACCACACATCTGAGGCAGATGAGAGAGCTGGCACTGAGGTCAGAAGGGTGGAAGAGTAGTCCCTGCCCCTCATCAGCTGCAGCACTCTGGAGAGCAGGCCCTGCACCTTGTCAGGGCAACTCATTAGAGCCAACCCCATTGGCGGAGATATAGGTGACCCAGCCTGACATTGTGAACATGAAAATGCTGTCCCCATTATTCACCCATCATGTGGTGGCATGGGCTGGGTGGGAGAGAGATACCCCCTCCCCTACTCCCATCAACGCCTGAAGCAGGGAGGGAGCTGGCCCAGAGGTCATAAAAGCAGGAAAGCTAGCCCTACTTCTTTCCTGCTGCAGCACTTGGAAGAATGGCCCCATGCCACACCCAAGCAACACAGTAGAGCTGGCCCTGAAGGTGTAGGTGTGGGAGATCTGACCCTGAGGACCTCAAAGCAGGAGAACTAGCCCCACCCCTTGCTCATCACTGCAAAGGGTAAACTCACCAGGGAAATGCAGGAGAGCTCACCCTGGTGGTGAGGACAAAGGAGAACTGGTGGGCTAACCAACCCTGCAACTACCCCTGCTCAGAACCAGGGTTATAGGTTAGTATCCCAGTATCTACCCCATCTGTGATCTGCTGGAGCATGTGAAGGGACTGGTTCTGCAGACCCAAAGCTGCAGGATCTCTACAACATAGGACAATAACAGGATGACAAAGAGGAGATCCAGTGAGGGCCCAGCATTGATAGTGTAGCAGAAACCAGAGGCTTGAACCAGACTAATGACTCTTTGCAATGAACGCTTGCAAGTAAAGATATATGGAAAAGGGTTTACTGTGTGACTCACTATGTCATACTACAGCTTCCTTGACAAGATTTGCCCTCCCTCTTTTTCTTTTCTTTTTTCCCTTTTCTCTTAAATTTCACTGGGGGCGGGGGTTTGGGGTTCGTAAGGGCAGAGGTTGCATACACAGGGACAGGAAATGAATGGGATCCAGATGCATGATGTGAAAGACACAAAGTATAAATAAAAAAAATTTAAAAGCAGACAGATAAACAAACAAAAAAGAAATGGACTCCCAACTCTTTTGGAATTGTAAAATAAAAATAAAAGGTTCCTAGGGTTATCTAGATTTGATTAAAAAAACAACAACAATAAGAACACTTAAAGAAAGAGGAAGGAAATGATTTTTTTTTAATGCTGGAGGGAATATGTGAGTTGCGTTTTTCAAACAAACTTCATTTTCTTCTCCTTTAATTTTGAATTGAAGATAGATGTTCCCTGGGAAAGGCCATAAACTTTATTCCTTACAAATTTGAAAGTCTCCAACTAGAGATATATTGGGCAGGAATTGCTTCTGTATCTCAGGGTCATAGCCCAGTTGCCAATGATGGCATTCTTACTCCTTCTGTACTCTGATCCTGTTCGTGCTCTGACACATCTTTAACTCAGTGTCCTTTTAAATAGTTTTGGTTAGATGGGACTTGGGAGTCTCTCAATTTTCAATCTCCTCACCATCAAAAAGGAAGTGATGCTTCTGGTGGTACCCATCCCCCAACAGTCTCATTGGGAAAGGAGGCATCCTGAGCTGACTGACGTTCAGGTTCCTGACTTGCCAGGATCCCTAGAATACTCAAGTTATAGAGACCCTTCCCTGACTGTTTTCTATGTAAAGGACACTCCACTAGCTGCTCTGCAGAATCCAGAACCCATGCATGTGAGCAATGACTTCACAAATACATACTAAGTGCTGGCAGCACATCTGACATTTTGCTGATGATTTATAGCAGTGACATATAGACTCTCCCATAATAAGAAGCTACAGTGATGTTAGTCTCCAACTAGGTGGTCTCACTGGGGGACTTTGTGGAATATAATTCTTAATTATATAAAAGTAATTTTCTTGTTCGACTAGAAGAGATATTAAGAATTTAAGCTACATTCTGTTAAATAAATGACGTTCTCCATCCATGATGTTACACCATCATTTAAAATGTATTTACTGTCTAAATCCATAGACTAGGTGGCCCTCCATGTTCATGGTTTTTGTATCCATGAACCTGAACATTGTGTCTATGTTGGATATGGACAGACATGTTTCCCCTGCCATTCCTTCCTAAACAGCACAGTGTGATGGCTGTTTACAAATATCTCATTGCATTGGGTACTGTATGTATCTAGGGAAGGTATAAAGGGCACATGAGAGTGTACACAGTTATTTCAGGCACTACATCATGCTGTGTCAGGGGCTCAAGCACCCACAGACTATGGTATCTCAGGCGGGTGGAGGTACCAGTTCAGCCAGAGGCTGCTGAGGCATGGAGGAGAAAGTCTACTTGATGTGTCTGGGCTATTGAAAACCCCCCGTGTGCAGTACACTAAGGAGATACGATACTCTGACATCTGCATGGACATAAAGCGGTGTCAGTACCCGCCACATCCAGAAATGTACACAGACAAAACTCAGTTTCCAGCCTGAACACTAAGTAGGAATCTTACCTCTCCTAAGTGAGATGGCCGCTGTATTAGGAATGGGCTGAGAGTGTGCAGCTTACAACATGGGGTCATGAGGAAAGTGCATGGAAGAAAATACACTTCTTCCTATGTGTACACATGTATATGTGTGTGGACATGTGTATGTGTGTGCATGCATGCGTATGAGCATGTGTGTGCTCACATCTACACAGGTACTTGTGTATGTACGTATACCTGCGTGGTCATGTGTGTCAGTGCATTTATGGGTGTATATATGTACATATGTATATGTGTGCATGTGTATATCTACATGTGTGCACATAGATATATGTGGAAGTGTGCATATGCATATTTATGTGTATATGCATATGTGCATATGCATATATGTTGGTTTGCACATACTCATGTATTTGTATTTGTGTATATGTGCCTGTGTGAGTATATACAAGGATGTGTATATGTTTATTTGCATATATATACATTTAAGTATATAGGTATATGTGTGCATGTATGTGCACAAATGTGTATATAAGTATGTATCCATATATGTATGTATGTGTGTGCATATATGTGTATATGAGTGTATATATATATGTGCATGTGTGTATGTGTGTACATGCTCCTAGTCATATGCTTCTATGCACATTCCCATCCTGCATCATGACAGGCTCCTTCTTTCTGCATGTGTCAGGTTGATACAGCCTTGGGACTGATGCAACATCAGAGTTGTCCTTTTTGGTATACAGATGTAGGTCAGGGCCTACCCATGTCCCTGGGGGAAGCACCAGCTTATATTTCCATGGAGACCAGCCTTTCATAAAAGGCTAAAGGTCTACAAAAGCATAAAAGTATTTGATTTTTGGAGATGGAGATGCAGCTTATGGAGATGGAGATGAATTTGCAGCTTGTGGACCCAAGGATTTACATGGGAAGTTGTATCTGGGTCACCTCTGGCCTGGAAGAGGTTGGTACCTCATGGGGAAATCCAGCATCCTTGAGTACAAGGTGCTGATCCTGGGTGGACACATGGGCAGTAGGGATTCAGTCCCTTCCCTCCTCTGGCTGAGGAACTGAGCATCAGGATCTCATAGGATGAAAGAGCAAGTGATTGTTCTTTGGGAAATGAGGGTTGAGTACACACACAGGAAGTGTGAAATTGGAGATTTAAAAGGTCAGGGCCTAGGCTGAGTGTCATAGTGGAGATGGGTGCATGATCAGCCTTCACTAGTGACAGTACTCACAGAGGAGCTGTGTGTCCCTGGGACCCACACTTGCCCTGTCCATCCTGGGCATGCAGATCACAGCCAAACTCCCTGGGAGAGTGTGAGCCCCACACTGAAACAGAGATTCCTCCAGAGAAGACTCTTGGTTGTCAGAGAACAGAGGCAGGGGTGCCAGAAAGAGCCACTGCAAAGGACCAGGACATGCCAGTACTGAGTCCCAAAGCAGACTGGGAATTCTGTAATTTATCACCAGGGTGAACACATTGTTCATTGACCACCTTTGCATCTCTGTCCATGGCTCCACCTCCCCAAATCCTGACTGTTGTCCATGACTGTCTCCTTTCCACCTCCCACATTCATCCAAGTGTGACCTATCCCCAAAGGGAAACAGCTCTCATTCCCCACTTATCTTGGTTCTGTGACAGAAATTAGAGCAAGGAGAGCTTTCATCTTGCTGGAGGATAAACCAGGCACTCAGCTGAGGGCCTCACATGCTTCAGGACTCAGAACATGCAGATTGAATGGGGTGTTGATTACGTGTCCCATTATCATTACTGAATAGCCACCACAGCAAGCTTGAGACCACTACAACAACAAAACAATGCACTGCCAAGCAAGTTCATGTGATTAAACATGAACAATTAATTCTGATGATAACCAGCATATATACAACCAGTACAACATAACCCTGGATAAGCATGAAATAAAAACTGATTTAAATAAAAACAGTGGTACTAGAGAGAGGGCTCAGTCATTAAGAGCACCGGCAACTATTGCAGGGGACCAAGGTTTGGTTCCCAACACCTGTAGAATAGCTCATAACTGTCTGTAACTCTAGTTCCAAGGAAATCTGACACCCTCCTCTGGCCAATGCAGACACTAGGCACACTCCAGAGAAGACTCTTGGTTGTTAGAGAAATGACCAAGGTCACAGGAGACTCCAGAACAGAAAATAAGCCACTTGTTCTTCACTGTGCGTGATTAAAATATGATGACGCAAACTGTCACATCCCCTGCATCAAGTGTTACAAAGCAATCAGCTGCTGACTACTAAGACACCATGGTCAGCTCTGCAGAGTTAGACAGCAAATAAAGTCAACCCTAGGGTTGGATGCTACTTGATCCTTCTCCAACATGCTGAAATAATCAAAATGACAAAAGAGCTGATGGCTGGTTGACTGGCGTTAGGAGATGGGAGGGAGCTGATGGGTCTTGGGAGCAGATTAAATGCCTACCTGGGGGACCCTAATTGAGACAGAGATGATCTGCCTGCTCATGACCTTGGTGTATGTCTGGGTAAGTCTGAAAACAACACTGTGTGGATCCCCACACAAAGGAAACATTCCTTAAACCACCATTGAGGCTTAAACTACCTCAGAATAAAACATTTAGAAAGCCACATATGCCACATGATGGGACCTGCATGGCTGTGCAGTCAGTACACAGTGCGCTCTCTCTCTCTCTCTCTCTCTCTCTCTCTCTCTCTCTCTCTCTCTCTCTCTCTCTCTCTCTCTCTATCTCTCTCTCTCTCTCTCTCTCTTTCTCTCTCTCTCCCTCTCCCTCTCCCTCTCTCTGTCTCTGTCTCTGTCTCTGTCTCTGTCTCTGCCTCTGCGTGTGTGTGTGTGTGTGTGTGTGTGTGTGTGTGTGTGTGTATCTGCTCAGTGAACCTGGACTGGCTGTGCACAGTGAATACATGCTTTGCCTCATTTAATATTGTTTTCATTACAGGAAATCATGTGCACATACATATTTAATTTCAAAACTCAAAGTTGCCAGAACTTGTCACACAGATCGTGCATTTCTGAATGTTCTTTTGTGGCAGACGCACTGGCAATTTCATGTTGTAAAATTCCTGTAACTGTTGACAAATTTGAAGAGGCACAAACACGCTGATAGCAGCATCCACTGCAGGTCACGGTGGCTGCTTGCTTTGGATAATGAGCATTTAACGAACATCAACCACACAAAAGCCCATTCCAGCTAACACAGTTCCTATTACCCAGGAGGCTGGTGCTGTAAGCTGGAAGAAAGACAAAGTGTATAAGTAAAAGGACAAGGACTCCCCAGACAGATGTATGCAACATCCTAGAACACGAAAGGGTTTAGCTTGTGAGAGGAGAGACAAGTGTTAAGATACCTGTGTAGACAGGAACAGGGATACCGGCACCAATAGCGCTAAACAGGCTTAGGACATATCCTCATCAGTCCTTTAGGCTGATATTCCCCCATGGTAAATTCTCCTCTTCTTTCTTTTTCGTAAGATTTATTTTTATTTTTATGTATCTATGTGTGGAGGTGGGTGGGTATGGGTATGTATGTGTGTGTGGTGGAGTTGTGGTTGTGTGCGTGTGTGTGTGTGTATGGAAGTGTATGTGTGTGTGTTTGTGCATATATGTGTATGGGAGTACATGGGTATGTGGGCATGGGTGGATGTCCAGGGAGGCCAGAGGAGGGGGTTGGGTCTTCTAGAACTGGAGTTACAGAATGTTGCGTGCCTCCCGACATGGGTGCTGGGAACCACACTCTGGTCCTCCGTAACAGCAACAAAGGTCCTCTTGACTGCTGAACCATGCTCTGGCCCTGTAAATTTGCATTTTTGATCTCACCTGTTGCTATGTGTTTCCTGGCTATGAAAATACGCCTTGTGGTATTCCTACCATACAGATGTGTATATCGAGATTTACATCTGAAAAGACTTCAAAAAATAAATCAACCTCTTTGATTTCATAGTACAGTCACACGGGTTTCATTAAAGGCAAGAACCCAGTAGGAATCCCAGGAAAAGCTTTCAAGATTATTAAGTGAGAATAAAGTATTCCAGAAGGTTGCTGATATAGCTGTTAAGCTAGGTTGTACCTCCACCCCCACCCTGACACACACTTGTTTTTACTTTGGCATTCAGCTGTTACTTCTGTCACTTAACTTTTGTAACTATTCTTGCAATTTCCCATAGTGACATTGTAATGTCATCATTTATACATTGTAACTTTAGCTCTTTATCTTAAACCTGAGACTTAGAATAAGCTCTGGGAGGCCAATGTAGAGTCTAGGGAGCGACATATGTAAGTCATTATCTTTCTATTCTTACAAATAAATACAGCCATCGCTTGTACATAGGATACTATGTGACTGTTCAAATTAGATCACATCAAACACTGGGCACATGAGATTAACAGTTCATTTCTTCTTAAAGTGGGTTTCTCTACGACATGTTCATAGGCAAGAATCATGCTTTATGAACTCAAACAAACTTCTCACAAAAAGGCAGCTATAAATATGCAGAGACAAAAATTAATTAGAAATTTTCATTTCATCTTATCAAAAATAAAGAACTTTTAAAAGCCAAATACCCTTGCTCTTTGGTGTTTGAAAAACTGTATGCTATTTAAGCTTATTTCAAAATGCTGTATATCCAATAGAAATGCTAATATTAAAACTTTTAAATGTCCACAAATTACAAATTTCCATATTCATGAGCTACAAGGTCCTTTGTTCACTTACTTAGATTTAATTTCCTTATAACAAATAAAATAAAAACAATTGGAAATGTTAACTCTTATCCTGCAAAGACCCTCTTGAAAACATTTGTTCACATCTCTGACAGTAGTTAAATTGATTCTTGGCTTTCTAGTTGCTGCTAGCACTAGCAATGCTTTTATTGAAAGAGGCGGACTAGAGGTGGGGAAATCATTAAAGGCCTCCATTAAGCATCCTGTAATCTGCCTGTGTGTCACTGGTAACAGGTGCTTGGTTCCTGATGTCAGGAGGTCCATTGCCTCAGCTATAAGCAGCATGCAAATATCTGCCCGCCCAGTCACCCTGGCACTGCAACATGGTATTCAGGCATTTACTACTCCTCCTGCTTCTCAGTCAGAACTGCAGGATTGTGGTTGTCCTGCCAAGCAGGCGTCAGGAGAATCGCTCTGTTGTCTGTTTGAATTGAGTGTTGTGAAGCAGGAGGCCAAAGAGAGGGGAAAATCTAATTTGAGAACCGCGGACTGAATCGTTTATCACATAATGCTTCCCTGGAGTCAGTGTGCCTCCAGAACCAAGAATAAATAATCACTACCCAGTGTTTGGAGGAAACACATCAAAGTGCCTTTGTGTCCTCACCTTTGTGGGCAGGCTCACTAAAACTGTGCAGCAGTAAAAAGAGTGTTAACTTCTATTTAGCCTAATTAACTAGGAGACAGATGCTAATGGAATCTGGTACACATACTTGAGGTTACAGAACTGCAGCAAATGGAGCCATGCCCAGCCACCAAGGGTGGGCTCATTCTGCCCAGTCTGTCTGAAAACTACATAACTATGAGGGGTGTGCATCTACATCTGAGATTCCTCTGCTCTCACAGAGTTCACAGTAAGTGTGAGTTGTATTATGTTCATAGTTATATGTATACTCTACATGCTACTCAGTTGTATATACACGCATATGCATTATACATGCACATATTCTATTTTCTTTGCAAGTAGTGATGGAATTGCTAATATGTGAATGTTTCGTGGTCTCTTTAATAATGCTGTATTGCTGCCAAATCATCACTCAGGCTTGTATCCTCAGTGATTTTTAACCATCTGAATTGTCTGGGAAAAATGTCTTCAAACCCTTTAAGATGCAATTCCACATACATCTCATTAAGGGGATTCTTAGGTGATCAGAGCTCTCTAAGAACTGTGAATATTAGAACAGACATAAAACACCCACTTAGAAGATGCATAGTGTCACCAGAACCAATAGCTGAAAAGTGAGAAATGAGCAGAACCTAGCCCAAGAAGAGGGATTGGATGAAAAAGTGAAGACAAAATTTCATCAGGGGTCAGGCAGGAGGCAGGTGGTAAACACAGGTGTCTAGGTGCCATATCAATATTCTTTGAGTAGAAGGATGGATGGATCAACTGCCAGGAAGCAGTCCCCCACTGCTCTTAAGTTTCCTCAAAGGAGTGGTTGTCATCTGCAACTTAGAAGTGAGCACCCCAGCAGGAGCGAGAAATGGCTGGGTGATGGAGGAACAATGGATTCCATGGAAGGTACAATGCAAGCTGAAAAGTCAGGAAACAGGGCATGGAGTGTGAGTGAGGATAGACTAAAGAGAGAGAACCTGGGCTCACCACTCTGAGGCCACATAGCAGACTCAGAGTTTCTTCTAGACAGAGGTGGGCTCGCAGTGTACCATAACTGGCAACATGGAGGCTGCCCCAAGTAGGATTGACTTGGGTTGATGTGCTCTCTGAGGAATAAAAAAAGCTTTTCTTAAACTGAACTCAGTGTGATCAGACTCAGTGCCAGGAGCTGATGCTCTTTTTGGTAGAGACCAGTAGAAGGTAGTTGTGTAATAGAGACCAGCCTCTTAACCTTGTTGGAAATTTAGGCCATTGGCACAGACAGTCTCCAGTGAGAGTCATGTTCTTTTTGAGATAGCTGCAGATGTCAAAATGAAGTTATTTAATTAGCATCCTACAGGTTGACAAAGCAGATATGACTATAGCTACACCTCTTGTGTATCTTTGTTGAAGCTTGGTGAAAAAGTCAATGACTTTATAACAGTATTAACAGAGAAGAGCAGGTGTCTCTGAGCAACTCCTCCTATGATATGATATGCATATATCCAGGGCAGGGGAGAGAAGGGACCCTGTGAATGATCAAAATGGAGTGGGTAAGGCAGGGATATCTGTAGACAGTAACACAAGTGGAGAGAATGTCCCCAAAGGGAGGAAAGCCCTCAGCATCAAGGTTTTGAAGGAGGCTGTTTAGGAGCCTGGTTGACAGGGATATACTGGGAAAGACTTGCAGGTTGTGTGACAAGATTGGGAACCATTGGGTAATAAAGATGGAACGAAGAGTAGGAAGAGTGTGGAGCGAATCATTTCTCACCTCTCACTTGCCATAAACACTGCCAATTAAGAAAGAGCAAAGCTAAGACTCCAGCACCACACAGAATTATGACCAAGAATTTCAGCATCATTGTCTCCGTCATTCAAAGCACATTGTTAGGCATGTATATTTCAGAGGCCATGTGACTAGGCACATCAAAGATGACACTGGGCAGAAGGCTCAGAGGTTAAGACTGCTTGCTGCTCTTTCAAGGAATCAAGGTTTGCTTTTCAGCAACCATAGTGGCTCACAACCACCTGTAACTTCATTTCCAGAGGATATGATACCCTCTACTGACCTATGCAGGCTTTTGCACACATGTATGCATACATAAATATCCTCTCTCTTACACACACAAAAAAAATAAAATACGTATTTTAAAAAGGATGATGCAACTCTCCTTAACCATGACTTGTCCACAATTAATGATGCACTATTGTGTGATCTGTTTTCTACAAAATGCTAGAATGTTCTGAAAAAGCAGACAGGCTCAGTGGTTGCAGAGGCACTCGTCACAGGCTGTTTTTGCCTAGATCTTCACCTCATAAGCCTTCAGTTTCTAATAGTTTCTCTCCTATAAAACAGTCCTACCCCATTCAGCAATTAGCAGGGCCAAAGGCTCCCCCTGTTGTAAACAACCAATTACTTTTAAATGAAAACATGACTATTAAATTATCTTTCAATAAAGTAAATTAGAGAGACCAGTCATGTAGCCCTCGGCCACTACTGCTAGCTATCAAGATATTGATCCAGCAGAGTCAGATCTTGTAAAGCTACTCCCATCATTTTCCCTAGAGTACAAAAGCTGGTAGCTCTCTAGTCAGCCATTGGAGAAACAGCCCAAGTTGACTTAACCCACGAGGGAAGGTCAGTTTTGGGCGATGCACTCCATTTTCTTGTGTTTCATGCATGATTAAATGGTAATTACACAGTAATGGAAAGTGTTTGGCTGATTACAGTGGACATAATTGCAGCACTCAGCATGCCCCCATTTTACACGCTATGCGAAGCAGGCAAGACAATGGACATTTGACGGGTGATATCTTCCTAGAACCCAGGGTTCATCTCCCTGGGGAGGAGATTTTTGTCTTACACAAAGTGAAGGGAAACACACAGGCCACTGTGTGACACCTTCTAGTTCCTTTGAGGCCTTGAATCACAGACACCACAGAAGCAGCAGCAGCTGTGGGGACAATGTTCCTAGCTCAATATTTGTATTTTATCTTATTTTACTCTTTTATTCCATTCTGTCCCATCCCACCCAATTCTATTTCTTTTTGAGATGGGGTCTCGTAACTCAGGCTGCCCTCTAATGCTCTAGGTAGCTGAGGATAGCCTTGAACTTTCTCATCCTCCTGTTCTCACCTACAAGTGTTACAATCACAGGTGTCAACCATCATGACCAGTTTTTACAATGCGGAGGCTTGAACCCAGGTCTTCATGAATGATAGTCAAGCCTTCTACCTACTGAGTCCCAGACCCTGAGCATTATTTTAAAGTGGGTGACATGATCACTAATAACACTTTTTAAAGTCTATTATTGATAGAATAACTTGTGCTCACTTAAAAATCAGAACATTAGAGAATGAAAATATTCTGCTGGGTTTTCAACTAGCCTCAACGTACTAAACACGGATGAGTAAAAGAAGCACATAAGAAGCCAGGCCATGGGAAAGTCCAACACAGGCCCATGCCCTGCAGTAAAGAATAGAATGTGTACCTCAGCAGTCAAAACTGAGGAGACACAGCAAGAACTTGTGATAATCAGCCAGGGGCAGAAAACCCTTCCTCACAACTGTTCAGGACTGAGTCCTCACCAACAAATCTGCACATGGGCATTTATTCCTAAGGCATCTGTAGAGATGTTTGAGGGAGGCTGAGTTCCCTGGTTTGCAGGGGATAGAGTGGCCACATCACACATTGAAGTCCTTTGAATACATTCAACAGGAGCCATTCTGACTAGGGGGAGATGGGAACTCAAAGAAGTTGTATTTTGAATTCTCCTCAGAGCTAAGGATATTGAATGTATTTTACAGTATTTTTTGGCCATTTGTGTGTCTTCTTCAGAGAATTGTTTAGTTCATTAGCTCATTTATTGATTGGATTCTTTCCTAATGTAGTTCCTTATATTTTTGAGGTTAGCCCTTGGATGTATACTTGGTCAAGAATTTATTCCTGTTCTAAGAGTTGGTTCTTCATTCTGGTAACTATTTACTTTGCCAGGCAAACTTTTTAAAATTCATGCAATTCCATTTGTTAGTTTTTGGAACTAATTCCTGTGCTATTGGGGTCAGGCAGTCCTTACCTATGCTTACATCATGGAGTCTTTTATTTGCCTCTGTTTCATATATTTAGCTAAGGTCTTTGATGAATTTTGAGTTGGTCTGTAAGTGGGCTGAGAGGTACAGGTCTATTCTATGTTCTACTACATGTAGAAATCCAGTATTCCCAGCACCTTTTGTTTAATAGGCTATTTTTCCCCAGCACATGTTTTTGACACCATTGCCAAAACTTGAATAATTGCAGTTGTGTGGGTTTATTTCTTGGTCTCCTTTACTATTTGATAATCTTCACTGCATGTCAGTTTCTATGCCAGCATCTTGCTGTTCTGTTACTATGGCTCTGTAATATAGTTTGAGATCAGCTACTACCCTATCTCCAACATTGCTTTTTTTTTTTTTTTTTTTTTTTAACTAAGAACAGATTTAGCTACATAGTGCCTCTTGTTTTCCCATTTAAATCTTAGTATTGATTTTTCTATTTCTGTGGAGAATGCCATTGAAATCTCGGTGGGGTCTGCAATAAATACACAGATCACTTTAAGTGTATAATGATTTTCACAACAGTTATTCTGCCCATGCGTGATCATTAGAGATCTACTGATCCTCATCTTCCAGTTTCTTCCATCACTGTCCTTAAATTTTCATTGTAGAAGTCTTTCACCCCTGTGGCTACATTTATTATATTTTATGGATATTTTAAAAGCTGTTGTGAATAGGACTCTTTTATAATTTCTTTCATGGTGAGTTGGTTATACGTACATAGAAGAACTATTGATTCTCTGTGTTGACTTTAGTGTAAGTGTTTAATGGTTTTACAGTGGTTTATAGTTTTTGGAGCCTCTGGAATATAGGATCCTGTTATCTACAAATACAGATAATTCGACTTCTTAAATTTCTACCCTTATCCTTTATAGTTTTTTTCTATTTCTATTTAACTAAGACATTGAGCATTATATTGACTAAGAATAGAGTAGGCAGCCTTGTCTCATTCAACATTTCTCCCGTTTAGTACAATGCCCTCAAACGTAGCCTTTCTGATGGTGGGGTTTGCTCCTTCTGTTGCCAGTTCTTCATGACTTTAATCACAAATGGATATTGAATTTTTCATCAAAGGCCTTTTCTGCGCTGATTGAAATGATCATGAGACTTCTTTCTTTAAGTGCATGTGTGCTGAAGCATTCTTACAGATTTGTATCTGTGTAACCACCCTTTCTTCTTTGGAATGAAATCAGTGTGGTCATGATATATGACCTTAACGTGTTCTTGAATTGATTTGCAAAACTTTTATTGAGGATTTTTATAGCTATGTACATTAGTCAATAGCTTATTTCTTTGTTGTTGCTGTTGTGGCTTTAGGACTATGCTAATCAGAGGTTGGCTGTGACCCTTCTCTGTCTATTCTGTGGAACATTCTGGGAGCATTGCTGTTAGGTCTTCTTTCAGTTCACCAGGCAATCCAACTGTTCTTGGCCTTTTCTTTGTGAGGAGACTTTTTATTACTGCTTCAATCTCACTGATTTTTATTAACTTGCTCCAGTTATTTATAACATCTGGGTTTAATTTAGGTTAGTCCTATGTGTCTAGACATTTATTCATTTAGTCTAGATTGTCCAGTGTTTTAAACTGTGCCCTAGAGTTTCTCTGTATTTCATTTGAATCTATAGTAAGCTCCCCGATTTCAACTCTGCTTTTATTATTATTATTATTATTATTATTATTATTATTATTACCATCATCATCTTTGGTATTTTCTGTTTTTCTCCTCATCATTTTTCTTAGACTTTCAGTCTTATGTTTTCCAAGTACCATGTCATTGCATGATTGACTCTATATATTGTTCTTTGGTCCTCAACTCAATGAAGAGATGGAGATTTCAGTTCAATAACAAGATCTAACATCTATTGATCCCAAGAAACACATCCCACAGTTAAAGACACCCACAGGCTGAAAGTCAAAGGATAGAAGACTATCACATAAACAGAAACCATTGCAGTTACTTCTGACATCTGATAAAGTCAACTTCAAACCAAAATTACTCAGAAGGGAGAAAGAAACAACTCATCAAGAAGATACGGCAATTGCAAAAGCATCAGAGCTCCTAAGGGGGGTTTTCTTGATTAAATTATCTGAAGAGGAAAGACCCACCCTAAATATGGATAGCAGCCCAGATAATAGAAAATGGGGAAAAAACATTGCTTTTTGTTGGATTGCCTTTGCGCCTTCTGGCAACATCACTTAACCCATTGTAGCTGTATTTCTTCACTGACACTAGAGTACAGCTTGTTGGGAGCCCAAGGTACCAAAGACTAAAAGCCCTCCAGGAATCTCCCAGGCTGCCTGTACCAGATTAAAACTGCTGCCTCACATATTGGGCACCTACCACATTCCTGGTCGCCCAGTGTAAGGTGGTCATTGTTGGACTATCTGGGCCATATTTTGATATTGTAGAGGCCACTCTAATTAAATCGTCCTTGGATATGTAATTCATTTTATCAGTTCTGTTCCTTTAGAGGACCAAACTAACATAGTCAGATCATTGTTTGTTTCTTAGCTTCCACTGGCTCTCTTGGATTACTGTGTTGGACATGATAGATTCTATCTTAGCTCTCATTGGCTCAGACACTCTACTCATGAAATTTGCTCTTTCTTATGATCATGCCATTGAAACTGTCTCCTTCTTCTGTGAATAATGTTCCTTAAATATCTCCTGCAGTACAGGTTTGATGGTCATGAATTACTACAGTTCCTGCTAGTTTTCTCCATCAATTTAAAAAGCTCTCTTTGATAGATGCAGCCTTCTTGGTTGGCAGCTGCTTACTTTTGGGACTCAGATTACATCATCCCATGCTATCCAGGCTTGGAAGGTTGCCGATGTTTTTAATCTGAAGTTATTCTGATGTTTCCACCTTTGTAAGTGAGGTGGTGTTTTTTTCTTCTATGGCTTTTAGTGTTGTCTCTTTGCTTTGTACTTTTTACATCTTGATTATAATTTGGGGGGAGAGATTCTTTTCTTGTCATACCTGTTTGGGGTATTTGGATAGACAATTCTTTCTCCAGATTTGGGGAATTTCATTGAGTAGATTCTTTGCACCTTTAACGTTTGTCTCAGCTTCTTCTTGACCATGAATTCTCAAGTTTGGTATCTTGATCATATCTCAAGTTAGTAGACATTGCGAATATGTTCACTTATTTGATTCTTATGTGTGCCGAGTGTACTCAAACCCTGGTATTCTTTCCTCTTGATGTTTTTCATAGTGTTTATTGCTTGAGTCAAAGAGACTTTTGTTTCCAAAGATTCTATTTTCTTTTAATTATCAGTTATTTTGTTGTTGTTGTTGAATTTTCTTTCAGCTTTCTGACTTCTCCATCCATCATTCTGATATTCTTGGGCATTTTGCCAACTTCTTCCTTTGTTACTGACCTTCCTCTCCAGGCCCTGGGTTGAATTTATCTTCTCTCCAGAAACCTTTTTGAGATTTGCACTTGGTAATTTCCCTTTGTTGAAATCTTTGCCTGCAGTAGCTGAGGAGTTAGGGTCTTTTAGAAGTGTCATTGTGTCCTGACACTTGGCCTTCTCATGCTATGTGTCTCTGTGTTGTGACTTGTGTGTCTGTTGGTCTGGACAACTCTTCTGTTGTGTTTGGAGATTTTCTATGTAACCCAGGATACAAAGCAAGGCGAATCTAACTGATTTTGGAAGTGGCTTTTACCTCCCATCCCCTACCAGGAACAAGACTGAATCTCTGTCTATGTTCTACTTCTTACTATGCATTGCAGTGTTCAGGTGTCTTTTTTACGTCTGTTGTAGATTTCTAAAGTCCTCCCTCTTTGTCTCTTTAGAATTGAGAGTTTTCTTTCTTTTTTTTTTCAGTTTTACTATCCCCTTTAGAGTCTCACAAAGAGGCAGCTTCTAGTCTGCCATCTTACCCACAAGTTCCTGCAGTAAAAGCACCCATCTCATTCCATGCTGGGCTCTGAGGTACATGCTGCTGCTCACCAGTGGGTTCTGACTCTCTGGATGCCTCACCTGTGTCTCTTGTGTCTCCCATGCTTGTTCAAGCTCTTTGGTGGTTGTTTATGTTCTTGTGTGCCTGTACTTTCTTCTATATGCCTCTCCAGCTACCTCTGCTCTCCTGTGTGGACACTGTTTCTGGGTGTCATGTGATTCTGTGCTATCCTTACCTTTTGGTGCTATCCCCACCCTGCCCTGCTGTGTCTAGTCCTGGAAACCACACTGTTCTCTTTAGGGAATGCAGCCTTGAATTTGGCAACTTTCTCTGCCATTCTAAGCCAACTCAGCCACAAGCATAGAGACAGAGGGTCATACTCTCCTTACTGCAGGCCAAGAAAGAGACCAAACTTCCCAAGTCACAGATATACCATGTTTTTATCCTGATTTTTTTTCTTTTCTGTGAACTTGAAGATGATCTTACAGAGATGCTGTGGGATGGTCTGTATGTCAAGTGTGTTGCTGATTGGTCAATAAATAAATCACTGATTGGCCAGTGGCTAGGCAGGAAGTGTAGGCGGGACAAGGAGAAGAATAAAGCTGGGAAGTGGAAGGCTGAGTCAGAGAGACACTGCCAGTTGCCACGGTGACAAACAGCATGTGAAGATGCCGGTAAGCCATGAGCCACGTGGCAAGGTATAGATTTATAGAAATGGATTAATTTAAGCTGTAAGAACAGTTAGCAAGAAGCCTGCCACGACCATACAGTTTGTAACCAATATAAGTCTCTGTGTTTACTTGGTCGGGTCTGAGCGGCTGTGGGACTGGCAGGTGAGAGAGATTTGTCCTGACTGTGGGCCAGGCAGGACAACTCTAGCTATACAGAGACTCATCTAGAGACAGTCTGAAGTTAAGTGCAGAAGCACCAGCAATCCCAGCACAGGGAGGCAGAAGTGGGAGGGTGGAGTGTTCTAGGCTAGCCGGAACTACATAGTGAGACTCTACCTCTAAATAAAACAAGAGAGAGAGAGAGAGAGAGAGAGAGAGAGAGAGAGAGAGAGAGAGTCAGAGACAGAGACAGAGAGAGAGGGGTAAACACAGCATTTCTCCATGCACATGGCACGTCTAGAGGTTTATTGATTAGGACAGTAGGAGAATGTGGAAAGACTCTGCTAAATTATGAGGGATTGGCAACATTCAGGTCCTTGTCTATAACTCCACATGTTGTAAAGTAATAAATACCTAGGGTCACTGTGGAATGACATCATAGTTTCTTTTCTATAGAAACATCTGTAGGTGTATTCTTCCTGACAATATATTAAATTATTATATGGAGGGAAAAAAGTATCTAAAATTCCTTTTCCTACCCTGAATTAGGAACATATTCTTTTTTTTTTTTTTTTGGTTTTTCGAGACAGGGTTTCTCTGTGTAGCTTTGCACCTTTCCTGGAACTCACTTGGTAGACCAGGCTGGCCTCGAACTCACAGAGATCCATCTGCCTCTGCCTCCCGAGTGCTGGGATTAAAGGTGTGTGCCATCACAGCCCGGCAGGAACATGTTCTTTTAATACAAAGACTCATGAAATGATATAGGAAAATTAGGGATCTTGAGGGTTATATACTATTTTTGAAATGGAAACATTTTTAAAAATTGAGGGGACAGTTATAGAGCTAAGTATCCTTAACCATGTGACTGAGTACTGTGATCTTTAATCAACTGCACTGAAAGTTTATGTCTATACAAACCCTTCACATAGAAGTTTCTAGCAGCTGCATTCATAGGTGACCAAACTTGGACACTGTTGAGACATCCTTCAGCTGGTGGGTGATAGATAAGTGAACTCAACGTTCCTTCCACAGGGAGCTACTCTCACCTCTTAAATGAAGTGTGGTACCCAGCCTTGAAAAGACACGGTTGAAATTGAACTGTGTGGTGCCAAGAGGAAGAAGCTCCATGAGGAAAGCTGTGTGATGTGCCATGGCAGCTGTGCCCCATTCGGGAAAGGCAAACTCAAGGTGGAAGGTAGTCAGGGATGTTCAGAGGCTGGGGGTGGAGCAAGAAGGTACTGATCTGACTGTGTTTGTTGGGTCCTCTAAAGGGACAGAACGGATAGAATGAATGACACATTCAAGGGGCGTTTAGTTAGAGTGGCTTCCACAATATCACAATATGGCCTAGATAATCCAACAATGATCGTCTCACACTGGAGAGATCAGGAATGTGGTGGTTGTTCAGTATGCGAGGCAGCGATTCTAATTGGATATTGGCAGCCCGGGAGACCCCTGGATGGCTTCTAGTCTTTGGTACCTGGGACCCACAGAAGCTGTTTCTAGCATCAGTGAGGGAATAGAGCTGCAACAGGTTAAGTGGCATAGGAGCCAGAAGGAGCCACGGTGATCAGGCAAAACGCACTGGTTTCTGTCCATTTTCTATGATCTGGGTTGCTGGGAGGTAATTACTCTTTGGAATGACACTGTGATGGTGGCTATGTGTATTTACACCCTGGTCTAAACCCAGGCCACAACAGCCAGAGCAAGTGCTGACATGAACTGGGGTGTCAGGAGAGAATGATGTGTCAGCTGGACTCATAGACTGACAAAGTGCCGCTCTGGAGAAGGACAGATGGGAAGTCAGCGCACGAGCAGCTGAGAGAAATCTATGAGAATGCTCTACTTCTCTTTAACTTTTCTGTGAACTGTAAAGTGTTGTAGAAAACAAAGTCTGCTGAAAATGTAAAAGCCAGAGTGTGTGCGGAAGGGAAAATGACCTTGTCAGACTTTTTGTTTGCTAAATAAAGTGTACTGATAACCAACATCCCAAAACAAAGGGTGATTTATACAACAGAAAGCCAAAGGGCCACAATCCTGAACTAAAGGACTTATTTATTTATCACCAAGCTAGGACAGTCACTGAAGGAAGCATCTTCAGACAGGTCCATTGTCCAGCAAAGATGCTTCCGTATAAAGGTATGGCTCCAGTGGCCAGGGATGTAGCTCTGTCTGTAGAGTACATGTTAACATGCACAAAGTCCTCCCTTCAATCCTCAGCACCACATAAACTCATGCCTGTAGTCATAACACCTGGGAGGTGGAGACAGAAGACCAGAAGTTCAAGGTTATCTCTGGTTACATGGCAAGTTTGTGGGCATCCTGGGCTATGAGGCCTTGTCTCAAAAGAATGATAAAATAAAAGTAAAGACATGTGTCTGCAAGTTATCGCCTCAAAGCACAGTGACACCAGAGTAAGAACTTGTGGAGACTGTAACCTTGATTTCATCGGTGACATTTGAAGGCATTCACTTGTCCTCAGCCTTACATTTCCTCATGCAAATACTAAACATGCCAAGAGGCAGGCTCTGTGGGTGCAAGTTTATTGTCAGGATTCTTTGGCTGACCATGTCTGTTACCAAATTATATGGCACCTCTGTCTGCTGCTCTTTGGAGGGTACTAAATGTTTGAACTGCCAGAGAATGTATCTGTTCCATCCTTCTGAGGAATCAATTTGTTTGAATGGGCTGGGCAGTGTGGATGTGACTATCTTAAGTATGTAAGAGTTAAAATGTGGGAATGTGCCTCTCTCAGTAATAATTCAGCTAATACATTAGCCAGAGGAAGGATACAGACACTTGTAAAGTGGAGTTTGAAAGCACAGTGTGAGTAAGACCTGTTAGCAAGTGCCTGAGGTCCCAGACAGACTCAAATCAGGAAACCCAGATTCAGTGCCAGGTACAGGAGAACCCCAGACACAAGCACCACTTTCCCATATTAATGTCATTTGACATCTGCCTCCTACTGCTGCCTAGAGAGTTGCTGTCCAGGTGAAAGCTTTGAAGACTTTCTTTTCCCTACATAATTCCCTACCTGGTAATATACACAGTTTCCAAGCCAACTCTACTCTTGACAATGATGAACTGAGGACATACCACCATAAAATACAGCCACTGGCATTTGAGAAAAGCAGCTCTGTGACCTCCTGCCTCTACAGCTCTTGAAGCAAGCACATTCAATCCTCTATAAGGTTAGTCACATGACTTTCCTGCCATAACAGTCTTTCCCATGAGCAGAGGAAGGCATACAGTGATGTGGAGAAGACTCTACCCTAGCGGGGCTCACAGGGCTCACTGCTGACTGCCATCTGGTCATACCATTTGCCCTCATAGGCTTCCACCTGAGCCTTCCTCTCTTCCCTTAGATCTTCACTTACAGATGTTCCCAAGTTACACAAAACCAATAATAAATAAAGTTGGCAATGTTTTTCTTGTGTTCATTTGTCCTTTGTCGTAAGGACCTTGGTTATGAACCCATTCACAGATGAGAATAGAAATCTCTGTCCCCTAAATGAAAAAGAAAAGAAAAATTTCTTCTCCTTTCCAATAAGTCCTTTCCAAGTCTCAATTTATGCTAAGCACACATTGCTCAATCACATATGAACCCAGAGCTCTGCGCCCTGGCACACACGAAAGTTAAAGGAAGGAACCCATATTTGCACCTACTGGAAAACTGGATGGAGAAGCCGGACTTGCTGATGAAAAAGTCGCTGTCAAACTGCAGTGTGAGTGAGTTGAAGGTGCTGTGGATGTCTTCAGGCAGGGCCGAGCCACTCCACTCCTTCAGCAGAATGTTGCTGTCCACAGGACCGTCCCAGACCTTGAGGATGTCATGAGCTGTCTCGGTGTCAAACACGATGAAGTGGAGGCTGCAAAGAGAGAGAAGAGCTTCTGTGGTCAGTGAGAATCATACTTTCCCTCCGCAGAGGGCCTCATCCCAGCCACGAGGTTGTACTGACCACCAGCTCATTTCACATTTCCATCAAGCATGTTCTAGCACATCTGACAAAGAAGAATGAGGGTCCGGGCAGTTCAAAACACAGCACAGTCCAAACACATCAGTCACTAGTGTAGAGATTCATGGTATAGGCTAAGCTGCTGTCCAGAGACACAACATTTCATTCCAAGACTGCTAGATGGTTTTTATAATTCCAGCCAGAGTACACACATCCCTAACAAGTTTGGTACCCTGGCTTCCTCTTGTCAATGCTGTCCTTAGCATGCCACTAGGTGGCAGCACACACCCCAGGAGAAAGATTCCAAACCCAGCCTATTCGCTTGGTCTGTTCTGATGTCCTTTCTGTACATTTCATCTTCAGAGTTAGTATATTATTTGAGACAATGACACAAAAGCAGACTGCCCGCTATAAATTCTCTTCTTTATAACATTCCATCCACTTCTGTTAGACTTAGAGGTATTTCTGGAGACCATCTTTACACCGGAAGAAGCTCACAGTGATGATGGAGAGATAGAAGAATTTAACTAAAGTTTGGCAAAAAGTCAATAAACGTTTCCTCAAAGTTCTTTATAGGTTTTCATTTACTGTTGATTGCTTGTGGATTTTGCCACAGACACAGTCACCATAGCTGACCTGCACAGAACTGTACGTGAATCTCAGTTACATCATTTCCCACATATTACATATATGAAGGATTGGCGCATCTCTCCTAGGTAAAGCATAAAATATTTAGACATTCGGTACAGAATAGCATATATAAAGTACAGAATGTAGTAGAATTTACTTCTGAGCATGTATTTTCTCAATAGTTTGTCCTGCTTGTTTCAACTTTTTTCAAAACTAAATTTTTATGGGTATATCTCCATATCCCCTGCACACTACTAGCCAATCACCTGCTTATCCTAATACCCCTCACTGTGTGTTGTGGTATTCCCAATTAGACTTTCGACATCTCCACACATGCTAGTGTATGAGCTCCCTGAGTCCCTGGTCCCCTATATGTGTTTAATGGGAAGCACGAAGGTGGAACCTTGTAGACCTGTATCATTCTCAGTTCAGTCTTACATTTGGGATCATGAATCTCCACGGGTAAAGAGTATAGTCTGTTAATTTACTTCAAGATTTAATTTATTTTTATTTATGTGAGTGAGTGTGTGTGTGTGTGTGTGTGTGTGTGTGTGTGTGTGTGTGTGTATGTGTGTATGTGTGTGTGGTGTGTGTTTTACATGCATGCACATGGATTGAAGGTGCTTGCAGAGGCCAGAAGAGGATGTCAGCTCCCCAGAGCTGGAGTAATAGGCAGTGGTGAGGAAGCTGATGTGGGTGCTAGGAACAGAATGTGGGTCCTCTGGAAGCACCGTTTACACTCTTAACCACTGAGCCATCTCTCCAGACCCCTGTTAATTATTTCAAATGTCCAGGGACTTGCTTTATTCTTCCCTCTCCTGACTGGACCCCAGTTGCTCTCTCTGTCTTTCTCTCTCTCTCTCTCTCTCTCTCTCTCTCTCTCCCTCTAGTAATAGAGTACGGCACCACAGTGGGCATTCTGGAATGCCCATCCCAGGGGATTGGAGGGCTGGCATTACAAACAAACACCCAGACATCCTGCTCTCCCTGTGACTCTACTTTTGGTCTTATAATAACGTGCCAAGGTACGTTCTTTGTCAAGTCTTTGCCAATCCTCGACACTACACTATGTGTGGAGGCAGAGACTTTGACAGATATGCATATCTTGTTTAATCATGGCCTTTGATGATTAATGAAATTGACCATTTTTTTTTTTTTGTGTGTGTGTGTACAGAATTTTTCCTACAAAGAAGCTGAACAATTCACTATTTGTAGAATCCCAGCAGTGAATGAAAAGCACCTCTGAGATCATGGAAGAAGTCACTGAATTGCATAAGCAGCCATCACCATTTGTATTGTGATGGAAATGCACAGCAACAAGAATAAACAAAGAATACCACATTCTAGTAGACAGTGAATAGGACTGGATCAAAAGCAGAAATGGGATGGGGGGGGACTCTCAAGCACTGGATGGGAGAGACAGGCATAGACTGTTGAGGATAAGCCACACAGCAGGATGAGGTGTGAGCAAAGTCTTGAAGGAACCCATGGAGTCTGAAACAGTCACACAAAGAGCCATTCCACCAAGCAAGGATCTGTAGCAGAGGACTTCAGCCTTGCAGAAAACCCAGGAACCCAGAGCAGCCAGAGCAAAGAGAGAACAGTAAGTCATAAGACCAAAGAAGAAATGAGAGGTAGGTGATCGGGAGGAAGAAGAGACAAAGGAAATAGGACCTCTTAGGATGTGTTAAATATTTTGTCTTTTTGGCTGGCTGAGATATCAAGTCCAGTGATTGTGAAACAATTATCTCACCCTCAGTTGCAAAAATATGCTTATTTACTCTTCATGCTATAGAAAAAATATTGCAGATGGATAGTGTCAAATCTGTGACCTTCCCAAGAGATGCCAGAAGGAGATCCATGTTCCTTTTGGAAGCAGCACAGTGCAGACAATGAGAGCCTAGCAGATTCTAGATGCACATTGCAAAGTAGCAAAATCAGGTGGAGGGCTATGGAAAAGAGGATGCGAGGAGCTTTAAAGATTTTTAGCTTCAAAAACAAAAGACTGGAGTGGCCATCAACCCAGTTGAGAAAAGGAGAAGGTGGGCATCTATGTGACTTGGAAGAGTGGAATCTCTGAGTTGGACCTCAGAGCTCAGAACTATGCAGACGGAAATACAAAGGCAGTTCTAACATGGTGAGGGGCTCCAGAAGAAGTCTAGATGATAATCAGACTCACATGTTTCCCACTGATGCATGATTTTAAACCCTAAGACAGGATAAAGGCACCAAAGTTCATGGACAGAGACAGAACAGGACCATAGCCAACATATTACCTGATCACAGGCATCTGCTCATTTGCATAATGTGTTATTTCTCTTTCTAATTAGGGTTGATGTTGAACGATTAAAAAAAAGGAATGACAAGGAAAAAACATGACATGGTGGAGGAGAAAGTGTATTGTAGATAAAAGGGGGAGCATAGTCAGGGCAAGGACATCAGGGAGAGTCCAGAGTAGACATGACCCTGAGCCCTGTGAGGAGAGGTGGGAGGGAAAGAGAGCAAGGATAGAGAAGAACCAGATGTAGCAGCCAAGAGGGCAAAATGTAAAAGACAGGTGGGTGACCAAGATGGCTGAATTGTATAGGGAAGAGCCTCTGGGGATAGAGCAGCCCAGCCTAATACCTTGGCTGCAGAAGTTCAAGGTAGAGTATACCAGCCAGGAGGACCCTGTAACAGTTAGGAACTGAGGGATGCTGGGAGATCGACTTTAGATCCATTTGTCCTAGGGTTTGAGACCTGTCTCCTATCTACTATCTGAATACAGTTGCCTACTCTCATCTTGCTGAATTCTTTGCCACATGAAAAGACACCTGCCACTTAAACCATGGACATGTTTGTTGCATTTCCTGCTCTTCTGTTTCTCATAAAAAAAGACCGAAATCTTATGACGTTATTCCTCCCCTTTCATTTGGATAAGCACACATGTTTTTACTGGCATGCAAATAAGATGGATTTTAGAGTTCAGCTAAGGTTTTCTCTCCTCAACTTCCTTCCTGTTTTGATGGTTAGGTTGCCTTAGACTATTAAAAAAAATAGACCACTTCCTTCTTTATTGATTTTTCTGATCTGGAAGCTGTTTACAACATATCATTATAAGATAGCCTATTATATTTTAAAGTTTCTAAAGAGTGATTTCATGTTTACATACCTTTCCTTTCTATAGAAAAATTGTCAGTTATTTTTCTACTCAATGACATACAGAAAGAATAACTTTTTGCATTTTTTCATTTACTAATTACCTTTATTGTCTCTTTTATTTATTTGTTGAGACAGGGTTTCACTCTATGCTGGACTGACCTGAAACCCACTGTGTAGCCTAAGCAGGTTTTGAACTCACAACAGTCCTCCCACCTAATCTTTACCAATTATAGGTTGAGCACCTATACCCAACTTTTTCTTTCATTATCTTATTGTTCTTTTATTTTATGCCTTTTTTTTACATTTTCATTTCTTGAATTTATTCTTTCCTATACTTTATATTTCTATTAGCTAAATGCAAAACTTGGTGACTTTTCTATTTTAATTTTTTAAAAAGTTTGGGGGGTGTGTGTGTGTGTGCATGTGCGTGCACGCACACACTTAGGTCACGTGGATGTCAGAAGACAGCTTATGTGTGTCAATTCTGTTTTCATAGTGTGTGTCCTGGGAATTGAACTCAGGTTGTCAGGCTTGACAACAAACACCTTTATCCATCTCACTGGCCAAACTGGTGTGTTTCAAATTATGTTCACTGAATACACAACCCCTGCCACTTACCAACTCTAGAAACTGAGGTAAAAAAGGAAGACAGCAACTACTTTTTACCAGCAACACTATAGCACGGACTACCAGTTTGTGCTGTATGTATGAGTCTTAAAAACAGCAAAGGAAGGAAGGAATAAGGAGTTGATTTAAGGAACTAGTTCTTTTTTATTTTTTTGAGATAGGGTCTTTCTACATAGCCCTGGTTTTCCTGAAACTCCTTTCCTTAAACTCACAAAGATCCACCTGTTTCTGCCCCCCAAATGCTGGGGTTAAAGGCATGTGTCACTTATACCTGGTAAGGAATTAATTTTTGACATTGCATTTTAAATTCTGTATATAATATTTTTCTATGAAACTTAGATTACTAAAATTGACTAGAGAAGATCATTAAAGGGAAACATAGAAATATGGATCTCATAATTCTGATTTGAAAATTGGTTACACATTTAAAACAAAATAAAAGTAAAAAAGTTATTTTTCTTTTAATATTAATGTATGGATCCGTATTTAAAGAAATAATACAAACTTTTACCCATGAGATTAATAATAGGATCATGGCCCTTTTAAATTTATAAATTTATTTTGTTCCAGCTCCCTACTTTATCAGGCATTCCCTGGAAAGCCTCACACCAAGCCACCAGCCAGTGAAGCAGGTAGAGAAACTGCATTCCTTCACGTCTCCCTTCTCTCTTCCAAACCCAATCCCCCAGTATCATCCCTGTTTTATAGAAAACCACGTGCTGTGCCCACCCTCCCTCCACACACCCATCTTCAGTGGATTACACCAATCTTGGCCTCCAACTATCCTTCCCCCTGCTCCAATCTTTATTCCAGTCCTCAATTTCAGTAGTTATCTCTGGGAACCCTGTGGCCACTCCTGCCAGGAAAGGAATTAAATCCAGCAGAGAAGCAGGTAGGTGAACTTCAGATCTTCATTCTTCCTCCTTGCCTCCCTATCCAATCCCCAGTTTCATGCCCAGATCTATAGCAGACCACCTGTTATGGCCTCTTCACACGCTCTGACCCCATTTCCAGGGTGCTAAGAAGATCCCGAAGGGACATCTTTCTTACTCACCTCTGTAGATTTCCCCAGTTCCCCCTTCTAGCCCATCCCCATTGCTAAGTATCAGCTCCCGATACCTAGAAACACATTATACCTGTAATGTCATTGGTTACACCTGGCAGGATCTCAGAAGAATTTTCTGCCAAGCAATACACAACCACTATACTTATCTAAGAACCAGAGAGGGCAATAGAAACTAAGGAACAAAATGCCTACCCAACAAAAACAAGAGCAGATATCAGCACCTACAATTACAATAATCTCAAACACAGATGCCTAAACACCAGAGTAAAAACACAATCAGTAACAGCCAAGACACTATGTCTACACTAAAACTCAGCTGCTCTACTACAGTAGGTATAACAACAGACATATTGATCAATGGAATCAATTTGAAGATCTAGACGTAAATCCACACACCTGATCTTTGATAAAGAAGCCACAAATACACAATGAAAAAAGACAGTATCTTTAATAAATGGTGCTGGTAAAACCAGACAACTGCACGTAGAATAATTCAAATAGATATAGACTCATCAATTTGCACAAAAATCAACTCCAAATATTTAAAAGACCCCAACATAAAACTAGATACACTGAACCTGATTGAGGAGAAAGCAGGGAATAGCCTTGAACTCATTGGCACAGGAAAAGTCATTCTGAATAGAACACCATTAATGCAGGCATTAAGATAAGAAACATGAACAAATGGGAGCTCATAAGATTGAAAAACTTCTGCATCACAAAGAACACAATTGTTGTGGAATATTTGTTTAAATAGGCAAAGATGTGTTACATTTGTTTATGCTGCATTTTGTTTAATTATGTTAAAGATTGGTTGCTGTTTCATCTTGCATAAGGCACCTGATTGGTCTAATAAAAAGCTGCATGGCAAATAGCTAGGTAGTAGAAGGTATAGGCAGGGCTGCTGGACAGAGAGAATAAAGAAGAGGAGGAATCTAAGCTTGAGGGGAGAATGAGGGAGAAAGAGACAGAGATGCCCAGGGCCAGCCAGTCAGGCATCCACCAGCCAGTCAGATACAGAGTATGACATACAGAATGAAAGAAAGGTAAAAAAAAAAAAGCCTTGAGGCAAAATGTAGATGAAAAGAAACAGGTAAATATAAGTTATAAGAGCTAGCAAGAAATGAGCATAAGATAATGCTGAGCATCCTTAACTAATAATAAGTCTTTGTGTCATGATTTGGGAGCTGATTGGTGGCCCAAAAGAAAGCCTTGCTACATTTGGTACCCAACATGCGGCCCAAATTTCCACATAGGACCTGATATGGCTCCTTTAATAGGCTATGTTGTACAGCAAGCATTTGCAGAGCATATTAAGCAGAAATAAAAAGCTAAATAAAAATGTCTTCCACAGTGCTGGTACTAGCTTCCTAAAGCTGGGGCAGTTAAGAGCCTCTTCCAGTTAGATGCAGCTCCCATTTAAATGCAACTCTTGGCCAGGTCTGTGAAGTGTAAAGGTCAGCTTTCATGGACCTGAGGGGGGTGAAGGCAGTCATGAGCACAAAGTGGCTTAGCAGTTTAAGGTTTGACTCACATGGTCAGAAAAAGCTAGAGCCACACAGTAAGACAGGCCTAGACTGGAAAAAAAAAAAACCTTAAACAGATTATAGTGTGTTTAAAAATGTGTATAGGCTAAGAAAGAAAAGAAAATGAGTATAAACAGCCGTAAGAAAAATAAATAGTTTACAAAAATAAAGTCTTTAAAGACTGAGTAAAGTAATATAAAAAAAATAAGCCATGTAAAGATGGGAAATACACTGGGCCACAGTGGTGCACACCTTTAATCCCAGCACTCAGGAGGCAGAGCCAGGTGGATCTCTGTGAGTTCAAGACCAGCCTGGTCTACAGCCAAGATCTAGGACAAGCACCAAAGCTACACAGAGAAATCCTGTCTCGAAAAACCAAAGAGAGAGAGAGAGACAGAGAGAGACAGACACACACACACACACACACACACACACACACACACAGAGAGAGAGAGAGAGAGAGAGAGAGAGAGAGAGAGAGAGAGAGAGAGAGAGATGGGAAATACACAGGGAGTCTGGATCCTGTATGGTATTGTGTTGACTTTGAATTCTTTGAATGCTGATGAGTGAATGAAAGCTGCTGAGAGACAGTATTGTGAAAGGGGCTGTTAAATTAAACCAGCCTAGATACTTTAGGGTTGCCTTAACTTTAAAATGAAAGTCAGAAGTATCGTGCTGGGGAGGAGGTTATGCTTTTGTTTCCAAAGGAAACAAAAGTCTGTGTTTTCCTTCGAGGTTAACAGAGATCAGGTTTGATTGGGGGAGACCTCCTGAAAACCTTGGCTATAGACATAAAGAAATAAACTAGAAAAAATACAAGACAGGAGATGTATATACTGATCCCTGTGCATGGGAACAGTTCTGAGACTGGACAACAAATGTTACAGCTAGTTTTCCCAGGATTTGACCATTATCTCAATTTTCTCAGAGTCTCCTAAAGATACCATCACTCCCAGAAAACAAGAAGTAATTTTAGGAATATGACACCCACATTCCCAAGGGTGGAGGGGTAGTTTTCAGTCATTTAGTGGGTTATAGATGCTTGTCATTGTTTAGGGGAATTATTTTCAAATTACTATTGGTTATGATTGGGAAGAAACTAAATGAGGGAGGCTAGATTCAAGGATCTTTTTCTGAAAAGAAATAGGGGGATATAGGAATACTAGGATGAAAGGGTAGATTATTGAATCTACTTTAAATGAAAAAGCAAGTATTAATCTCAAATATTTTACATTGGTATAGATTTTTGTATATTGATACAAATTTAAGGTTATTTCTTGTTATAACTTATTGTATATATGTTTCTACTCTTGTTTAATGGATTTTTATATATATTGATACAAATTTAAGGTTATTTTTGTTACCACATCCTGTATATATGTTTCTACTCTTTTTTTTTTTTTTTTTTTTTTTTGGTTTTTCGAGACAGGGTTTCTCTATGTAGCTTTGCGCCTTTCCTAGAACTCACTTGGTAGCCCAGACTGGCCTCGAACTCACAGAGATCTGCCTGCCTCTGCCTCCCAAGTGCTGGGATTAAAGGCGTGCGCCACCACCGCCCGGCTTCTACTCTTTTTTTAAGGCATTGTACATATGCAGTTCATTTAAAAATGTAAGGTAAAGTTCTAGTCCTTGAAAGCTATTATTATAAATCATTTAGGATAATTAAGAAATGCAGGCTAGTAGTTAGTCATCTATAACAATCAAACTTGTAATTATGTTCGGTATATATTCACAATCATACAGAGATATATTTTAGATAGATTGTCTTCAAGCACTTCAAAGACTTATAGAATATGGCATTTAGAATCTTTTGTTAAGATAAGAGTTTTCATGACAGTGAGACACATTTGCTCCTGGCAGTACCAATATACTTCAGAAAGGAGGATGGGCACTGAAGAACTTCCACATAGAGTTTGCTTTCCATGTTGGAAAGCTAGTCATTTTGGCTAGAAAATGTCCTTGCCTCTACTGCTGACAGTATACCATCCAAACTGTACAGTAAGGACACAGAGGACTGTTGAACTTTGCCAAAACAAGGTGGAACAGTCCTTCAAAATTCCTGCTTCATAGAAAAATCTGCCAGATATTCTAGGCCTATAGATTGAAGATGGATGTTCCAAAGTTTCAGAGGAAATTTGGGTAACTGTCCAGGCAGCCAGATGTCTCTGTCATTTCTTTAGTTTTGCAAGTTGCTTGCTCTGCACTTTCTGTTTACTCAGGTAATATTATACCCTTCTGGGGTCTTTGATGGAGTTGAAGACTATATAGTTATAGTTGCAGTTTTCCTTAGAAAGAAATGATGGAATGCAAACTATGTAAAGAGCTTTGGACTCATCAAGATAGGATAGATAATAGAGTGATTTCTCTGAATTTGCCAAATGCAAAGGGACTGGATATTGTAAATGTAACTCTTACTTGATAACTGATCTTACAATATATAATTTTACTATGTTAAAGTTATAACCTTTCCTTTTATTTAGACAAAAAGAGGGAAATGTTATGGGATATTTGTTTAACTAGGCAAAGATGTGTTACATTTGTTTCTGCTGCATTTGTTTAATTATGTAAAGATGTGTTGTTGTTTCACCATGCTTGCCTAAGGCACCTGATTAATCCCATAAAGAGCTGAGTGGCTAATAGCTAGGCAGTAGATGGATAGGCAGGGATGATGGTTATAGAGAATAAAGAGGAGCAGGAATCTAGTCTCAAGAGGAGAACAAGAGGGGACAATGAGAGGGGAAAAGAGGGAGACATCTGGGACCAGGCAGCCAGGCAGCCACCAGTCAGTCAGATATGGAGTAAGAGATACAGAATGAAAGAAAGGTAAAAAGCCCTGAGGCAAAACATAGATGAAGAGAAACATGCTCATATAAATTACAAGAGCTAGCAAGAAGCAAACATAAGACCGAGCATTCATAACTAACAATAAGCTTTGGGAGCTGGTTGATAGGCCAAAAGAAAGCTTGCTACACACCATCATTTGGGAAAAGCAGCAGTCTACAAAGTGAGAGAATATTTTACCAACTCCATATCCAGTAGAGAGCTAATAAGCAAAATTTATAAAGAATCCCAAAAATTAGAAATCAAGAAATCAAAACAAAACAAAACAGAAAACAATTAAAAAATGGGTACAGTTCTAAACAGATAATCCTCAAAATAGGAAACTAAAATAGCTGAGAAACACTTAAAGAAATGTTCAACATGATTAGTCATTAGGGAAATGCAAATCAAAACTGCTTTGTGATTTCATCGTACACTCTTAGAAAAGCTAAGATCAATAAAAACAAATGACAGCTCATGTTGGTAGGGATATAAAGTAAGAGGAAAACTCATTCATTGCTGGTGGGAATCCAAACTTGTACAGCCACTATGGAAATCAGTGAGGTGCTTCCTCAGGAAGATAGAATCAATCTACTTCAAGATCCTGCTGTATAACTCTTAGGCATATATCTAAAATATGCTTTATCCTAACACAGAGACACTTTCTCAACCATGTTCATTGCTTCTCTATTAATAATAACTAGAAATTGGATACAACCTCGATGTCCCTAAACAGATAAATGGATAAAGGAAATGTGGTACGTGTACACAGTAGATTATTACTCAGCTATTTAAAAAAATTAAATTCGTAGGAACTAGAAAAGAAAACATCTTAAGTGAAGTAAAGATACCTCAGAAAGATAAATATGGTATGTATTCACTTACATTGGATATTAGCTGTTAAGTCAAGGATAAGCAAGCTACAATCCATAGAACCACAGGGGTTAGGTATAGAGTAAGGGATTTGAGGGACAGCTCTTCCTAGGAAAGGGAAATAGAATAATTGACAGCTATAGATGGATGGGGGAGGATGACAGGAATGGAAGGATCAATCTGAGAAGGAGGATAAGGGGATGAGGGAAGGGACTATGGGAAGAAATAGAATTTGATATAAACAAAATCACCAAATAATGGTGGAGACAGAGCCCCAACTAGATGTCTTTTGTCACCAAATGAAGCTTCCAGTACCAAGAATGGTTAACATCTAATTGGGTGGTTGGCTAGAGAGGTCCTGTGGGAAATCTCAAACAACCAGGCTGTTCCCAAGACTATAGGTTGCTCTCCACAAACTGATAGCAAGGCTCAATTGCTAAAGACAATACCCAAACAACTCAATGAAAAAAGAGAGGTTGAGCTGGTGCCTACCTAGAGCCTTCACCCGTATGGACTAGCATTCTTGGTACTGGAAGATACTCTGCATGCTACCAAAGGAGAAATGTAAATACTAACCCAGCTATATACCCATAGGGCTACAGTGGTATTCTGCCTCCAAGATATCCTGTGCAATGTTTACAAAGCTTGTGAGAGTAACCAATCAAGAACTAATTTGACTGAAGGCCCACTCCACAAGATGGAATCCATATCCCACACTGTTTGGGTGACTAAGAACCTGTCACTAGATAGCCCAGGGACCTAGGGTGAAAATAAATATTACCACTCAGAAGGAAGGAAGCAACAGAATGACTCCAAATAATATTTTGCTACACTCACAGATCAGTGCCTCGATCAACCATCATCAGAGAAGCTTCCTCCTGCAGCAGATAGGAACAAATATAGAGACCCACAGCCAGGCAATATGCCAAGAGTGAGAGACCTTGGAGCACTCAGCTCTAAATAGAATATCTCCACCAAATCCCTCCATTCAGGGCTCATGTAACCTCAGGGAAGATGAGTTAGAAAGAGTATAGGAGCCAGAAGTTATGAGGACCCCAAGAAAACAAGACACTCTAAACACAGCAGGACTGCTGTACATATAGGGACTGTGTCAGCATATACTGGGCTTGCCTGGTTCTGTACCCAATGCTGTCCTAAAACTAAAAGGAGAAGTGGACACATGATTGCTAACCCAGAAGTGATCAATGATTGATAACCACTTACAAATGAAAATTTAGTTTTCTCCAAGGGGGTCTCACAGGGAAACAAAGCACTCTTTCTGAAGGGTAGACTGCTTGCCTAGCAGTAAGTAGATAGACAACAGAAAATGAATTCAATGGCATCTTTGGGGGTTCTTTGTCTCATAATGTCATGTCAGGGCTTATTTTTTTTTTTTGGAAAAAAATAAATTATATTTTTTAATTTTTAATTTTAATGTTTTATTTTAATTTTTCTCATTTATTTATTTGTTTGTTTGTTTATTTCCTCTCTTTTTCTTCCCTAGGGGCCCTTTGCCTTTATTATGGCTTTGTTTTTTTGGAATTCTTGAATGAGCAAATGCATGGGTCTCTGGATCTGTATTTGTTTCTTGGGCTCTTTTCCTTCTGTTTCTTTTGCCCTAGTCTAATGTGTCTATTTTTGTCTTCTTATATTATATTTTATTATTAACCTTAGATGCCTGTTTGTTTTCTAATGAGAGACAGAAAAGTACAAAGTATTGATAAAATCATGTGAGAACTATACAAAAAAGCATATGGAGTAACAGACACTGCCCATGGTCAAAGGTTAAGTTTTATAAAAGATGCTAGTTTTCCCTTGTCTCATCTGTTGCTATACTGTGGCTCCAATACTAATCATACAGATGACTGAGTTCAAAGCCAATGTGGGTTGAATATTTAACCCACATTGGCTTTGAACTCAGTGTCAGATATGAAGACTTAAAATAATCGAAAGATATGATAGCCAAGTATTGTACCATATAGACACATCTTTCAAAGGAAGGAAATAAAACCCAGAAACAGATCCGCTGAGACACAAATCTCTAAATTTTGACCAAAATCTCATGTGAAGTCTTATGAAGAAAGGACTGACTTCATGATGAAGTATTTAAAATTCCTTATAATGAAAAAAATGAGGGAGCTAGAACAAGTTAGAAGAGAGTCCACCAAGACAGTACTAGGGAGTCAAAGCATCTCAATCTGAACAAAAACAACACAACAAGAAAATATATGACATAACACACTTTCAACATGAATCTGAATTTCCTAGTAGTAATTAAAACCCAGCAAAGATGAATATGATGCATTGGAATGAACAGTCTGTGAAACCATCATAAGATAATAAGACGAGGAGGATAAAGAGTAAATGAGTATAATAGATAACTAGTCAAAGGTTGCACTTGGAGCATAAAATATCACATGAAACTATAGAAAACTGCCCAAAGTTGTCATCTGTCAATTATCAAAGAGGGTATTAGAAAGGCCAACTGACAAGTAAATATGCAGTGATCATGATTAGTCATCAGGGATCTAGAAGCCACCTACCATGCATGAGTGTGACTAAAGTAGAAAGGATGATCCATGACAAATGGAGGCAAGAAAAATACTCAACACAGAAAAACTTGTAATAAACCGAACTGGGTCAGGCCATCTGCGCATCCACAATACACAGAACCGATGAAAAGTTGAATGGACTCATGCGACAGAATCAAACCCACAAAAATGAAATTAAAAGATGAGGAAACCAAACCAGACACCGAGCAAACTACTGTTCCATCCCATTCTGAATCTAGTTCCCATCAGGAGAATCTCATCTAAGTTCAGAATAGGGATTCAGATGAAGGAGTTTTAGGAGGAATAACTTGCAGGAGGAGGAAAGCAAATAATAAACAAAAGAATAACTAAGCAAATCAATGTTTAAATTCCCCCAAAGTCCAAGTGTGAGAGCTATGATCATGTACAACACCCTAGACATTCTGCTTCTGGCCACATGCATTTCTACATAGTACTTTGGTCATGGCTATGAAAATCTAAATGTACATACACAGCAAGCCCAGCTGCTGTGAAAAGCATTCCAAGTGACATGCTGGGAGGACATTACTTATATTGTATTACTTATAACACAGAAAAAAAAACTGCCAACAGCTCAAATATTCCCAATAAACATCATTTAAATAAATTCTAATATGTCTGGACAACGGAATATTTTTCAATAATCTCAGAGAAATGGGCATGTCAGGCCGGGCAGTGGTGGCGCACGCCTTTAATCCCAGCACTCAGGAGGCAGAGGGAGGCAGATTTCTGGTAAGTTCAAGGCCAGCCTAGTCACCAAAGCGAGTTCCAAGAAAGGCGCAAAGCTACACAGAAAAACCCTGTCTCGAAAAACCAAAAAAAAAAAAAAAAAAAAAAAAAAGAAATGGCATGTCAATAAAAACATAGAAATATGATCATGATTACTAATTGAAAAACCTTGCAGTATAAAAGAAATCATGCTAGCTCCCTAAATATGTACATAATTATGAAAATCAAAATGTAAGTATTTGTATTTTCACAGAAAAATATATTTTCAAAATCCTAGGTTTCTAAGATTTTACAAAGCGTCTTTTAAATTTTCTTATTTTCTCATTAAATAATATCTCATTATTTTAAGTTAAATCAGGTCAAATTAGAACATATGTATGATTCGACAAACAGGCAAATACCCCAAAGAAGAATTTGTAGTTAGGCATTTAAGAATGTTCACACTGTTTAATTTAGTAAATTATTTCCTGGGATCTGTTCTAAGGAATTAATCATAAACATGAGTAGCGATTTTCTTGTAAGACTGTTTGCAAATCAGTGTGGGTAATGGCAAAGCTAGCAATATAAACGTCTGATGAGAGACACAATGTTTAATTATGTATGTTCATAATACATACTACAGAACACAATCCACCCTGTCTTGTGGGTTATAAACCCACAGATTTAATGAAATTAAAATGGAGACTTTTTAAATTGCTTCTGTGATGTACATGCACGTTTCTTTTTCTTGCATTGTTGCCTATCTACCACCCCAGCTGTTAATGCAGCACCTACATTGCACTAGGTATAGACACTCTAGAGACCAGTGAAACACCTGAGAAGATTTGTGAAGAGTACATGCATAGAAGGTAGACTTAGGTATCTATGAGTCTCCTGGATCCTAATCACCCACAGTCGCCAAGGACCATTGCACGTATATATTCGTATATATTCATGTAAGACATTTGTCAATGTGTAGTGGTATAACAAAATTTTCCCAGGGACCTGCCCTGAGAAGATTTCTCCCAGAGTCCTAGGGAAGATGCTATGGCTGGAGCTGGGGTAATCTGAAGGGAAAGAATATAAGTACACCAGGCTCTTTTGTCCATCCACTTTATTTCTCTATAACAAAATTCTGTCTAGGTATCCTTCTGTCTGAATCACTTATTCCTCTCTCCTCAAGAGTACCCTGGGGTAAAATGTGGGAGCCAATCTCCCAACTGGCTTTCCACATTAGACTTTTAATTAAATTCAGACCAGGTAACTATACCATAATATTAAAGTTATAAACAAAAACTCCTGCAAAACCCTCCAGCAGAATTTAGAAGAATAATTGGGGATAGGAAATTATGGAGAGAGGGACAGCCAACATATAATCTGTACTTGTATTATATATCCAGCATAACACAGTACCATGTATGGTGGATATGTACCATGAAAAATGTTAAAAGTTAAATCTCTTCTAAACAAATATCCCCTGATAGACATCTTTACATACTCTCTCACTATTCTTGACAAAACACCATGCAAAAATGGTCTGGAATTCAAAGGATACCCAGCTATAGGTATCTCAGAGAATGCAACCACCCTTTTCTCATTTCCAAATGCACCTGCTTATTAGTGTTTGCAGCATGAAAACTATATCTAAAAGTCATACATGAATGCATGGCAATGCTTCCACCTACAGTAGGACAAACTGTGTCCTTGTGTTTACTGGTAATTTTCACGTGGAAAATGTAGGTTATATTGACTATGTCCCCAGTGAAATCATTAAGGCTTTTTAAACGCCTAGCAAATATTAAAACCAAGATCAGGTTATTTTTTTTTGTAAGTGTAGTGAAATACAAAACAGTACAATGTATACTTCTAGTTATTTTTCAAGCCACCATTTTCAAAAGTCAGGCTTATTTTCTGAAATGAGTTGCTTCCTCAGAATTATGAGCAGGTAAGTTGAATATCAATTGAGTAAATTATTTATAAGTACTTATACCTCTCTCTTTGCTTCTTTATTATTTAACTTCTTTGAATTAAAAAGATGTGCTGATAAATTTGAGAATGCTGCCTGCCAGGGAGCCATGTAGATGAAGAATTTTCTAAAGGGTACAGAGGTGTTTACGATTGCCTCGAGACTGATGACTACTAAATGTCAAAGTTAGATTATGATGGAGAAACTGTACACCTGTGGACTGTGGAGAGAGACAGTGATGTGTTGACATGCCAGCATGAGGTTCGGGGCTTGATCCTCAGAGACCACATGAAAAGTCTGGGGCTGAGGGCACACACTCAGCACTAGGGAGGCAGAATCAAGCAGTTTCCTGGGGTTCTATAGTTAATCAGCCTATCCCAATTGGTGAGTGCTGGCCAGTGAGAGACACTGATTCAGAAAATCCAAACCCAAACAGACAACAAGAACAAGATAAAAAACAGTGAACGGCTCTGGGAATGACACTAACTTTGATGTCTGGCCTTTATACATGCATATACTCTTTCCACTACTACCACTACCACCACCACCACCACCACCATACACACACACACACACACACACACACACACACACACACACACACACACACACACACACACAAATTAAAAATACAATAAAAGCTATGCATTTATTAACATTATATAACATCTTTGTTGATTCCATCTCTCTTTTCTTAATAGTATTTAATGGAGGCTTACATTCACCTGCAAGCTTGACCCAACACCTACTCTCATTCAGGGGGAGACTTTGCCCTTTTTCAACCAGGAAAACAAACCGCATGGGGAATTTTAAGAAAAGTAAGCATTGAAGTCCTCTGAAGAGACAGAAAATTGTTTACATGGAGTCATTCACAATGGCAATTTTTTTCCACTCCTTAGAGTCACTTGATTCGTTTTTTCTATCACTCCAGCCAGGCACTCACCACTCAAGGTATTAATATTCACTTTTGTAGTGATATATTGTGTACCCTAATAAATTTGCCTGAGGATAGAGAACAGAACAAGCCACTAGATTAAACATAGAGGCCAGGCAGTGGTGGCACACACCTTTAACTCACCATGACCTCTTGATTACAACAGAAAGCTTTGATTTAATTATTTCCCTGCTTTTCTTCACTTTTTCACAATTTCATTTTGTCAGTCCTAATTTCAGATTGGCATTTTCTACCTTCTCTCAGGACGGGAGGTCAATTCCTGTTTGTTTGCTTGTATCCTCTGTTTCTCTTTCACTAACAGGGAAAGGGATCGCGTTGATTTTGTCATACTGGAACCCTAGCTGGTCTCTGAGGCCTGCTTTGGCACATGACTTACTGGTTAACTTAAAGCAAGCAGAAGATAGAATTTTTTCTTCTAATTTTTAAGAATTCTAATGCTAAGACTCTTCCACCATGACTCACTCTACAGGAACAGAACCCCAGGAGAGCCTCTGGCCTTCTCAGACCACCCACTTGAGACTGAACACCTGAGAATGGCCACGGAAGCCTTGCACAGCGAAGCCCATGCACATGTAAGACACACACAGACAACGCATAGAATTTGAACTCAGTGTCGAGGGTAGTGGTTCACAGCAGAGCTCGCTGACACACACACAGGTCCTACTCACTATCATAGACAGCTGGACATGTAACTCCAAAGGCATAGAAAAGCACATGAGGAACAGTTTAGTCATGATGAATGTTCAGTCCATGCCCTACTGCTGCTCTTGCAAGGACATTAGACAGACCTCCCACTGTCAAATGACTGATAGCACACAGCAAGTACCTGATGGTCTTTCCAGGATCGGCTTCTATGGTCCAAGTGCAGTGGAGGTTGTTGTCATATGGGGCAGGGTAGCCGGGAGACAATATGCGCCCTGATGTGGCTGCATGGATTAGACCTCCACATTCCGCTGCAAAAGACACAAAGAAGAGAAGTCTAATTGCATATCTGGGCTTCTACTTAGTTAGTTTTTGCAAACAAACCCTAGCATGCCTGTATTAATTCATATAGGAGAAATCAGTCACCTGTCCATCACTTCTCTTTTACCACTTTCCAAGCTAAAGCCTCACTAGGAGCCCACATCTCTAGAGCTATCACAGCTGAGCATGCAAACATTATCTCCTGCCCTAGTTCTAATAATAATTGTTCATGCAGCCAGCACTCCCCAGGACCGACTGTCTGTCCTTCATTCTAGCATGTGTACACACATCTTGGGAACTGCTGCAGAGGACTATCCTCCCAGCCACCATGCTGTCATTTTCAGGAATTTAGATGGACCTACTTGCAAAAGATTATTATAGCTGGGCTTATTATCTGTTACCATACCCTCATAGAATATGGAGCTGGGAGGGTGATGACTCTCAACTAAGTATCCAGCCTCCCCTCTGCCAACCAGTTATATACAATTCTGCTCTAATTATTCACAGCCTTGGGTACCTCAGGGAAAGGCTAGAGTATGTAGGTGGGGAAAGACTGTTGATGGGTCTGGGGAGCTCCATCTACAGACCACTAGGGAGTCATCATGAATTCTGGGTGCACACCTTCCAGTGTGGCTATTGTAAAGCCATCCTTGCCCATAAGTAAGCCTAGTAAGCTCATTGGCTGTAAGAGTTAGCTGTGGTAGAATTGAACTTGGGATCTTAGGAGGGGTAGATGGTACTATGTCTCCCTTGGGGATGTAATCAGCCTATATACAAACAGAATAAATGATCAATGAGATCCCTGCCCCTTTTCAAGAACAAGTCCCAAGTCACATGGAGCATGAACTCTATGAACTGACTCATGACAGGAGTCTGTCCCAACTTTCCCAACTCACCCACACAGGAAGGCATAGGCTTGTCCCACACCCTCCGGTCCCCACTCAGGCAGGTCAGAGTACTGCTGCCGTGCATGGCATAGCCTGGATTGCAGCTGTAGAGAACCACAGTGTCTGTGAAGTGACCATCATCTCGAATCCTGTAGCCATAGTTAGGGATGCCTGGGTCCTCACATTTCACTAGGTCAAAACCTAGAGGGAGAAAAGGACAGGTGAGTCAGCTCAAGAGAGAACACATCAGCCTTTAAACAGGAGACTTGGAAGTGTTGGAAGGAAAAGACACAGTGTACTTTCAAAGGAGAAAGGAATCGTGGGTCTTTAAGGTCTATCTGCAAATGGTTTTTAAGATTATGGTTGCCATAGTCACCCCTCCCTCTGTCTATTCTCTGCCTCACAGGGTTATGTGTTTCCACCATCCCATCCACACTTCTGGTCAGCAAGCTGCATTCTCCAGCTCAAAGTTCCTTACAGCTACAAGCTTAGAGCCTTCACATCTAGTTCCTCTTCAACTCAGACCTCTAGGAGGGAGGTGTAACAGTGCTGTCATGAGAGCACTGTGCAGGAAAGCTCACAGCAAGAGCTCACAGCAGCCCGCATCATAATACTCCCCTCCCGACAACTTCCCCACCTCCAATATCTCAGGCATCATGGGAGTTACAAAGCTGTTGTTAGGCTTGGGAAATAGCTCAGTCCCTTGGATAAGTGCCTGCTGTGGAAGCACAAGGTGAGTCTGGATCCTCAGTAGCTACATAAAATGCCTGCCGTGGCAGGAAGCAGAAACAGGAGGATCTCTGCAGCTTGATAGTCAATCACTGAGCTCTAGGTTCAGTGACAGACCTTGTCTCAAAAGATGATGGAGAGCAATTGAGGAAGACACCTATCCTCCCCGACCCACCTTCACACACACATAGGATAGATGCATAACCACAAAGTCATTCCTGCCCACCCAAACTGGTTCTCAGGAGATCCCATCTGTCATGGTTCTTTAGCCTAGTCTCCAGCCACCTGAGGACCACAGCAGCTCAGACTCCAGGAGGAATCACAGAGACATCTTACCGTGAGGCTTTACATGGGTAGATGACAGAAATGAAGATTTAGCTGCTGGGTTCTGAGAGCTGTATATTGTTTTCATGAGAGGCAGTATTTTAGGGCTGTCTGTGGAGGCAGCCTTACACTAATATATTTCTCTGCGGATCATGATGCAAATTTCAATGATTATAAAAAGCAGAGCTAAAAAGTTCCAGGGCCGTGTGGTCTGTTTGCTTCCATTCCCACCTAACATTCCCTTCCCAAATTAGATTAAATTTGAAAATGGATGTGTGACTTTCCACACTGTTTGCCTGTCAAACTTGCACGCCTTTGAGGAGAATTGCTCTTTACATTTACAATCTGGTTTTATTCCAGCAAGCTTTAAATAAGCAAGACCGAATCTTGCTACTCAGTAGGTAGAGAGGAGAGAGCAGGCTGCTGATTCTTTCCTGGGAGGCACCACAGCTTCCTTTTGCATCGTTCCATGCTCTGCAGTATCAGAATTCACTGGCCATGAAATCATTATCTTTACAGTAACTTTGCTCTGTTCTCAAATGCTAACCATAAAAAACAAACAAATAAACAAAATGGAATGCAAGAGCAGAAGCACCTAACATGTTGGTGCAAAAAGGGACAGTTTGAATTGCCACAGCTCAGGGTAGGAATAAGGAAAGGACCTCCACTGAATGCAGATTTGAGACTGTGCAATTCTACCATCTCAGTAAAATACTGAGTTCTGTGCAACATGTGAGCAAGTCTTCCAGGGCCCCAGTGCTGCATAGGTGTCCTGAGTGATGATTTCAGCCTGGATTGTTCTGATACTGTTTTAGCTGGCTTTGGAGTTTGGAAGGGATGTCACCTGAACTGTGCTTCAGAATGTAATTCTGCCAAGGCCTTGGGATGACTGGGGGCAGAATGACCAGCTAGGGTACAGTAACCTCATACCTAGAGGAGTTGGTGAGAGCAAATGTTGTGTCCAAATGTCCCACTGTCTTAAAGTGGGTGTGCTGAGTAGCAGCCCAGGGGAACATACCCTTGGGAACCAGTTAAACAGACAAGGGCTAAGTAGCCAATCATTAACACCATAAAGACAAGGTTGAGTCTTATTGTCAGTACTGTTGTTTCAGGACCCCAAATCAAATAAAGCATCCAGTTAATGTGACACTCCACAGACAACAGGCCACCCAGGTCCTGTCACTGAGGGCTCCTCAGAGACTCCTCAGAGACTCTTTCCACACTGCATCCCTAAGGCAGCCAGGGCCGACAAAGTCCCTGAAATTCACCCCACTATAATCCAAAAGTCCATCCCCTGAGAATAGCTGGAATCTGGATGTTGTAGCTTCATAAAAATGCCACAGGTGGATCCATGCGCAGGATGTGCAGAGGTCAGAAGCCCTCAGTGGGATTGCTACAGCAGGCTGTTGACAACATTGCGTGAACTGAGTTTGATCAGGTTTTTAAACTGTACACCTGCTTGGCATCTTTTAAAGTTGCCTATTTGGTGTAATGGTTTCAATCACAGTTGGAGTGGGGTAAATTTTCCTGTTCCACTAATGCATGCTAAGTAATTGTGCACACACATATGCATCCACACACACTCACACACATATGCCTACATACAGAGATATAAGCAGACACACCCATACCAGCTTTGGAGGAAAATGAGAATGAGAATGTATAGCAATGGTCCCAGTGGCTGTTCAGTTTTACAATGAATCATGTCTTCTATGTTGAGAGGACACAGCCCCAGAAAACTTTCTTCAGTGTGGATGCATGCTTGCCTTTATAGATGAAGGACAGCCATGCTCTTGGGGTCCCAGTGAATGTTTTCAGTAGAGCACAGCCACCACTGCCCAGATGGTCCAGATGTGAGTGCTTATGACATTACTCAGAACATGTGTCTCTTATGCTGAGCAAGTGTGTTCTTTGTGGGACCAAATCTTTTAGGTCTACAAGTATTGTTATTCCACAATTATCTTAGAAGAACATTTTCTTCTCTCCTAATGACTTGAGGTCTTTATTTGAAACAAGGAAGAAAGAAACATTAAAAACAAAGCAAGCAAGAGAGATAATAACACATATCAGTAAAAACGTGACTGGATTTGATGTGGAGGAAGGTTTTAGAGAATCATGTTTATTGCCTTTTCTATCACTTTTAGGAATTTGTTTGTACCACATGTCAGGCCAAATAGGGAAGCTGGTTATTGATGGGGGCAGGGGGGACCAGACAGTCTTCCTAGACTGTGTAATATTTCTTCCCATGCTTTTATTATTTCTTCAAAAGGTCACATGAAATCTGTTGCCTTGTAAAAGTCCTGCACTCAATTCTGCACCCCTGTAGGCTTACCCAGTGTCTTCTGTGAAATATACCCTTCCTCAATGGAAGATGATGGGAGTATTTGACCATTTCAGAACTCATTTGCCCAACT
This sequence comes from Peromyscus californicus insignis, assembly GCF_007827085.1. NCBI lineage: Eukaryota > Metazoa > Chordata > Mammalia > Rodentia > Cricetidae > Peromyscus > Peromyscus californicus. The sequence goes on from NW_026294534.1 coordinate 11,021,269, forward strand.
GTCAGTCCATCGAAGAGAGCTTTGTCCTAAACATCTAATGGTTTGCTAATTTACACAGTTAGGCAGAAATCAGAGATGTTTACGCGTGGGGGATGCACAGAATGGGACATTGGTTGATATTTTGGTGGGATGAGAGAAAGGTCTTTAGTCTTCGAGAGCTGAGGCTGCAAATATCGCTTGTACCACAAAGGAGCTTAGTCACATGCCATAAAACAAGGCACTGCCTTTATGGGTACCTAGGGTTTGACCAGAGCCTGCCTAGGTCTCCAGGCTTGGAGCCACCAATGTTCTAGCTTCCCCTGCAGACAGCAAAAGCCCTGAGTTTGACTCTCTGGGTCTCTATGAATGCAGGTCTACTGTGGTGCAGGAAGACCAGTCCCCACCTTCTGCAGCTTGAATAACTCAACACTACGTTCAAATATTGATAAAGGCAATGAGTTTATCTGTAACTGCAGAGGTCTGAAATGATGCTATATCTTTCTATGATATGTCTTTATTATTTTAGGGGAATATCTTTTACTACAGGTTATTTTTTTTAATTCCAAGTTATTAGAAGACATTTTATTTGAATCTGTAAAAATATTTCTCTGAATAGTTATCTCCAATATAATGTGTACTTAAAAAGATTTGTAAATGGTTTACCTGAAGCCCACTAAGCAATAAAGGCTAGAAAATGCAGGCGAGTAACCTCTCCTATGGTGAAGCCAAAAGGGTGCCAGGAATCAGTGTGAATACTACCTGTGTGTTTTCTTTTTATCACAGTAACTTAGAGAATAAATCAAGTTATTTGTGTCAAAACATTATGAGGAGCTATAGTCTAAGCCTGAATACATAGTCATTTTGTTTCTGTCTGTTTTCTAGAGATTTCTTCATAAGTCATCCATACTACAAGGATGCTGGGAACAAGACGTTCTAGTCAAAACAGTATCCAAACATCAAGTAGATTAAAATTACTCCCCAATATTTTTGCAATAATTACCCATTTTTATATTCTTTATACCATCTCTTTTCTAAGACAACTTTTCTCCTGTATCTCTCCCAAGTCTAATGAGGACTTAATGATAGAATTGACTGAATTTTCTTCCTTTAATATTCTAACTAAAGCTCCACTCTGCATGTATCTCTCTGTTCAGTAAGGACTAGAAGTTGGCATTAGCTCTGACTAAATGCCCTGGTGAACGTGCCTTTCTGCTCAGTGAGCTACAGAAGCCGGTTAGAGGAGGTGCCTGTCCCCTGTGGATTCCTAGTGTCTTCTCTTGTGAGCAACTGAAACCACCAGACACTTGTGGCAAGCCCCCACCACACAGCTCTACATAAGACTTTTCAACATGGACAATGTTCTTGCTTTGACAAAGTAATCCTTTTCTTCATAATCTATGAAAACTTCCCATCTCTAAAATATGGACAGGGATCTCACATATCTGATTTAGAAAGGAGACATATACTGAAAAAAATCTAAATACCTTTTTTGTTAACTCTATTTATAGTTGTATGACATAAAAGAGGGGTTAGTATGGGGGCACTTGCTTAAACTAATTTTTGTGACTTACTTTAGAAGGAGAGTTAATTAATATTGAACTTCTTGAAGTGGTTAATTGACCTGTGTTTTAAAATACAACTCATACTCAAGAATAAAATTCTCTAGGTGTAGTGTTTGCATTTAGTTTGAAAATATTGAGTTATAAATCTGTGTCATTCCTTGGTCATGGCTACATTGATTTATTAGCTGAAGTAGTTTTTCACTGATTATTTTCATTTTCTCCATATATTGTTTTTCCCACATACTAACTTTGAGAGACCCTGTGTCAAGATATTATAAATTTTCAGTAAAATAACAACAGTGAACATGATGTTGATGATACTCAAATAAAAAAAATGTGAATTTCTGAGCTCCTGGGAGAGACAGGAAAGCCAAAATTGTGGGATCTGGGGACCAAACTCAGGTCCTTATGCTTGCATGGTAAGCAGTTTACTGATGGAGTTATCTCCCTAAGCCAACATAATTTATTAATTTGATATTTTCTGGATAGAATACATTAATGGATGGTAAAAGTATAGAGACAGAGAGCAAGAGATACAGATAGAGACAGAAGCACAGACATGATTCCTCTAGTTATCCAGCTGACGACACATGTCTAATGTAAACTATCTTTTTTTTTTTTTTTGGTTTTTTGAGACAGGGTTTCTCTGTGTAGCTTTGCTCCTTTCCTGGAACTTGCTTTGGAGACCAGGCTGGCCTCGAACTCACAGAGATCCACCTGCCTCTGCCTCCCGAGTGCTGGGATTAAAGGCATGCGCCACCACTGCCTGGCGTAAGCTATCTTTGTTGTACTCATTGATTACTGAGACCATGCAGATTTAGACATATATAAAGCACATTCTCTATTCATGACATTTATGCTGAAGGAGAAAATTAGATGCCAAAGAGACAAAAAAAATTCTTGTTCATTAGGAGATTGTGGTCCACACTGGCTAAAAAACCAACATGCAACAGTTAATACCTTGCATGTCAGCAGGACACCACTTGCTCACTCAATACACACTGAACACATATCTTCACTGGATACCACACCATATTTCAATGCATAGCCCCAGTCACAACTTCCAGGGCCCAGCCTAAGGAGAGGCATCACAGATCCATCAGCGAATGAATGCCTAAGGAAGACACAGGACATCCACGTGTTGGTGGCCACCAGCAAAGGAGGTCACATGCCGAGTTGCATGGCTCCTTCCTTGAGGGTCAGCGCCAACAGGAGAGGAGCACAAGATAGCCCATGTACAGGCAGCCACTCTCTTAGTGTGTGGCTGCTTCTAAATGAGCCACCTGTGCTACCCCAGGAACAAGCTGCGGAGAAGTCACACAGGGAAGCCCGAGGGTGGCTTTTCCTTTAGAGTCACAAGTGCACACACAAACAAATGTTCATGCAAACATTTGTACATAGGAATACCCAGTAGTCCAGCCATGAACTTGGCTCACAACATTCCATGTTTCATAGCATAGAATACTAATCTCTAGAACATAACACAGGACAAACTAGTAGTTTACACACAGGTAACAACTTAAAATGTAACTTCCCTCTTCAAGGTTCTGTTTTTCTTTCAAATTTTTTTTGGTTCGTTTGTTTCATCTAGGAATAATATGTCCAAGGAATATATAACTCAAAGTAGTATTTTTTTTTACACCCTGGAATTCCACAATTTCTTAAAATACTTATACTATTTCAAGCATCTGGTTAGCTGGCATGGGAACCTGTGTAACTGCAGACAGAGTCTTCCTGGACAAATATGAGTGAAAATTTATAAGATAAAAATAGTTTTATGTAATTCTCTGTTGCAGTAATGCCTGCGCTACCGCCACCCATTCACCATGTCCGAGCGAGGGGCTGTGGATCGAAAAACAGAAGCAAGAAACAGTAGGTCATTCACCTCAGCAGCCGTCTTTGTCTCTGTTTTTCGATCCACAGCCCCTTCCTTGGACATGGTGAACGGGTGGTGGTAGCGCGGGCGTTATCGCTACAAATGGAGGTTCCTACAGAGATCCGAGAAAGAAGGGAAAAGCTGATGGACACTCTTGGAAGGCTGGCCAGTAATTTAAAGAAAAAAGAAAAGGTAAGAGTGAATTGTCATGGGTGCAAATAGGGCACCACCGCAGTTAAGAAAGGGCAAGAAACAGCTTAGATGCAAGAATGTAGAACATTGGGTAGCGAACTTCTGCCCTCCGGGGTTCCTCCATTGTGCTGAAAGCCTGTATTTAAGGTTTCCTCCCTCCTTCGATAAACGACATTCGGCATTGGGCATTCTGCTGAGGCGAGTGACCCGCTGTCTTTTGTCTCTGTTTTTCGATCCACAGCCCCTTACTCGGACATGGTGAACGGGTGGTAGTAGCACGGCCGTTATTGCTACAATTCTCTAATAAATATTCAGTTTACAAAGTGAGATAAAATCAAAGCTAGATTGAGCACAGAGTTTAAAACCTAGAAATGTTATTACCAATGGAGCCAATGTGCAGAAGAAGACAGCAGCAAAGACTACCTAATAACACAACGCAAATGCCAAAATGAGACATAGAGAAATTATAGTGTGGCTTCAAGAGTTTCAATTTCCAACATAAACTTGCAACAACATTTCTAAGAATCTTCAGCATTTCTGTTAAATTGAATTACATCATTATTTTTAAAGGTAGGAACAGCCTCAACATGAAATCCTTTAAATGCAATTGTCAGCGGGACAGTTAGGGAAACATTCAATGTATATCTCTTAGAAGTATGGCTTTCTCAGCCTTCTACTTTGGTACCCATTGTCTAGAACCCAGTAATGCAAGCATTCATACTTATTTGATTTTCTTGATAGCATCTAAATTGGTGCCTCTAAAAACATTTTCTGTAAGCTCTGGTTAATAGATTCTTTTCACCTACTTGCCTTGGGAGCCTGGGGAAATGGTGGGGCCTAACCCTGGGACCTTATTTAGGGACATGATCCTGTATGTGGCCCTCACTTGACAGGACTTTCCTGTTGGTGGCAGTATACATGCTCAGTGCCATGTGAGGCCAAGGGCAGTTACAGGCAGTAATTTGACATGAGGCTGAGTTCATAGAATGCCAATGCAGAGTGCTAAGATTCATACAGTCAAGTTAAATGCTCAAAATCTATGAATCGTCAGGTTCCGTGGGGCGGAGGGAGGCTGGGGGATTCTTAAAGAAAGAAACTTCATATCTACTTCGGGATTCTAACCCAAATACTGGGAATAGGGAGGGCAGGAGGGCAGGGCAGGGGAGGTCCAGGCTCTTTAGCCTCCCTGTGCTACCCCGGGGAAACAGTCTACTAGAAGGTCCCTTTCCATGCAAGCTCCCAGAGGCCTTGGTGCTTGGGGAAGACATCCTGCCACACTTTTGGAGGCTGGACCGCAGCTCTCCTCACTTGCTTAGGCAGAACCAAGTGCTTTTTTAAAGTCACCCAACATCACACCAAGGGTTTCATTGGTTGTCTGTCATAAGATAACCGTGAGATTTCCATTTTCCCAGAACTTGTTCAACTTTGGATTGAGCAATTTAACCAGCACACCCCATGTCAAGTTTCCCCACCTTGGCTGGCCCACATCTGCTCCCCTTATGCCTCTGAGGGCAGTTCCTGGCCCATTTTCTATCAAGGTTTAGGATGCCTTGGATACATGCCCTCAATGCACATTTCCCTCTTCAGTTTATGCCTACCCTAGAAGAAACCAAAGTCTTTCAGGGAGGGAGTATGAGGACTCTGAGCAGAACTGAAGAAGGCAGCAGTCCACCTGGAGAAAGAGGCAACTTAATGAGATGTCCCAGGGCCCAGAGAAGTGGGAGGAGGGGAAAGAGGAACTGGGCAGCTGAGCTCTGCCTGGCGATGCTCTGGCCTGAATCCTGGTATCATGGAACCTGGTCTGTCTTGTTTCTTGGGGTTAAATGTGATTGGCATATAGAGAATTTTTAAGAAGGAGGAAAGACCTTATAAAAACACCTTGAGCTCTTCATAAATAAACTTTCCATAATATACGGGATAACCTATAATACATGAATTTATTGCTTCTCTGCTATATTCTTCAAGAACTAATAGACACAAGGGAGTGGCTGTACCCTGTGTGGGAATGTGTCACCTCAAGCATGGAGTGAAGTCATCAGTCACTAAGAAGTGTCAGCCACAGCTGAAGTACTGCTGATACAAACCAGAAAGTTACCTATGGGTCCTCAAGACCCACATCTCACTCTTCAAAGAACTACTGAGTGACTGACTGCCAGCTGTCAGTCTGACTGCAACTCCTGAGTGCCAGGCAGCCATCCATCACTCTGCTGCTTCTTCAGTCGTGAATGAATAGCCTCCTGCTCCATAGCTGGAGCTCTGCATTGTCTTTATGGGCAAAGTCTAAACTCAAGGTAAAGATCAATTTCACAACACAAAGTGCCATAAGTAGAACAAGACTATCATATTTTAGCTCTTCTTCAAAGTTGCTCTCCTGTCTTGTGAGATCAGCCATTGCAGGCTTGCATGTATGCTCCCTGGAGTATGGATCCCCATGCTCTGGAAGCTCTTCCACCTTGGCCAGGCCTCTTCCATCTACTGAAGTCCTGCCTATAAGCTGGAGCCACAAAGAGTCTCCAGTTTAAACTTCCAGTGATCTGGGTGGCCATTCAAGAAACTCCCAGAAGCTGGCTTTCTGTCTTACTGGGTCAAAGAATGGCTCATCACCGTCCAAGTCAGGTTGTGCCCGAGGATGCAACACACTCCTTTTGGAGCATCTTACACTGCCCCTTGCAACTCTCTAAGCACTGAGGATACTTGGGAATTTCTTATCAATCTTCGAACACAAAGACTAGTGTTAGTTTTATTTTTTTATTTCTCATTCATAGTGTCTGTCACTCCATGTAGGAGGGGATCTTCCTGAAAACAGATGCAGGGTTACTTTAATTTATCTACACAGTCCTGGTCCTTAATGCATAAACCATGATATATGTTCATGTCATCATACTTAATTGACACTCATCTTAATCTAGACAATGAGTTTACTTGCTATTGACTAAACTAAAATAACAACCTTCTAGTGATTTCCAAATTTAGTGAAATACAAGCTCCACTGCTTGTCCACATAAAGCAACTAGCAAACAGGCTTTCAAAATTAAGAAGATAAATTTGTGCCCTGCAAATTTTAATACTTCCTAATTTCCTCCAGAAATTGAAAGGATTTAAAAATAGCATTCAATCAGAAATATGCAGCAATTGAAGTTTCAAAATGAGTTTAATAATAATTCATGTGAATAGAATAGAAGCTGGAAAGTTTCCCATTCCTCCACAAATTCAGTTTCCAAAGAGGGAATCCCACCGGACCCTTGCTGTACCCACGTAAGGATGCTCATGGCACATGCACATATTAAGACAGATACAGCATGGATTATTTTACAACACATAAATTTCAGCACAGACATCTTCATTAGAAATACAAAGTGATTTTATTTTGCTCATAGCAAATTCAGTTAGAGGACAGAATACAAGCTGAAAGCCAATACTCTGGTTTGTGCGAGCCAATGACCTGGGTGGCAGAGTAGGCTAACAACAGAGACAAACAATCCTCTCCTGTTCTTTCTTTTTTAGGTTTTGTTTTGAGATTTGCTCTCCCCTTGCCAGCCAGGCTATCCTGGAACTGGCCATCCTTCTGCTTCACTCACTCTATCACTTCTAGGCATGTGATAGAGAATAGCCATCCACACTGTCTGCATTTCTTGATGAATGATTTTCTTATTTCTATTTTCTACAAAAAGCACTGCACAACTTTATGTCTGGATGTGTCTTTCATTTAAAAATATCAGTGAAGCAATGATTATCCATTCAAGTCAATAAGGAATAATAATCTATAAATGAGCCATTTCCAAACAATATCTTCCATTACTTTATTATCTAAGAGGACAGATCAATAATCTCTGGTCCTAAACAAGACCTTACTTCAAACTGAAGTTCATGGTCATCAGTGGAAGATTCTAAAAGGGATAATGATTCTCAGTGCATAGATGATCACCACAGGTATTTTGCTATCTTACTTTTTCAACTCATGTTTCATTAGTCAAGATGCATAATGAACTGGGTTCTAGTTAGTTACTCAAAGCAGAAGGAATGCACTGGAGTACTGGCCTCCATGTGTTCCCAAGCACGTTCCCAAGATACCGAGTTTTGTGGCCATGGAGTTCCCAGTAAAGGGTCATGTGGCTTACTTGGGTCAGAACAAGGCCATTTCTACTTCATTCAAAGGCTCCAGTCCACCACAGGGGCATTTTTTCCTGTGCAATTTTTCACATAACCACTACCATATTTCTGATAAAAGGCTGGGTTTCTGACCAACTTGATGTCCAGTCCTGACTTAGGAAACTGATTCTTCACTGAGGTCCTCATTTTCCTGTGGAGTGTAAAGGCTCAGAAATCCCAGTCAGTTGGAATACAAACCTCAGGTCCACGGTATGTTCCTTCCCTGTCTTGTTTACCATTGCCCGCCACTGAGCCCTACCCATTGAGGGTCTTTTAGGAATGGCATGCATATCCCCCTGTAGCCCATGCTATTTTGCTATTCCTTCTGGAATAGGTTGTAAAATTGCCAGAGAATGACTTCTGACTTCCTCATTTCCTACAGTCTTTACATGACAAGATTAAATGCTTTGACCGTATGCCACACTGTGTCAAATTCATCTAACAATAAAGCCTCGTCTCTCTTAATGTTTTTGGAGAATTTCATATATAAGCTCTACATTTCCACCATTCCTATCTATCTTGTCTCCCTCTAACTCTTCTTTTGTCCTCCCAACTGCTCCTAATATTCATGGCATTGAATTCTTTGATTTTTTTTGCTACACACACACACACACACACACACACACACACACACACACACACACACACACATATATACTTCCCAGGTCCCTTTAATGTTGCTCATCTGTACATGTGTTCAAGGCTTACTACTTGAGGTTAGATAACCTATCGGGGGCTTCATCCACAGAGAGGACTGGTTCTGTTTCTCTTGGCAGCTCTTAATTGTCTGTAGCTCTTCATCCAGGTGTGGGATCTTCTGAGATTTCAGCCATCTGCATTTGCAGGTGGTGTTATTACTTGGGTTTTGTTTTGGTGATCATATTGTTGGAGACTTCCCGGGTGCAGCTCCCTGTCATATACAGAAGACACTATCTCACAGAAGATGTCCCAATCGTCTCTCTCTTCCTGCCTTCTCTTCTGCAATGTTTCTGAGTCCTAAGTATAGTAGTTGTATCGTCGGGGTATCAGTTTGGGTTGGTACCCCATGGTAGGTTGTTTTCCATATTTTGTCCAGTTATGGATTTCTGTAATTGTCTCCATCTACTATGAAAAGACATTCATTTGATGAGATGTGAGGGCCACACTTGCTTTAAAAACCTACCCTTTTCTGGTTTGCACATGAATAAACACTGACCAGGGCTAAGAACTGGGGCCTTCACCCCAACCGCTCTTTCTTTCCTACTCTATGCCCAAGGGCCTGGGACACAACACCAGAAGAGACAGTAGGGTGACATTCTTGATCTCTTTCAGCACTGAAACACTCATTGATTTTTTTCTTCAATTTTTTTGAATTTTAGGACCCCCCCCCAAAAAATCCAAGACTAATTGCTTATTTCTAGAAGAAAAAAAGGTCCTGGCATGTGACAGTTCAAGCAGCTGTCCATGTCCACATTGAGGTATGCTTCTGGTCTCTGGATACCCACATGCACGCCCTCCTCCCACACCTGGCCCCTGAGACACAGTCTCAGAAAGCAAATGTGATTTTTGGCACTCACTGTTGGTCTTGGTTAGTTCAACAACTCTAGATTTTGGCCTGCTTCAAGCTCCATGTTTCTCAGTGATTTGGTACCTGTTTCACAGTTCCTCAGCCCAATATCCCCACAGTGGATTCTATTGGGAGGCTTGTTCGCAGATCAGTGCTTTCAGAAATGTTCATTTAATCACACAAAAAAGCATTTGGCAATATTGCTACAATTCAAATAACCACCAAATGTCCTGATGCCAAAGTGTATGAAGTAGAAAAAATAATAATTTTGAATCTGAATGAATTATATGACTTTTATTGTATTTTATTTTGTTTTACAATATAATTTAGTTCTACATATCAGCCACGGATTCCCTTGTTCTCCCCCCTCCTGCCCCCCTCACCTTCCCTCCAGCCCACCCCCCATTCCCACTCCCTCCAGGGCAAAGCCTTCCCCGAGGATTGAGATCAACCTGGTAGACCTAGTCCAGGCAGGTCCAGTCCCCTCCTCCCAGGCTGAGCCAAGAGTCCCTGCATAAGCCCCAGATTTCAAATAGTCAACTCATGCACTGAGCACAGGACCTGGTCCCACTGCCTGGATGCCTCCCAAACAGATCAAGACAATCAACTGTCTCACCTATTCAGAGGGCCTGATCCAGTTGGGGGCCCCTCAGCCATTGGTTCATAGTTCATGTGTTTCCATTCGCTTGGCTATTTGTCCCTGTGCTTTATCCAACCTTGGTCTCAACAATTCTCGCTCATATAAACCCTCCTCTTTCTTGCCAATTGGACTCCCGGAGCTCCACCCGGGGCCTAGCCATGGATCTCTGCATCCAGTTCCCTCAGTCATTGGATGGGGTTTCTAGCACGACAATTAGGGCGTTTGGCCATCCTATCATCAGAGTAGGTCACTTCGGGCTGTCTCTTGACCATTGCCAGCAGACTATTGTGGGGGTATCTTTGTGGATTTCTGTGGGCCTCTCTAGCACTTTGCTTCTTCCTATTCTCATGTGGTCTTCATTTACCATGGTCTCCTATTCCTTGTTCTCCCTCTCTGTTCTTGATCCAGCTGGGATCTCCCGCTCCCCTAAGCTCTCTTTCCCTCAACCCTCGCCCTTCATTACCCCCACTCATATCCAGGCTGTTCATGTAGATCTCATCCATTTCTCCATCATTGGGTGATCCCAATGTCTTTCTTGGGGTCTTGTTTTCCAGGTAGCCTCCCTGGTGATGTGAGTAGCAGACAAGTCATCCTTGTTCCACATCTAGTATCCTCCTATGAGTGAGTACATACCATGTTTGTCTTTCTGAGTCTGGGTTACCTCACTCAGGATGATTTTTTCTAGATCCATCCATTTGCCTGCAAACCTCATGATGTCATTGTTTTTCTCTGCTTAGTAGTATTCTACTGTGTATATGTACTACATTTTATTTATCCATTCTTCAGTTGAAGGGCATCTAGGTTGTTTCCAGGTTCTGTCTATTACAAACAATGCTGATATGAACATAGCTGAGCAAGTGCCCTTGTGGTATGATTGAGCATTCCTTGGGTATATGCCCAAGAGTGGTATAGCTGGATCTTGGGGGAGATTGATTCCCAATTTTCTCAGAAAGCATCATATTGATTTCCAAAGTGGTTGTACAAGCTTGTATTCCCACCAGCAGTGGAGGAGAGTTCCCCTAGCTCCACATCCTTTCCAGCATAAGGTGTCTTCAGTGTTTTTGATCTTAACCATTCTGACAGGCATAAGGTGGTATCTCAGAGTTGTTTGATTTGCATTTCCCTGATAATTAGGGATGTTGAGTAATTCCTTAAATGTCTTTCAGTCATTTGAGTTTCCTCTGTTGAGAATTCTCTGTTTAGTTCTATAGTCCATTTCTTAATTGGACTGTTGGGCATTTTGATGTCTAATTTCTTGAGTTCCTTATATATTCTGGATATCAGTCCTCTGTCAGATGTGGGGTTGGTGAAGACCTTTTCCCATTCTGTAGGCTGTCACTTTGCCTTGTTGACCGTATCCTTTGCTCTACAAAAGCTTCTCAGTTTCAAGAGGTCCCATTGATTGATTGTTTCTCTCAGTGTCTGAGCTACTGGTGTTAATGACTTTTATTTTTAAGACATTTTGAAGGACAACTTAACATAGGCAAGAAAAGTCAGTCTCTATCAAACCATGACCCAGTGCTGCTTCCTTCCTGACAAGGGGTCCAGGAATTTGAGACTTTTACTGATCATGGATGACCCTGTCCAAGTGCAATGTATTGATGACAAACGAAGACAATAAATGTTACTTTTTATTATCCCCAAGAAGAGGGGGAAAATTTCATCATCACTGCCCCCGTAAAACTTGACATTGTATAGTGTTTGATGACATCATCTGTTGGCCTTCACTTTATTTCTCCCTTAAGTCATAAGCTTTGACTGTAGTCTGTGTAATTAAACTCTTTGAGCACCCTTCTCTGGGTCCTCATGTCTTCCTCCAAATCCTGCTGGCCAATAATACATACACCAGTTCTGAATGATAAAATCACAGCAAAAGAAATTCTAGTTGTGAAAAGTAACAAATTGTTTATATAAGGAGAAAGCCCCAACAAACCAAAGAAATCTATCTGAGGAATTATACAAAAGACTACAAAGACTGGTCCTGAGTTAGTGCCCAGGCATGAGGGTGCAGGTGATTTTGCAGATCATTAGGGAATCCCAGAACCTGACCTTGGCAGTTGTACATTAGCCCAGTGTCAAACATCTGGGAGAGTGGACTGGATGCCCACCTCTACCTCCACTTTGCTCTTTGACACTGAGTTAATCAGACAGACATCACCTCTGTCATTTGCTTCCTTAACTGGAGGAATAACACTATCCATCCCCCTCCCTCTGATATGTGAACAGAGATTTATCTCCTGTTTGCACTGTGGCTTCACCCCAAGGCAGACAGAAGTAGTATGGACTTCAAGTTCAAGGTGAAATACATCCACAGACACAGACCAGCATCTTCTTGGGAACATTATCAGATTTGTCCATGATTATTTTTAATGGCATTCTATAATTCATCAAAAAAGGTACTATGAGAATGAGGAAGTGTAATGCAAGTCACAGACTGTAGGTCAGATAGGGTCTTGTCTCATACTGAGAACAAAAGTCTCAAGGGTAGAGATGCCTCACCTCTTTATAAAATATCCATTGTGTTTCACAATAAATTTTGGAGTTCCTTTTAGGTCCTTTGAGCAGGCTGTGTCTCTATTGTATTTGAATTACCACTGTGACATTTCCCCTGGAAGTCATTATGTCAAGAAATGGATTATACACATACAGGTTTATGGGCTGGCTTTTCTCACAGAAGCGGAGTGAAAAGGGGGTGTTGTGAGTTGTAAGAAACAGACAGACATGTCTCCGTGTGGAGATGGGAAAGGTCACAATGATGCAGTCACAGAGGTTGTGTGTCACACTTGTCACACCCCTGCCATTCAAACTGACCCTCTTCACAGTGTTATTTTTACATAGCACAAGATATTCTGGGCACATGATTTCTCTTTCAAATTACAGAATATTTTGTATAAAACAATCAGTTTGTAGCCCATTAAAATTAGGTGGTTTTTTTTCTCCAAAGTTGGATGTTACTACATTGTTCTCTAAAGAAACAACTGTCTCAACAGTAACCGCCAAATTAAACTTCATCAAAATAGTGATAACTAGTCAAAGATGCATAATTAACTATGAGAACATAACTAAATACTGGAGGATGTCAAGGTAAATTTTTGATAAAAATAAGAACTGTGTTGCCATTTATAAGTGCCCAGAAGTTACTCTGTTTGCTTCAATTCTAAAGAACTCATTTGTATGATTGTGGACGACCTCACCAGGACCCATCCTGCACTCCACCCCATTATTCATTCCCCCAAACCTATTTACTCCCTTGGACCCAGCTCACTACTGAGAGTCTTTCATGAAATCCACTGATGCTCTAGATGGGTGCTCTCAATTTTGTACTTGACTAATCCTTAACTAGCCCAGGTCCAAGGTGTCCCTTTTATTAAGGGGACTGGAAGTCCCACTCTGAGGAAACCTCAGGTTCTGGATTTTGCCCTTATCTCCTGCGAGAGGTAAACCTTGCATGTTGTCAGGCTCACAGGAGGCCCTTGCTGCTATGGGCTTAGCTTTGTCATAACTGGAAGACAAATCTAAGCTACCGATTGTCACTACACCTGGGTCTCTCTAAGGGCCCCTGGGTAGATGAAATGATTCTCCTTTCTTTTGCCCTAGTCTGGCTTAACAGTCTCCCAGTGTCCTGAGCAACTATAACCACAGGCTCCAATATGTCAGTATTCTGTCACATCCTCTCTCATCTCCTCCACCCCCCAGGGTGTGACATTATCCCTGGGCTCAGTCCTGCCTCCTGGTGCTTCAAACACCTCTGCCTCTTCATAGACTTCTTCCATATTACCCACCTGATGGTGTGAAAGTGACTATAATGGACAACTAGGGCCTCATATCTTCCTCAAATACATTGTCATGGATCACGTGCACGTTGTCACATGACTTTTCTCAGAGATGATTGCTTGGTAATCAATATAGAGACGCATGATTGACCAAATAAAGATGATCACTTGGATAACATGTAGATGTACTGATAATAAATGCACAGTCTACAAAAGCATACAGATTGGTACCATATAAGCTGTAGATACCTATTGAGGTGTAGATCAGATACTTTGATCCCAGACATTATATAGCAAGATTATTTGTCAGGGGCCATAGAATAATAACCAGCATCCATGCCAGTGAGATTCCAGCACAGCAGAGGGAGGGCACTCAAGGAAGCACAGAAGAAACAGCTCGGGTCTACAGAGATGGCTCAGTGCATATGAGGGCTTGCTGAGTAAGCACGAGGCCCTGAGTTCGAGTCTCCAGCACCCATATAAAAACCTGGATGTGTCCATTCTCATATATAATACCAGAACTATAGAGACAGGAGGATTGCTGTGGGTCCCTGGCTACCAGCCAAACTTCAAGTTCACTGAGAAAGCTTGTCTCAAGGGAACAAGACATGGTGATAGAACAGGATACTTGGTGTCCTCTTCTGGCTTCTGTGAGCACACGCACATAGGTGTGTGCATTTACACAGATACGCCACACTCACATACATGCACACATGCAAAAATAACTTTAAAAATAAAAACAAGAAAACCTACACCACCACCAAAAATACCAGAGCAGTACTTATTTTCAAAGACCAACAGCATGGCCTTAAGACCTGTTGTTGGTGTCATGTTTTATCAGAATATGGCACGCACTTCTAATTCCTCTTAATTTGGGACATCCTCCCAAGTTCTTTGCTGATAAAAACCATGTTGCACAGGCTAGTTCTTTGCTTTGGGTTCTTATTTCTATCTCGGTCTTACTGGTTACACAAAAGCTTCATCTCCATGCTGTCATAGTTGCTGTTATACAGTTCCCATGTGACCATGATAGACCCTCAGAGACGACCTTACTATGCTGGGATTATGCCTTATTGTATAATAGGAAAGGCAGTGACCCAAAATGAAAGTTGCTGTGGGCAAGAATTAGAAATCAGTTTCTCAGAAAAATTATTATGAGTCATTTTAAGATTAAACCCTGATGACAAGTTCATTTATTGCTCTTATATTTATATCTTTCTTGTTTTTATTAGATTTGTTTAGTGTGTGTGTGTGTGTGTGTGTGTGTGTGTGTGTGTGTGTGTGTGTGTATGTAGGGGGCACATATGTGCCACCACATATATGTAGAGGTCAGTGGACAATTTGAATCTTTTCTCTTCTTCTATCATGTGGGTCTGAGGGATTGAACTCGGGACCCCAGGCTTAGTGGCAATCACCTTTACTTACTGCCATCTTGCAAGCCCCTGCTTTGTATCTTTGTGGGCATTCCTAGTAGTGCTGAGAGGACAGCTGGACCTGCAGAGGGCTTGCCTTGGGATTGCGACCCACAGCCTAACTCAAGAGGCATCTCAGTTGGATATGAAAGACCAGAGAAGAAATGTTTGGAGGGAGACAGAGCCAGGGGCCAGGCAATGCTTTCAGAGATTTGTGTGGATCAAATTACTGCATTGACAACATGGAAGACGACTTTATTATAGTCCATGTATTTGGGGCAAACAATATTTTCAAAATTATTTAAATTTATCAACTTACTCAATTATTTTATTTAAATTATAAAATTATTTAAAAATAAGAATATAATTTATTTCTATGGACCATATGACTATGTGTGTCTCCATTCATACTACATTTTTATCAGTTTAGGAAACCTTGAGCTTCAAAAGGGCCTCAGTCCATATTGTAGTCATTTTAAGATTAAACCCTGTGAGACCCTGAGGACAAACCCAGTGACTCATGGACACCACGGGTGAATGAGTGTGG
The DNA here is from genome assembly GCF_007827085.1 of Peromyscus californicus insignis. NCBI lineage: Eukaryota > Metazoa > Chordata > Mammalia > Rodentia > Cricetidae > Peromyscus > Peromyscus californicus. The sequence goes on from NW_026294534.1 coordinate 11,036,945, forward strand.
GCTGTTTCGTTGTTGTTGTTGTTGTTGTTGTGTGTGTGGCAATTTGTTTAACACCAACAGAAAATCGACACACGAAGAGCTACCTGTTATTTTTTTAAAACATTTCCAAAGAATTACCTAGCAGGCAGCCATGGGAAAACATATCATGTTTAGGACAGTTTCCAACAGTTTTCCCAGCTGCATTAATGGCTACTTGGGAGCCAGAGGCTGTTTATATGAATAAAGCCTGGGTAGACATGATTGTGTCTCATGACAGCACTCTAAGGCAATGCCTTATGTTTACCTCAATTTTAATCTTCATTGAAATTAAATAAAAGTCCCTAACTGTTCCCATAGATCCCTGTGGAGGTTGATTTTCTTGTTTTCCTGACTATTCTGTTCTATGCTTCATCTTGGTTCATTATACAATTGTAAACATTTTTTAGAACTACTCCCTGCATGGTAAGTTGTCCTGCCACAATTTCCTAGACTATAATTCAGTATAAAGTCTACAGGAGAGACGACTTAGTGGCTAAGAGCAATGGCTGATCATTCAGAGGATCTGGGTTTGATTCTCAGCACCTACATCAGACAGCTCACAACTGTCTATAACTCTAGTTTCTATGAGATCTGACACTTTCTGTGGCTGCCTCAGGCACTCATTACACAATATATATTCACACATATAGGCAGGTGAAGTACTTATACAAATTAAAGATATTTTTAAAACACTAAGCATTTAAGGATGCTGTTTTTTTTAATAGCATGGCCCTATTCAACTTTAAAACAGTGATGCTTACACATAGCTACCAAGAAATATTTGCAAACTCTGTCTTCATTTTTAATGAGGTTAGTTGTTAGAATTTGTATTTGAGGACTAATAGCTTGTGCAGAATTTCCAAAATCTAGTTTTCAAAGATAATCAGTTATGACAGGAGAACATTGCCAAGTCCTTGAGTCTCATTCACGGTCAGGGAGGTTGGTTGGTAACATCTCTATAAGAAGAAGACATTGACTTTGGATATGTATGAGAGAAGGAGGGGGAAGGGGGCTACCCAAAGAAATTACATCAACCTCATCTGGCCACCAGTCAATCCTATAAAGTATTATTCATCAATCCATGACCGCAAGGACTATAAATATAGAATGTGCTGTACCCTCCTGCTCTCGGCCTTCTGGTGTGTTTTTGGTAATTGCACAATGTCTATATCTGTATACAGTTCAGGCTCATTACATTTCTTTTGGGGGTAGGGTTAGGGAAGGGTCCAGCCTGCCCTTGATTTTCTTATGTAGCTGAGGATAACCTTGAACTTCTGATCCTCATGCTTCACTTTCTTAGTGCTCAGGTTGTAGTCATATGTCACCATACCTAGTTTTATGTGGTGCCAGGGCTCAAACACAGGACAGTGTTTATACAAGGTAAGCATTGTACCCAACTGAGAGATAGCCCCATCCCATAACAACATCTCTGCCTTTTTATTAAACACAAAAATGAGACTAGTTATTGTGGCTTTGCTGTGCTCGAGGTGACATTCACACCAGGTGTGGAGATGCATGGTCTACACTCTCAGTATAAGAAAGAATATCCATATCCTCCAACTTCACTATGAGAATTAACCCAGTTATCCCAGGCCCTAAACTCAGGGCTCCAAGACTATACATGAATGGCTCTTCTACTGAATGGACAGCAGTTATTGTCACTAATTCTGTTTGTTTTAAATTATAGTTGCAGGGAGACTTGCTAGACGTCTCAGGGCTTCTTCAAAATTGCTTATGACTAGGCAGCCTTCCCAACATAAGTTATTGAATAGACAGTGGAGAATACAGACTGGAAGCTTTGGATGCCTTCATATTCTCCATGTATCTTACAATAACCATGGAGTGTCCACCCTATGGTGTCTTTTTCTCCCTGTGTCAAAGACAGCAATGGAAGGCTTGGAGGTGGAACAAATTGTTCCTCATTGCCCCCAACCTTCTGAAACACACCCAGAACCCTACATAGCACTATCAGTAATGCTAAGGTCAGAGGGTAAGAGTACCCCAAAGCTCTGGCTGAACTAGCAGGAATGCCAACGGGAAGCCTGTTCCTTCAGTAGACGGACACCACTCATGGGTTCTTCATCCCCTTTTCTTAATGCACAGTCAGAATTAAATTCAGCACACTGAATTTAATGAAGGAAGTCATTTGCTGCCATGAATGACATCATTATCAAACATTTTCACAACTACTCAATGAATATTATACCTTTGGTATGAACCAGTATTTTCTCTGCCATTGTACACTCATATCTGACCCTTACCTACAAAGATTTGTTACAGAACCTGAACTTAAGCTTGGGTTTACTTGAATGCTATGGAAATCCCTCTGGGCCTGGGAATTTTCCTTAGTGATAATACAATGGTTTAGATCTTGAGCACCCAGAAGGGCATACATGTTAAAAATTTAATCTACAGTGCAGCAGTGTTCCAGGCTTTGGGATGTGACTGGATGGTGTAGGATCTGACCATTCATGGATTCATCCATTCATGGATTCAAGGTTTAATGGGCTCCTGGGAGGCAGTGGAAACTCTAGGAGGGAAGACTTAGCTGGGAGCTACAGAAGCCTCTTCTTAGGGGAAATATCTCATCCCTGCCTCTCTCCTTGATGCTACAGCCACCATGAAGAGAGCTTCTACCACATGCTTCTGCCATGATGCACCCCCTCTCCACAGACCTGTAAGCAACTGGACAAACTGAGCATGGACTAAAAGCATGAGCCAAAATAAACCCTTGATTTTGAACTGTTGTCCTCAGGTGTTTTATCACAGCCACGCAAAGCTGAATGACACAGATAAGGCACACCGAGAACAACAGTGCAGGCCCTTGGTAAGTAGTAACTGCTTTTCTGATGTCAGTACCATGTCTAACGCTAAGGACACAGGGCGAAGGCCCCCTAAACCAGATCTGGGAAAGACAAAGCCAAGGCCTCAAGTTCCCATTCTAATGATCCAAGGCTGACCCACGTGAAAAACCACGTGTCCCTGTGGGGGTCCTCTCTGACCACACACTGTAGGCATGGAAACAGTAAGTACCTAATGACCAACTGTTTTCTGTCACCCAACAAGAACGTCCCTTTGGGTGCATCGTTTACACACCTAAACATAACGCTTGTTACACTGTTCCTGCAGAGTTCACACTTCTCCCAATATTCTGTCTCTCGGGACATCTTTACAAGGCTGTGGGAAGGCAAGTAGAGTGGGTGGGTTTTTATGTGCTTCATCACTGTGTCTACATGTGGATGTCTCCCCAGCTTCCTATGCATATAGCTGCTTTTATTTACCAAGTTCCATTATATATGAAACATAATGATAAGTAGGAATTATGGAATTAGGATTATATCCAAAATACATGTAAATAAAAAAAAAGAGAATCCCCCTAGAGGAGGAGTCTACAATCCATCTAAGAATTTGAATCCAGCTCTATGACACCACAATAAGCTTTTCTAAATGCAGCTGTTGAGCTCAACTGGTAAATCTATAATCCATATAATACATAAAATAGCTCTCTCTCTCTCTCTCTCTCTCTCTCATACACACACACATGCTTCATGACAAACTGGAAATGTAAAGTCAGTTGTAAGCTATAACTTCTTCTTTGACACATGCAAACAGTTTTATCGTCTACTCAGTCAATATCATGGAGAAGATCAGAGAGGTACCTTGTACGTTTCATGCGTTGAGGTACCAAGGAGCCTCTGTGATATGAGAGCTGGTGGTTGAACAGGGACAACAGACCACAAATAACCAGGTAAATGAAATAATGGCCGTTTTGTAAAAGAAGATACCACTATGCATAATAAAAGATGGCCAGAGTCAAAGGCAAAGACATAAGAAGTAGTTTCAGGGACCAGAAGGATGGACACCATCCATCCAGAGAAAGCTGACTCTACGATGGAAACAGTATGAACCAGTGACTTTCCCCATTTCCCTCTTTCCAACTAAACAGTGACCTGCATGTGACCTGCACCCAGGGATCTTCTCAGGTCCAGCCTGTAAATTCACCTATACAACAAACCATTCAGTGACATCCTGGTAAGGGGGCTCTCAAGCAGCCCTTTTCTCAGACATGCTGTCACCCTGCTTTAGAAACCATGGTGGAGAGAAGTCCTATGCTAGCCCCACCCTGCATAATTGCTCCTTCAGCTCTGAGGTGACTTTCACAACTTTCTCTCTGTGCTTATCTGTTCTGGCAAGCTTTTAACTCCAAGCATTTCTCTATAACATTTTGGAAGCATCCATGATTGTTGGCTGCCCATCCTACTGCCTGTCCTTTTGAAACAAGAAATAATAAATAAAACTTGTAACAATGGTATGGTGCCATGCCAAGGAAAGCAAGTGGCTTTCAAAGGCTTCTTGGGGTTATTTTGTGGAATCAGACATCTGGTTCTGTCAGAGTTTCCCAAAACAGCATCACTTCCTCCTGTGACTTAATATGCTGGCAGGATGCCAATTTCCCAATTTAAGATAACTAATGGAGTCAGTCCATGGACTTGACTCCCCGTGTCCACATCAATAAATCACCCTCTTTCTACACCATAATGAGGGTATCCCTAAATAAGTGTGGAATCAGGGAGGAACTTAGTTCAATAAATCCAACCCTGAAGGGAAGTTGGCCTAGTTACTATACCACCATGACAGCGTGTGTGCTCACAATGACTTTGAACTTCAGTTTCCTCTGGCTCAGGGCTTTTCACAGAGACATGTGTCTGGTAGTCCCTACAAAGCTCCCATATGGAACATGAGTCTGCCTGTCTGCTCTTCTACTACCTTTGAGTATACCTATGTGATCAAGGCAGTCCTTTGGGGGAGGTATAAAAATACACAATTCAAGTACTTAACTTACAAGTACTGATGTCTAAGTATTGATGCTCAGGGCTATTGCTTATGAGTGTGAATCTAGCAGGCTGACTTCACTTATTCTCAGGCCTTCATGGATGGTGGTGGCATGACACATGCCGTATGTAGCCATACTCATCCTCTGAATAGTGGCATCCGGGTCACTGTGAGCTCACCCTTCTCAGACTCCCAGGGTTCTGTGTGACTTCTCTATTCACACACTGTGTACCCCCTCTTGATGGGGACAGTTTTGAATGCTTCTGTGACCAGCTCTTCATAAGCCTGACTAGTTCTTCCTGTTTCTCCTGCATACATATCTACTCTACTATGCTTCCCTACATGCTCTCACTCACTCAAAGGCCATTTGACTCCACATCCTTACTAGACTCTGAATCTCTCTTCTGAAAAACCATTTTGGTTTCAGCCATGTTTCCTTTCTGTTAATTCTAGGCCAGCTGTGGTGGACTAGTCCCCACAATTATTTACCCCAGGGCCTCTTAAGGAATGAGGGATAAGAGACTCAATTAGAAATAAAGAGGAGAGAGAAAACACAGGATAGACTTGGGAGGGCCTGGATCCTTATCCACCGGCCCAGAACTTTATTCCAAAGGTCTATTTATAACACTGCCAAGGGGTGGAGGAAAAGACCTCCCCCTTGCTAGTTACAGTCAAGTGTAGACCTTTACAAACATCTGGTACCCAGGCCTGTAGTCCAATCAATCTCTTATGCAGTCCTGCTAGGTACAGCCACTAGGAAACCTACTTGGCTCCAACAGCCAGCTCTACTGATTCTTATTGAAGTTTCTATGTCAGTGACATGAGGTTGACTGATATGATCCTCAGTTGGATCATATTATATTAGAGAAAACAAAAGATGTAGACAAAAACTTTGGAGGTTATAGGACATAGAAGAAAGAGCAATATTCTTGATTAGGGAAATAAAGAGTGGGCAGCTTTTATATAGAGATGTTTAGCACCAAGTACCTTTTCCCATGGATATTCTATTCTTCAATCATGCTTCTTTTTCTTTCTAGAAGATTCTATTTGTTATCATTACACACAGAGAGAGAGAGAGAGAGAGAGAGAGAGAGAGACAGAGACAGAGACAGAGACAGAGACAGAGACAGAGACAGAGAAAGAGAGTAATAATATGTCAAAGATCAAACTCAAACAAATATGATCTATAGTGATGAACACTTTAAACTCTAGGGATTGGAGCCACGACCTGACTTCTCCCAGATCTGCAGATACACTTCATAGCTGAGCATATCAGTATATTTTATCTCTGCACACAGATGGCAGCCTCCTTTCTACTGACCAGTGTCACGGGCACTGAACACGACCCTTCCGCATCAGGTCTCCCTGGCAGGAGCCACAGTTGTGGACTCACTCAGCACAACCCTAAGTGTTCTTTAGCTACACTCCATCTGCGCAGTCACTGGTCATTAGTAAGAGGGATTTCCCATGGGTGGCTGGACCTATTCCTTGGCACTGTGGCTCTTTGTCCACTCCAGGTAGGAACTGCTCTTGTTAAACTGTGGTAAGAATTTGTTTATTTCTTATTTAAATAACTAAGGGTGCACAAGGCAGCAGGAGTCAGCTTCTTCTTCAGCTTCTGTAGCAGATTCTGTACTGAAAAGTATATGTGTGTGTGTCTGTGTATGTGTCTGTGTCTGTGTATGTATGGGGGTGTGTGTCTGTATGTACGTGTATGAGCATGTGCATCTGTGTGTGTGTGTGTGTGTGTGTGTGTGTGTGTGTGTGTGTGTATCTGTGTGTCAATGTGTGTGTGGTGTGTGCATGTATGAGTATGTGCATCTGTGTGTGTGTATCTGTGTGTTGATGTGTGTGTGGTGTGTGCATGTATGAGCATGTGCATCTGTGTGTGTATCTGTGTGTCAATGTGTGTGTGTGTGTGTGTGTGTGTGTGTGTGTGTGTGTGTGTGTGTCTGCATACCTATGCACATATCGAGGAGATATCTAGACTCCTTCCTTAGTCACTTGAGATGAGGTTTCTCACTGAACCTGGAGCAAATCTGACAGCCAAGAGTGATCCTTCTGTGTGTCTGCCCTCCAGAGATATAGGGTCACAGGCTTGTAGCCATGCCTGGGTTTTAACATGTTCTGGGAATTTGAATTCAGGTCCTCCTTTTTATGAACCAAGCACTCACCCTCTGAGCCATTTCTCCAGTCCAGTGAATAGTTTCTTAAGAGTGGCTAAAATTCCAGGGATATTCTTACAAAAATTTAAAGGACAATACATTTTTAAGATCATTCTGAGTTCATTATAGGATTTCAAAATAATTTTCTAGAAATTTTCTTTAAAATGTATGTGTCAAATATTAAGAAAACAAAATAGGCCACAGTCAACTGCAGTTCTTGCTGATACCTGATGAAGCTTGTAAATGCTGTCAGAAATCAAGACAAAATCACCTGTCAAGTAAAGCTCTTCCTCCTTCCTGCCTGTGCCAGATGCTGGGTATATTCAGAGCTCCACAGAACTCAGCTTGGAAATGAGGAATGGACCATTCTGCACTACCTTTCAGAACACTGTGGAGAATGGATAAATTCCTGTACAAATGTGTACTGTTGGTATGAGCACAGCTGTGTCAAGAACCCCATGCCTCAGACCCATGGAAATGACAAAGCCATCCCCTGGTCCATGTGCAGATGCTGACAGTATATGCAGAAAATATGGACTGCAACTTCCTCCTTCTGGATGGATACCTGCCTCCTCTTTCAACTGTTTACAATAAACCTGTCTCCTCCATTCAGGTATATAAAACACACACGTTGAGTTCCCAGGCTGCAGCTTGTACACCTCCATCAGAGCACCTGACCTACCCAATCCCAGCTTTTCTGCACACGTGTTTGTCCCTCTTTACCCTAGTCAGGGCAAAGCTGTGCAAGTCATGACAGAACATTCATCCCTGTAAGGTGCAGAGGGACACAAACTGGACACTGGACTCTGTTGTCCCTGATCTAAAAGAGATTATGAGAAATAGATCCAAGACATGGTGACATCATGGGAGAATGCCATCTGTCAGGCCAGAGTACACCTGCAGAAAGAAGCAGTGTTTCCAATTCAGGTTTCTTGCAAGTGCTGCTTTGGTTTCTTTTTTTACACCTTAAGATTAACTACTTAAATGACTAATTTATATATCTATTACAAATTGGACCAATCTTGACCTTTTCTCTATCTCTATCATCCTGGCCAATGTTTTTTGTCCACATCAATATTTTTTGTATATTAAATTTTCTTTTAAATTTGCAGTCATATAAAAATGTTTGCAAGTAAGTATGCCAACAGCTCTGGGCTTCAGTCATAAGTTGAGATTTGGGGCACTACTATATCATTCCTTGTGTGAAACTTCAGAAAATCCCTTTAAGATCTGGATAAATGTTCAACTTTACTGAAGAAAGAAAAAAAATAATGATTTAACAAAGCCTTGGACCCAAACATAGTGAAGAGTTGCATGAATCTGTTTTAAAGGGCATACAAATACTCTGTGACTATTTCTAAACACTTTATTGTGTTTACTGAGCTCTGTATTCACTCTGTGATTAGTGTAATCCACCCACATGTGTACATTAATGGATCCAAAACCTGTACATCCATGATGTTTCCCTCTAGTGGCTATTCCTTCCACCTATGGCCTTGGGGTACCAGCTCCTAGGGCATGGCCTCTTGGCTAGCTTAAGATCTGGGGAGCATGTATGCCAGTCCCTTCTCTCTTGAGCTCTTGGATGGTGGAGACCAAATCAGGAGGCATGAAGCAGCATGGGACCAGTTCTCAGCCTTCCAGGACTTTGTGACTAAATTTGCCATATCCTGTATTAGTGAGTTGTTCCCCTCAATATAATTCTTTAACAAACAGTTCCTTTATCAGTAATCCGTGGGCTTTCTGCATTATTCTGCAAGTGATGCAAACCTAGCACAAAGTGATTACAGGGCTATTGAAAGTAGTTATGATCACCTGTGATCCTTGCTTCAGGGATAAAAATGTTTCAGGTATGGGGTTGCATTGTGGGAGCCAGGGATTTCTTAAATCTAATTATGATGTGCTTAAATCTAGGGTTTAATGTGAAATCAATACTATTTTGATTATACAGCCATTGTCACCATCCTGTCTATATTATTGCTATATTTCCCATGTGACAGCATGACCATGTTCTGAGACAATTGTCCATACAAGACTCCCAAGCTTATGCTTCTGCAGGTATTAACAAGGACAGGTGAAGGGGAGGAGGTCAGTTTTCTTGTCAGAAGAACCTACTGAGAGTCCAAGACCAACTGTTGACAATACCCCTTTCTTCTGTTTATGGGACATCTGACTTTCTATGTCATTAAACAGATCCTATTATTCATGATGCCCCAAAACTGATGGGCAATATATTGATGCATTCAGAAAGATCCTCAGCAGAGTGTGAGGAGCCAATGTCTCTCTCTCCACTGTGCTGACGGTAAAGAGAAACCTGGAATTTCATTATTTACAAGGGCAGGTGTGAGTTGGGAAGATCATACTGCAGAAGCCTTGTCAATGATGACAGTGGTCACACAAGATAACACTCTCCCATCAATACCACCTCCAGACATTTAGAGTCCAGGGGATCCCCTAAATGCTGGTTAAAAAGTGGAGGTAATATCAAAAGTCTGGGAATGGTTTGTGATTTCCTCACGCTTCCACAGCTAGTCACTTGAGGTTCACACCCATGAGAATACATAACTGGATGCCCATCGTTAAATAGTCACACCAACTGGAGACAGGAAGCAGCCCCAGTATTTGAAAAGCAGTGACATAATCTAAGTCAGGCTCGATGCCTTTCCTAGGACAGTCTTTGAAGACAATATGGGGGCTTAGTCACCAGGCTGGAAGCAATATGCTTAGCAGGTAATGGAAGAGTGGGCATCACTCAGGTGATGGTTTCCTGATCTTCAGTAAAGATGCATGACACGAGATGTGGATGATGAGAAAAGGTACCAAAAAGGTATTCATTGGCAGGAGAACTAACGGGCCACCTAGCCAAACGTGGGCATGTTGTCTTCTATGCTTTACTTTCAGAACACTGCTGAAAGATTATCCCCAAAGATTTTCACAATCAACCTGTGTTCCTCCAAGATGAGGAGCTAGCAAGTGGAGACGAAGACACCCAATAAAGAAAGAAAAGCCATCGAACAGAACATGATGGAGAACATGGGGTTGGGAAAGGGTCATTCATGCAAGTACCCCACATGTACGCACATCCACATCCACAGGTCCTTTGCAAGAGCTCCCACAGAACGCTCTGACATCGAGATTTTAAAGTGGGATTCACCTAAAGCAATTTATAACCCAATTAAACCCTGTGGTGTCCATTGTGACTTATACATGTGTGAATTAGTTAACAACCCTTCCCGTTCATTGAGTCATTTCAGCAGCATTATTCACAAACAGGACACAGTGGCTTTCTCTTACAGTTGAGCATTAACTCCACTTTTGTCTAAAGCTCTTCAATGCTGTAACTGTGATGTCATGTACAGAGGAGGGTCTGAGGTGGTTCAACTTCCTGTTAGACACTTGCACTAGCTCAAGATAGCAGGGGTGGGACTGTGACCTTCCCTGTCCCTCATGTGCCTGGCCTTCAAACAGAGGCATCAGCTCTGACAAGCCCTCATGAACTTCCATGATTAAATACGAAATTTTCAAACTTCTCAGGCCCCAGAGTCATCATAAAGCCCCAAACCATCTGATCAATGAAAATCTGGGTTGCCTTAGATACGTCCAGCATCTTAATTGACCAGCTTCCTTAACTGATAAAAAGCAGCCGGGACCCTTGTCCTTGCCACAGATAACAGCCCCTCACATGCATTTGTGTATGTGCTTCTACAAATAGATGTATATGATTATATATACATATGAACACACACAGAGTGCTGCAGGGATGGCTCTGAGGTTAAGTATACAGAGGTTAAGTATACTGCGTATACAGAGGTCTTGGGTTTGGTTCCCAGAACCCATATCAGGGGATGCAGAACTGCCTGTCACTTCAGTTCCAAGGACTCTAACACCCTCTGGCTTCTGCAGGCACTTGCACTCACATGGTGTACATAAACTCACATGGCCACACATCCATACACATAAATAAGCATAATAATTCAATTCTAAAAGAGAACATATATATAAATATGTATATATACTATATTTCAGTCATTCAGGGATTATTATAATTACATCAAATTTCTCTCTAAATATTTCATATGCCCATTTGTTATACATTTCTATATGTGTTTATATGCATATGATTTTATATTTTTATATATATATATATATACATACACACACACACACACACACACACACACACACACACACACACACACACACACACACCGTAATCAGTCCTTTAAAGAGTACTGGTAATTATATCAAACATTCTCTTTAAATCTTCCACACACATGTTCATCAGGTTTTGACCATATTCACGATACAAAAAAATCTGTATTTTTATACCAAGTCTGTCTTGAAATGTTACAAGATGTTTCCTTTTCAGGCCAAGCTGTTTTATTCTTAAAGCAGGACGCCTTCTATACAGATCAGTGTAAAACTATGGCCTCTATTAAAATGCCCAAGTTGCGGCCTCATCAACAAAGGAGATAATTAAAACTGCAAGTCAGTGCACGGGGTTCAGCAAAGATATCCATCACATAAATTCACTGTACAGCTAGATAGTAGGTGTGCCCTAACGCAAGAGCCAAGTTAACGTGTGTGGTTGGCCATGGGCTACTCACTGGTGTAGGTGAGCTGGAAGCCTTGGGCGGTGTCTGACCCATTGGTGTTGAACTCCAGTCTCAGGTGGTTGGAGGTGCTGTTCAGCACCAGCCCCATCAAGTCACTTTTTGTGAAGACTCCCAGTGACCGTGAGGAGCTGTCCTTTCCATCATAGACCTGGTGAAAGGATGCAGAGTCAATCCCCGATTTTGTTAAGCTGTATTGTTAGGCAGCGATTTTTCACAAGCCATTCTAAGTTTTAAGGATGCGACTTCATGCAGAACTTCAAACATAGTTGACAGAAGTACAGGTGGATGATGGAGCTAAACAATCTATTTCCTTTCAATTTTACTTTTCCCATTAACACCACAGACAAAAGGTTTCTGGGCCCATTCTTGATCAGATCTTTTCCCATTCATTGCCTTGCAGACCAATTTTCATCTTTTTTTTAAAGTGAAATTTCTGTGTGCTTCCTGGTTCTGTTATCCACTGTTAACCTTCTTCTCATCACCTTTTATTTACGGGGTTTCATTGGAAAGGCATTGGGAGAGGCATCAGCCACAGCACAGGCATCTCCCTCTCCTTTCACTTCTCTCTAAGGCACTGAACCATGGCAGTACAGAAACCATCGCCATTTGTAGGTCTGGCATGTGAACGCACAGCAGTAGAAGGGTCCTATCCCATGACAGCAGAGCTTGCCATGAAATCCTGTACATGTGATATTGTTTCTGAGTGGTGTCAAGTTGAGAGATGTAATCTCTAGAAGAAAGCGACCCCAGAGCTTGGCTCAGAACAGATATTTGAGGTGAGGGTTGCAGAACAGAGGTTTAGGGTAAAGAGTGCATTCTCACCTCTGGGGAACCAACCCCACACCCTGGATGGGTACATTATCAGACTACTGCAGAGCCTGTGAAAACACATCCCTCTTCTAACAGCACTTTTTCTGCTGACAGTCTGACTCTGTCTTGGACATTTGATCACACTGAGTGGGGCAGCCTTTCCTTTTCCAGTGTTGGTGGTGTGCTGATTGGGAATGCTGTCCTTTGCCTCCCTCACCAAGAGATAAAAATCTTGTGGATAAAGGTCTCAAGGAAAGAAGACTAAAAATGCATTAGATTCTCTTGAGGAGAATTCAGTTTTTCTTAAAGAACCTAAACATGGTCTCCAGAGACTTCTACAGCTTCTTCTGATATCTGGTCCAGCCCCACTGTTGTCCCCTCTCATAGACCTTTTCTTTCTGAAAATGTACCATCTAGAGCAGTGGTTCTCAACCTTCCTAAAGCTGTGACCCTTTAATACAGTTCCTCATGTTGTGGTGACCCCCAACAGTAAAATTATTCAATGCTACCTTATTACTGTAACTTTACTGTTGTTATGAATCTTAATGTAAATATTTGATATGCAGGATATCTGATATACCCTAAAGGGGTCTAGACCTATAGGTTGAGAACCACTGATCCAGATGTTTTAATCAGGTTCATTTCTCCACCAATTGTAGAATGCAAAGGCAGGAAAAACCTCAGGCACAGCAGACAGCAGCAGGTAATAAATTTTATTAAAAGTGAAGAAACACACACAGACACACACCTACAAAGAGGGGGGTAGAGACAGAGACATAGAGGCACAGAGACAGATACAGAGACACAGAGAGAGAGAAAGACTCTCCATGAACCAGGAAGAAAATCCAGAAATCAAAATCTGTTTCCCTCCAGAGGGCTGTGATTTTAAATGTTTCTGGTGGTCTGGTGCAGGTCTTCTCTCCTGTCCCTTATTTTGCGTTGGTCAGTTTAGACAAAGAAATGGGAGCTGATAGGCCCACAGCTTCAGGTGAACATGCTCATGACAATTCTTGAATATATCTGAGCAGTCAGGACCAATGAACTGGAAGGGGAGGCTGCTGTTAGGAGAAAAGGCTCACTAGATCTGTCCTAGGTCGGGAGGATGAGGAAGAAGGTGGGAGTATGTCATCTTTATAAATTATCTGCACTCTCTTTCCTTGTGTGTCTGCTTGTAAGGGATCTGCCTAACTCCTAGTCCGTCTCAGTCACCCCCTTCTACCAATAGATAAATCATATGTTGCTCGACAGGCTTAACTCACCTACATGTACTCATAAAGAGAAAGTGCATTCAGAAAAGTAATTAAGTTTTTATTTTAGTTCACTGCAATTAAGCATGCAAATACTTGAATTGTCAAATAAAATGCCATTTCCTCACTGAAAGGCTATTTTCATAGGCTATTGTTCTAAGAATAAACTTTACTTCAAAATGTGCCTCTGTCAGATGAAAGAACAGTTCTGACACTCAATAATGGGTTCTATGTCCAAGAGAAAATATCCAGGTCTCTCTGAAAGCCTCTGGGTCCCTCCATATACCAGGCTATTCTCTGTTTTATGGGCATGCATGCAGAAGTGTGAGGACAGAGAATAAGTTACACACAGATAAGCCCATTGCTCTGTAGTGAGCCCCTGTCTACACAGGGCAGAATGGAGACCTTGGCCAAACTCTCAGTGGTTCCATAGACAGTAACTCACTCACAGTAGAACAGTCTAGTCAGGAAGCTATTGAAGAGAGTCCTTAAAAACCATGATAAAGACGCCTAAGTGTAGCTTTTCACAGTTGATGGCTTCTGATGGGGGAACAGTAAGGAAGGAGTCAGTTATCTTTAAGGGGCAGGCCACTGGGAGTTTGGCCATGCTACAATGAGTACATGAGAAACACAAATCGGACTTGGTGTATCTTTTTTTCTTTTCTGCAGGGGAGGTCACAAGGGTATGATGGTGATGTTGTTCTATATGCTGTGAATATGTGTTGCTCTGATTGGTTGATAAATAAAGCTGTTTGTCCAATGGTGAGGCAGAATAAGGTTAAGTGGGACATTCTAACTAGAGAGAGGGAAAGGAGAAAGAAAGAGAGCAGAGGAGATGCTGCCAGCCACCACCATGAGAAACAAGATGTAAAAGGACTAGTAAGCCACGAGCCACATGGAAAAGTATAGATTTATAGAAATGGGTTAGTTTAAGATGTAAGAACTAGTTAGGGAGAAGCCAGAGCCATTAGGCTGTATCATTTGACAATAATATAAGCCTCTGTGTGTTATTTGGGTCTGAATGGCTGCAGGACTATGGGGCTGCGGGATCTGGGTGGGACCAGAGAAAACTTCCAGCTACAAGGGTGGGAGGGTAGACCTGGAAGGAATGGGAGGTGACTGATTAGGGTACATTGCATAAAATTCCCAAGTAAGCTATAAAAAATATTACATTGAAAAAAAAAATAAAAAGCTTGTGTAAATGTCTCCATTCCCAGGACAATAGGTCTTCCAACCATGTTCATGTCACCAGAGCTTAAGCACTGTGCCCAGCTGTGAACATCCTTGAAGGAGCTCTCAGAGAGTAAGCATGCAGCTGACCCACAGTAAGTGACTGGGGCTGTGTGATTACAGAGTGAAAATGGGGTTCCCAGCTGCATTCATTCACAAAGAAAGAAAGATGGGCTATGCTAGTTCTCAGGGTATCCTTGGCCAGGGCCCCTCAGCCACCAGCAACAAACACAAGAGTCAGTATGGCTGTCAGGGGAAGCAGCTTGGGGTCTCCTCTTCCACACTCTATGATGAGGATCTATTCTGCAACACCCCCACACCCAGACTTGGCATTCAATTGGTTCTTAGGTCCACAGGAATGTACCCCCATAGGTCACAACACATTATGGACATCTTGAGTCACACCTTAGAGTTTTCGGGGAGAAGCTTTCCCAGCTTCCAGAGCTGGACCCTGGAGCTCTTTCAAGGAAACCTGCTTTCTTGAATACATGCATACATAAAAACTGAATTATGTCCTTGTTTACATTGTGTGTGCCTGTGAGCGTTCAAGTGAAACCAAAGTCCTTACTGCTGGGCCACAGTGGTGTGAAAGATGAGTGTGAGCAGTCTGGACCCCTAGTAAGATGATTTAACTTGAAATAGATTATTTCAATATGAAGTATTCATCATAAAACTCAACAAAGTCTAAGAAAAAAATGCAATGGCATTTCAAATGTTGGGCAGTTTCACTGCAATTAAGTGTGGTAAGCAAAACTGTTTTCTTCTTTTTAAAACTTTTTTACTTATTTATTTATAATGAACACATTTCCAAACAGAAATGATTTCCTTCCTTGTGCCCCAATAATTCCCAGCATACATTTCATTCTGTGTTTCTAATCACCACCACCCCCACTACACACAGAACACATTTAAATTTCTGCTAAAACTTTATCTAAAAGGCATACTGACTTCCAAATTTGAGTTTATCAAAGAATCTAGAAACTTCCTACTTGCAGCCTCACTTTTGCTTTAGTGAGACTGCTTGTTTCCTGGCTTAATTATAGCCCTTCATGCTGTCAGCATGGGACCATGAAAGTCTATTGAAATGAAAAAAAGTGACACTGTGAAATTATGGCATTGAAAAATAGCCCATCTTGGGCATGGGAGGAAGGAAGGCCAGTTAATAGAGAGGAGTCTCTGACACTCCTTGTGAGGTTGAGTGGAAGCACAGAGGGGCACATTCAGCCCCAGGTGAAGGAATGCCAGCGGGGGTGGGGGGGGGGTGGGGGGTGGCCACTCTTTCCTCTGAAGTGACTCTTTCAATCCTTTCATAGCTTAATGTGAGTTGAAGCCACTGTATCTGAGAGGTGCCCTTGCTGTGTTCCTGTAGCTGATTCTGACTTACAAAATCTGGAACTTTAGAAAGAACTGGAGAATATGAGCACAGTGTTCCATTGACATAAATCAGCCCGGTGACCTGGAGAATTGCTTCCTTCTCTGTGGAAGGGGCAGGGAGTAAGCTCCATGGTTTATGCCTTTTTATCTCAAAGCCTTCTTTTTCACTGTCTTGGGGTTGGGTCTCCCAATGTCTGCCTCCCTT
Source organism: Peromyscus californicus insignis (assembly GCF_007827085.1). Lineage (NCBI taxonomy): Eukaryota > Metazoa > Chordata > Mammalia > Rodentia > Cricetidae > Peromyscus > Peromyscus californicus. The sequence goes on from NW_026294534.1 coordinate 11,053,443, forward strand.
CCCTAGGTCCTGGAAAGTCTTCAATTTCTTGAAATAGTTACAGAAGGTAAGTGGGCTACTGCAGAAACATTAGCATTAAGGATGTTTCTGCTAGAGCTGGGATCTGACCAGATAGGACCCGGAATCCTACTGCTCCATGCTGAGACTCCAGCTCATCCAGTGCCTTGTTTATGTATAAGGGCTAGACTCCTTTCATCCCTCTGTGAGTCCTTCCCAATCTAAGTGTAATAACCATGTTTGACAACTAAAAATAACTTGGGAAAAGAGTAGGTGGGGGCTCTGTCAGTTTTAACAACTATTATTATGCATCACAATAACACTGAAACAGCCAGAAAAATCATTTTCATTGCATGCTCACAGGAGGAAACCAAGTCTCAAATTAAGTCATCTTCCCATGATACATGGCTTAGTAGAGCTGGTCTACTGTTACAGAGATGATTTCCAAATCTACACAGTCTACTACGTTATAATCTCTCAGATAAATAGGATTAAATAATGTAAATAAAGGTATATTAATATGTCTATGTAAATTGTCACATAGATAAATGGATTGATCAATCAATACAAGAAAGAGATGATAAACATATACATATATGATAGATAGATGATATATCATTCATAGGTAGACAGGTGGTAGATAATAGAACACAGATAAATAGAAAACAGATAAACACACAGGCATATAGATAGAAGATATGGACATATAGTAGAGAGCCAGATGGTAGATAGATAATAGACATAGAGATAGACACAAGTAGATAGACACACAGACAAATAAATAGATCAAATATAGCTAGTAGATAACAGTTGCCAGGTAGCCTGGTGACGGACTCCCTGGGTTGAAAAGTCTCAGTTACAGTCTACAAAGTATTTTACCTTTAGAGTGTCTCCTTCAAATAGCTGAAAGGTCCGGGCCCTGAGATGAATCCCCTTGCCAGCTTCCGTTTCTATTTTATAGATACACTCATGGTTATTATCATAATTGGATGGGAAATTTGGAGACAGTAATGTTCCTTCATTTCCTTTGACACTTGCTCCACATTCAGCTAAAATAAACGGGACATTAAAAAAGAGGATTCAAAAGTGGAATTATTGGTCAAGGTAGATTAAAAACTCCAACAGAATGACTACCCCACCTCTATCAATGTACACCTGCTTTCCAAGAATTGTCTCAAAAGTAGATTAGTGTTTTACAACTCAACAGGAAACACATCCCATTCATCTCCTTTCCAGGTTTTTCCTTATTTACAATAACCACATGATATTTACTATGCAGACCCTGCACTCTGCCAGAAAGATGTTTGAGAATAAAATCAGGATGCTCCAAGTACCATGCCTACGTCACCATCCCTCCTTTCTGACTCATCATTTGCCCTGGCCAATTTGTCTGTTTCACTCCTATATTGATGTAATTTTCCTCTGTGTAGGCTGTGTGGCACCAAAGGGGGGAATCTAAAGGCAGACAAAGTCACCAAGATATCTGGTCACACGGCATAGAGCTCACATTTCATCTGGGGATGGAAGAGCATTAGGTAACAGGGATAGATTTCTCTCCCTTTTCTTTTTTTTTTTTTTTTTTTTTTTTTTTGGTTTTTCGAGACAGGGTTTCTCTGTGTAGCTTTGCGCCTTTCCTGGAACTCACTTGGTAGTCCAGGCTGGCCTCGAACTCACAGAGATCCGCCTGGCTCTGCCTCCCGAGTGCTGGGATTAAAGGCGTGCGCCACCACCGCCCGGCTTCTCTCCCTTTTCTTAATGGAAGAAAAGGGCCACTGACTTCCAGCACCAAATTTGCATGAAATAAAATACCTTTAATCAAGGTAAAGCTGACAGTAAATGACACCCAACTCTCAAGGAAGCCTGAGGAAACCAAATGAGTGTGTGTTCTCATCTATGGTAGTGAAGAATTTCAGTCAAGAACTCACTCAGCTCACAAATGTTGAGGGGAAAATAATCATTAATCAAAAGAGGTAGCACACTACCACCACCACTACCAGAGTCACTGCCACTGCCATCATCATCAAATCATCATCACCATTATCATCATCATCATCATCATCATCATCATCATCATCATCTCTGCATGAGCAGTGTGTCTGGGGAGCCCAGGCCTCTGTGACATCAACTTCCTGGAGCTCGATTAGAAGTAGTTTGTTTTCCTTGTTTTAGTCATGATGGAACAGGATTTTCCTGGCCTCCACACCCTTCACATAATCAGGTGTTTAAGAGACTTTTGTTTGCTTGTTCTGTTTTTCCTGTTCTCCATGATGAACTTGCCAGTTAGAGAATTTTTATAGGCTGAACAGTAACAATCTTAGGTAGGTGCAATTCATCATGCTAAGGTCCTTTAGGCAGCCTGTTTGAAAATTAAGCCTGCTGGGTGGTGGTGGCACATGCCTTTAATTCCAGCACTCCAGAGGAAGAGCCAGGAGGATCTCTGTGAGTTCAAAGCCTGCCTGGTGTACAGATTGAGATCCAGGACAGGCTCCAAAGCTACACAGAGAAATCCTGTCTCAAAAAACCAAAGGGGAAAAAAAAGAGAGAGAGAGAGAAAAAAAAGAAAATTAAGCCTATTCAGTCTCCAAAGATAGACAGGACAAATAAAAATGGAAATATGCCAAAGAGCCTGAGAGGTCCCCTGAGCCCTGGTGCTTCAACCCCGGGGCAAGGGGAGGGGGAAGCACTACAGAAAACAAGGCACATTTAAGAAGCAGCAACTCCAATTTTCTCTCTGTAGAGGACTGTTCCCGCTCTCCCTCCCTCTCTGCCTGCCCCCACCCTTATGGGTATTTGTGGGTTGCAGCCTCACAGCTTGCAGTGATTGAATAGACTTAGCCAGAACCTACTCCTCTGACCTGCGGGGTCTACCCAGGATGCACCAGAAACATGGAAAGGATAAAGCATCTCTGTCGTTCACATTGGGTATGTACGCCCAATATCCAAACAGTACACTGGAAAATTAAGCTTATTAAAATGAATAAATCTTTTGCTAACAGTTAAATTTGAAAAACTTGTTTCTTGTTATATTGCTGCTTTCAACTACATTTCTGTAAACATAAATGAAAATTAATTATTTTTCTTTTTCTGTAATAGTAAAAAAAAGTTCATGAAAGATAAAAAACAAAACAACAACAACAAAAGCAGGTGCCCAGAAAATTGCCAAGTTAACTGACCCAAGTGCTGAAAATTCTTTGAACTTTGTTTAAGGGATCCACGTGACCCCTCATCATCATAGCAAATAAATGTTTTCCTTTTTAGGTCTTTTAAAATTCTTTCAATAGATTATTTAATATTTCTCTAAAGTGCTAGGATATTATGTCCCTTGATACAAATCACTTTCTTCTTCAAAGAGAAACTAATAAAACAGTAATGAAAAAATTGAACTCTTTTTGAGAGTTTTTGAATTCAATTACTTAAAATAAAATTAGCTGTGATGTGAGGGGATCGATCGACTCTGGCCTTCCTTCTTCTGTACAATGGGGTCAACCTGTGAAGTCAAGGGTCTTCCTACTCTGAGATCTGCTGCAGTATATGACTCCTACAAGGTCAAGTGACAGAACCCACAGACCCACACTGCACAGGTGCAGGCTGGAAGTCTGACACACAAACACTAGCCATGTATAATCTATATGGATTAACAAATATTCAATAATAGAAAGGTTATTTTGTTGGAGATGCTGATTTCTTTAGTGTTTGATTATATGAAATTTAACCTTTCAATATGCCAGTGTGATGCTTAAAGTGGGGGCAGGCTTAAGCTACTTCAGAGACTTGCCCATCTGCATAATACTGAGGCCACAAAAGTTTATACAGGTCACAGAGGTTTGGAGATGTAATCATTGGGAGAAGATATATGTGCCTGCAGCTATTATGATTTGGTGCAAATTATGGTGGGGCCACTGAGACTGTTGTGAAATGGACAAAACTAATAACTCACTTTCATTTACATAGACACATGCTTTGGAGCAGAGGTATGGAGAACCAGAAGAAGAAAAAAAGAGCCATAAAATAGAAACAACAAGATCTACTTCCCTATTACTCAAAGCAAGCTTAACTTGATATTCAAATAAGCTGCTTACCTGTGCCTAGAACAGAGAAAAGTCCTCCCCAATGCAACAAGTCCTATATTGACTCAAGATATCTAGCAATTGCATAAGACGGAACTGTTTAATCAGTTCATTATATTAAACCCGTTTTTTTCTAATTAATGCTATCATTGGATAAAGCATTAAGAATAGAAATAAAAAATTAGCTATTAATTTTATTATAAAATTATGACTGAAGTGGCTGGAAAGATGCTCGGTAGTTAAGAATAGTTGCCACTCTTGGAGGGGACCAGCAGTTCCCAGAACCCACACTGAATGGCTCAAAATTGTGGTCAATTCCAGCTCTAGAGAGCTGTCACCCTCTTCTGGCCTCCCAAGACATCTGCACACATATGCTTACATACATATAGACACAAATAAATAAAAATAATCAAAATAAGCCTTTTAAAATTTGTAAACAATCAATTAAAGAAATAGAAAGGAACTAAAGAGTCATGGGGTTAAGATGATGATATCTAAACAGAATGTCAAGTGATTGAACACTAAATTTAGTGCTAGAAGAAATGCACAGTCAGTGAAAATCCAGGTAGAATACTTCACTTTATTATGTCTCTCTAAAGTATTTGCAACCGTTGGACACTAGAGAATTTTGTCTGAGTCTCTGTATCCTTATAAAAGACCCTTTGTTCAGAAAGTGCTGTTGCATGTGTTTTCTCATTAGAATATACATCTCAAGTTCATTTCAAATATGCCTTCACCATATCCCATATAGTACATATTTCCTAGAGATACTCAACCTGTGATCACTGAGGTGGATTGTAACTTTTGGCCAGAGACAAATAAATTGTATTTTTATAACTTTAATGAAAGGGTGAGGGTGTGTTCATGGGCCAAAGGTTCTAGGACCAGGAAGGGTTTAAGGAGGACTGTTATATCCATCTGATGGAGAGTTAGCTCTTAGGGTTCCAGAGAAGAAACTATAGGTCCAAGGGGTGATAACTAATCCAAGCAGATTTCTAACCCATGCCATCAGCTAAAGAGGATCTGAAAGTGAAGTGTGTGTGTGTGTGTGTGTGTGTGTGTGTGTGTGTGTGTGTGTGTGTGTGTAAGGACCTTCATAGGTGGCCAGTATGTGCTCAAAAAAAAAAAAAACCATGAGAAACCAACTTGAGAGTGTAGGGCAAGCCTCCTCCATTGGAATGCAGGAGACAGGTAAGGGTGAGCGTAGAACACTTACGCATTGAGCTCAGTGTAACCAATATCTTTTTTGGTTCAGGTAAAGGCATATTGAATGAGAGCAGTGCAAGGCTGGGCAAGTCTAGCATGGCCATCCCTGTGAGGGTGGTTCCTTTTGAGTAAAATGGGAAGTGACTTAGCAGGTTTCTATAGAGAGGGGATTATGTCAATTCCCAGATTAGAACCAAGGTTTCAAGGGTCAGGGGGGACCCAGGATCTTCAGTGCAGAGATAGCAGAGCCTCCAGAGGCAGAGCTGAATCCTGAGCTGCATGGCTGACAAATTCATAGGAACCAGAAGCCAGTGAGTGTGGACAACTTTGGACACAGAGGTGGTGCCAGGTGTGCCTGATGCCTGTTGGGTTCAGTGTAGTTTGTGACCCTTTATCAGAGGTGTCTTGCAACCTGTTGTGCTAGAAAGAAATGAAGGAAGTAGCAGGCAATGTGCAAAAGGCTGAGGAGAGGAGAGGCCAATACAAGGCCTTTTCAGGCCCTTTCCAGGGTTGTGGTGTGTAAGAGCCAATGGCATCTGTTGCTTGGCAATCTACAAACTACGGCATTTCCTGATGAGATTATGCCTCAGTTGTTCTACCTCTAAGATAGAGCCAGCAATACAATACTTATTGCATAGATACAACACAAACTAAATACAGGCAAAGCTCATGGTACCCTCCAGGCAAAGCTCAATAAATTATTTCACATTTAAGACAACAGTGTACAATCCTGACTACCAAGAAAAACAGAATTATAATGATGAATGGAAGAAAAACAGCATGACAACTGACTGTCACAATCTCTAGACTAGTTGTTTGATTTTATTCAGGTGAATTTTTCCCCCAAACTCAAACTGCAACTGTTAAAATATTTAAATAAGGAGAATGCATCCCAGAGAGCTCTGGGAAATCCTTAGAACATCAACAGAACAATGTCCAGATAGTCTTTGAAACTTGAGAGAGGTTTTCAACATGGGATGGGAGTGGGGGAAGATGGGAAAGAGGAGGTAAACACATTTGATGTTGACAGTTTTGTCTACAGTTGAGGCTTGACTCTGTGGCTCATGAGAAGCCAAAGGCCAGCACTGACTGTTGGATTCCAAAGCATCCCTAAGTCTTGCCTAGAATAGATGAGAGTTAGAGCTATGGAGAAATGTGGCCATATTCTGCTAACTTTCTGGCATTTTCTCCTTATTCAGTTTCTCTCAGGGATCCCATACCTGCTTCTGTTTTGTGACCTGGGGTCTTGGAATGACTCTTTGATCCACCTCTGTGAACCCGGAAGTCTTGGGGAAAGCATGGTTTATCTCTTACATTGTTTTCTCTTTTTTAGGGTGTCTGGCTGTTTAAAGAACTGGTCATGAGCAGACTGCTGCTGAGTGTTGTGGCTGAGCGACAGGTGCCACACTGGGTCTCAGCAATAATGAATGACCAGGTGGTCGGGCTTCACAGAAGTCTTGCACTAAAGCCAGGGTGGCAATGGTAGCTCTACATTTCCAGTCAATGCCCAAGAGAAGTACAGTACCACTGCTCTGAACTACTGCACTCAGGTCAGTGTGCCCTGAGAACCTCCTTACAAATAACCCAAATGAAAACCTATACTCCACTGCCTAGCAGAGAAACTTCCTGCCTTCTCACAGATGACACTGTTAAATCAACCTTTGACGCCAAACACTGGTGATGCTTTTTTGCTGGAACGTACCATAAACACACAATCAAGGGCTCCAAGGGAAACAAAGGCACTATTCCGGGCTGCCTTTTGTCATTCCAGGGAGTATGGGTCTCAGCAACAGTAGAGTTAGCATTTTCCCTTTCCCCATTTGCTAAGTATTATTTTTACACTTACTTTCCCACTTCATATAGACCCTTGGCACATACTCTGGTCTCCCTTTACCACTCACAGAACCCTCTAATTGACAGAGACATAGTTTATAGATGAGACAAATCAGGCTCTGAAATTGAGGTAGCTCCCCACAGCTCAGGCTATCCCAGTTCCAGCCTCTGCCCTTCCTGGCCAGCCTCCTCTCTGTTTCCTGACCCACTGCCCATGGATGAATGAAATGAAAGCGTGTGGCCACCTACCCACACACCTTGGCAGAGGTGCACTCCACACTCGGCGTCCCCCACCCAGGCACGTAAGCTTGGTTGCACCTTCTAAGCGGTATCCCTGGAAGCAGGTGAAAGCCAGCGTGTCACCCACACCAAACTGGAACCCGATTCTGCGGCTGAAGGCAGGGACTCCAGGGTCATCACAGGGCTCCAGGTCATATTCTGGAAACAAAAAAGACAGGGTGCATAGCAAGCTTTCTCATTGGACTTTCTTTGGAGCGCCAGCCCCTTCCCCCAAATAATGATACAGAGACTTATTATCAATTATGAAAGCTTGGCCGTAGCTTAGGCTTGTTCCCAACTAACTCTTATAACTTAAATTAATCAGTTTCTATTAATCTAGGTTTTACCACCTGGCTCTTTACTTCTTCTCCATTCTGTACATCTGACTTGACCCACATCTTGCTGGTAAAATCCCCTGTGACACGTTCTAACTCAGAGTTCCTATCTCTGCCCAGAAGTCCCACCTAACCTCTCCTACCTAGCTATTGACCACTCAGCTCTTTATTAAACCAATCAGAATAAAACAGCGACATTTTCATACAGTGTGATCAAATATCCTGCCACAAAGGTGAGGATGTGGTACCTGGGGAGCAAGAAAAAGTATTTAGCATAGACTAGGAAAGGGAGAACACTGAATGAAACCTCCCTTTGTCTCTACTCTCTCTCTCTTTTGCTCTCTCTCCTTCCCCCTTCATCTTTTGTCATATGAATTCCTATCCTTTGTCCCATAGATTTTAGCATAGATCTCAGCAGTTTACAATATAAACATATACATGTAATAAGGTAAATAGGATGAACCATTCTGTCTCTTTCTTTGAGAGGATGAAATCAATTTTCTAATATTCACAGCTGCTAAAACCAGAAAGCTTTGCATTTTCCTTTGACATAGTTTTCATGAAGAAGGCATGGGGCAGAAGACAGTGTAGAGCTAAGTGAAGTGCTAGCAGTCAGCTCGTCAGAGCCAAGCCACCTGTAAAACGGGCATGTCTGCAGCAAAGCTATTCTCAACGTATGAACCATGTTTTAGTAACATACAATGGAAAATATTTTGTTAACTAGAGATTTCTATGAGCCCCACCAGAAGCAAGCACTAAACAAGTCTGAAGGAAAGCAACATTGCCTGGCACACAGCTGCATGTGCGGAGTATGTCTTCAGAAGGTTGGCACCACTGAGGATCTTTTGTGCCAGCCTCATGTTTTCCGCAGCTCGTTGGGACCACACTGTGTGTGCAGGTTGGACACTGTTTGTCACTGGTCCCCCTGTTTATCTGTGGAGAGGTAAGGAACTGGTGCATCAGAAGCACAATGAGGTAGATTAGATGCCCATGCTTTAGTTTCTTGTTGTTTGCATCATTTGAAATCCCCCATGTCCAGTACAGTCATGTTAGTGCCAGGCCACAGGCCAAGCAAATGTGCCGAGAGTCTGGAGATGAGCAATGGTGTAAGGAGCTGTTCTAGTTTTCTTTCTGTTGCTATGATGAGCAGCTTAAGGGAGGAAGAGGTTTTGTTTGGCTTACACTTCCAGGTCACAGTGCATCGCTGAGGGAAGCCAAGGCAGGAACTCAAGCAGAGAATGAAGCAGAAACCATGGAGGAATACTGTTTACTGGCCTGCTCTTTGGCTGGCTCAGCCTGCTTTCTTATACAGCCAGGACCATTTGCCTAAGGATGATCCCTTAGAGAGATAGGCCCTCCTACATCAATTAGAAAACAGGACAGGACCTCAGGCCACTATTGATTCAAGCAATTCCTCAACTGGAAATTTCCTTTTCCTAGATGACTCTGTGTTTTGTCAAGTTAACAATAAGTACTAACCAGAAGAGAGACAGTGAAAGATTTACTGAGGAATGACCTTTACTGCAGGAAGACGGCCATTTCTTCCAAGGGAGGAACCTTGATCACTTATGTGATAAAGTGGGAACCTCGACTGTGGTTCTGTGGAACCAGTGCTTCCACTTTCTGATTTCCAATTTCTGATTCTCCTATCTTTAAATTTTACAATCAATATTGTCAAGGAACATACAGTTTCAATCCCCTGGTGGATTGCTTATTGTTCTTCTTTTCAAGCTCAACCCCTTCGTCATTGTATTAACGGATTATTAGACTTTTACTAAAATCTCACTGTAGAACACTCAATGTAAGCTCCTCCTTCATTTCATCAAGCCACTACTTAACCTCTGCCTGCTCTGTTCTACATTTGGGACAAAAATCGGCTTTAGAGCAATGAAATATTCAAACTCATCTCACCATTCTGGGAATGCACTTATTAGTCTGACCTTAGTTTACCATGCTCCAGGGAAGGAAAAGATAGACAATTTTATCTATTGGACTCAACAACCACTCATGGCAAACTTGTCCCAGACAATACACAGATTCTTCAGGAAACACTAAAATGCAGATGTCATGACACATTCCCTTCTGAAATTGTTTTCCTTCTATCTGAAACATGTGCCACATACTTTTTGAAAATAATGTTTTTCTGTCCTTTTAAAACAATTAGAAACTCCTTGTAAATATGCTAATGACACCTATGTTATACCTACCACTTTTTGTACAAAGGCACCCCATAGCATTAAGGTTCTTTGCTTTGCGTATATTTTATTTTGCAATTTATTCCTTAATTTTTAAAATATTTATTTCATTTTTTATTTATGTTTGTGTGTATGTGTGGGTACATATGTAAGAGTAGCCATAGAGGTTAAAGGAGGGCATTCATGCCTTCTAGAGTTACAAGCGATTGTGAACTATTCCACACAAATGCTTGGACCCTAACTCAGATTCTCTGTAAGAGCGGCAAGTGTTTTTAACCACTATTCCATCTCTCTGTCCCCTTATTTGGTAGTTTAGATGATGCCCTTACTGTGTGCCTGTTAGAATAGAAAGGGTCTGATCTTATCCCATGGGAAATGTGGGGGGCAATTAGTTTCTATCATCCATCTACATAGGAGTGGCTTCTTATATTAGCTGCAATTTATTTACTTTATCATGGTGTACACTTACACTGTGCAGTTCCCATATTTTTTCTATTATAAAAACATATTTATTTAAATTTATTTGTATGAGTGTTTTGTCTACATGTATGTCTGCATATAATTCTGTGGGATGGTCTGTATGTCAAGCGTGTTGCTGATTGGTCAATAAATAAATCACTGATTGGCCAGTGGCCAGGCAGGAAGTATAGGTGGGGCAAGGAGGAGAATAAAGCTGGGAAGTGGAAGGCTGAGTCAGAGAGACACTGCCAGCCTCCATGATGAGAAACAGCATGTGAAGATGCCGGTAAACCACGAGCTACGTGGCAAGGTATAGATTAATGGAAATGGATTAATTTAAGCTGTAAGAACAGTTAGTAAGAAGCCTGCCACGACCATACAGTTTGTAAGCAATATAAGTCTCTGTGTTTACTTGGTTGGGTTTGAGCGGCTGTGGGACTGGCGGGTGAGAGAGATTTGTTCTGACTGTGGGCCAGGCAGGAAAACTCTAGCTACAATATTATATACATATTTGGGGCCCATGGAAGTGAGAAGAGGTGATTTGATACCCTGACGTCGGAATTATGGATATTTGTGAGCTGCCATTGTGGGGGTTGAGAACTGAACTCAGGTCCTCTACAAGAGTGAAAAGTGCTCATAACTAAAGAGCCATTTTTCCAGGCCCATTCTTTATAATTTTTACAACAGAAAAGGAATTTATTGTTCTCAAAGTTTAACTTCCTTCAAACTAAAAGGTTTTAGTTTGGGATATCACCTTTCTTATTTTTCTTTGTTTACTATCTCAGCTTTCCATGTTAGCAGGGACATGTGTGCACCAGGGCCTGCATTATGTAGAGCATAGGAACCAGGTTCCACAAAGGCAGCTTACCTCCTGATGCAGGGCCACATCCCAGGAGGGTTACCATGCAGCTGCTCTGGAAGTATTTGTTGAGTGATTAAAGTGCAATGAAAGGGTAAGTGAGCTCTTCTCTGCATCCAGCCCTAACAATTCAACAACGGAAAGAGACACCATCCCCTAGAGACATGTGTGGCAGAGTATAGTAGAAGAAGGGTGTTGAAATATACACTTTTGTAGGTGCACTGATTGGAACACGTCTTTTAAAGGTCATGTTGGAATTTAATTGCCATTGTGACAGTCCTGTGTGGGTGAAGCTTTGAGAGGTGAGATGGTTTAGGGGTGCTACAGCTGCAGGGAGCTCCTCACACCAAGAACGTGCTCAGCTCCACTTCTCCATCCAGAAGCTTCCTTGCCACTTTGCCTGGCATCATGAGCTGAAACAGCACAAAGGACCTCTTCTGGTATAAAGGTTACAAATCTTACATTTACAGCCATAGAGCTATGAGCCTAAGAAATTGCACTTATCTAGTAATAGACTTCCCACAAGAGCTGCAAACAGACAAACAAAAAAACAACCCAGAACCAATGCTTTGCTGTACAATAACCTGTGTGATAGCTAAAGTGGGTCATGAAAAAAAAACCAAAAACAAACAAACAAACTAACAAAAAACAGTTCTGCAGTTCACTAGAAGTTTAATTTCTGAAGTTTGTAGCTTTGGTCTGAATGACTGGCCAAAAGTATTGGGCACTACTTTCCTGAAAGGGTTAAAACTTGGGTATTGTATGACAAGGATGCAAGGCAGCTATCTGCCTTACATCTCTTCTGCCATGTGATGATACAGCTCAGAAGCAACAATAGATGTCAGAACTAGTTCTGGGACCTCCCAGCCAGCAGAATTTGAGAATGGAATGTTTATTCTTCCCCAGAGTCTCTGATGCTCTGTTAGAGCAGCACAGATGGACCGAGGCAGAAATCCAAAGACTCCACTGTCAGTTGTGTGCTGGGAGCCATAGAATTAAGAAACAGATGGGGAAAGATGAATGAAATTGCATAGACTCCTGGGTAACTTCTGTGGAAGGCAGCCATGGGCCTCACTGCCATCTCCTTCTCTAGAGTATTCCATTTAAACTCATTATAGATCAGGATGCAAGAACATAGAGGAGATAGAAATTCTCATGGTGATCATGAGAGATCCTCTAAGGAAACAACGGAACAGGGCTTCAGGCACCAGCGTGAAGAGACTGGAATCTCTGATTGATAAAGTGGCCAATATCAATATTCTTATGACTACAGTAAACTTTCAATACAGCATGCATTTGAGTCAGTCTTTGAAGCCTCTTTTATGCTGAGACATAGCAAGACAACCAACAAAGTCAGATTAAAATAGATGAAGCTCTTAGGAATTAGAAAACTCCCCTCAAGGAGTACTGTTAGAGAGGCATTCCGTCTTAGATTACAAAGCTTCATGCCATGAGTGCTACAGCCCCTTCCATGTGACAAACAGGGCACTGAGCTGCTGGTGGGAACCAGTAGGAAACGTCTATCTACAGGATATAAGATGAATCATCAAATATTACAACAATCACTAAGTGCCCCAATAATGTTTATGGAATTTAGACTCAAGGAGTTATTCTACACAGAAGAAATCACAGACAATTAAGGTTCTTGCAGACCTTATTATAAAATTGAATTACTTCCTCACCATGATGAATGACATTGGGGGTTTTGGTCAGGACAAGGTTGTAATTGTTCACACCCATTAGTGGTTGGGGTTGACTTCTAGTCAAGGGGGTGTGTAGATAATGGAAGAAGAGTGGGATTGAAGATGAGTGCTCTTTGCTTTGATCAGTATTTTTCTCATAGCTAAGAAGACTGTGTCAAAAGCAACACAAATTATGCAATCTCACCTGTGTAAATAATGCCAAATGCAGCAGAAAGTCTACACACACTACATACCACAGAAAAAGAAAGAAAAAAAAAGTTTCTTGACTTTGCCAGGATATTGTCACCATGTATAATTCTGATAAAGGAACTAAGAGTCTGTCCTTCTCTGTATGTAGGTGATTCTCTACTGGAGGGGCAAGGGTCAATGACAGTTGCCCCTGAACACTGATCCCAGGGAGTGAGGTTTGCTTAGAGCTGGTAGAACTGATAAGGAGTAGTGAACAAGGAAACCTTTGCAGGAAACAGAGTTTTATTCATCAATTTTCAAGGAAGAGAATGTGTGTGTAATGTATGACCAATGGCACACGTGTTGCCAAACAGACATGGTAGCATAGCTCTCAGTCTCTACATCCTGTGGATCAATAATTTGCTGAGGAGAGAGAGGGGGACATAGAGAGAGGAAGAGAGACATGGAGAAAGAGACAGAGGCAGAGAAGGAACTGAGATATAGGACGGACACAGACACAGACACACACACACACACACACACACACACACACACACACACACACTCCAAGACCGAAACAACAAAGGACTAACATACCTGCAAACGTGATGTTGAAGCCTTCATAGGAGATGGAGAAGTCAGAGATGAACCTGAGTTGGGCAGTGAAGTTTCCAAACAAACCAGCCTTAATGGTGTGAGGCAAGACTGACCCAGTGAGCCTGGCTACTGGCTCCGAGAAACTCCCATCCTCCGTGATCAGCAAATAGTCGTGAGAACTTTCAAGATGGAAGGTGTGGAAATTCATCTGCACTCCTGAGAGATGAGGGCGGGACAGTCGATTTAACTGCAGCTGAAAAGAATCTCTTCTGGGCATAATTATAGACATCAAAGGTTCAGATCAAAATATCTTAAATTGTTAAAAATTAAAATTATCTGTGTGACTCTAACTTTGAAATTTCAGAGAAAAATTAGACAGAGGCAGTTCTAAAAATCAAGTGGAAGAGTTAAACAAAAACAAATGTTCAAATAGTTGTAGGATCAATTACAGACAGATGCTGCCATGGGTTTGGTGTAGATATGGACCCAGATATTGATAAAGAGGAGCTAGATGTAGGTATTGATACACTCATGGCTATAGGTGGAGATATAGAAACTAATTAACACCAGCATAGATATGATACTGATGTTCATGTGGACAAGAATGAATACACATCTAGATATCATCACAGGTGTGTGCAGATGGCTATCTGTGATGAGAGGGATGCAAGTATGGCTATACATGTAGATAAAAACTTAAAGCAATCTATAGATACAGGTATGGATTCATAAGTACAATAAATATGTTGGTGCTTGACTGAATTCACTAACGGTCCCCAAGAACAGGGGGAGTGTTCATCCCAGAGATACAAAACACTGAAAAATCCTTCCATTTCCATTTCCCCAGCTTTATAAATAATAGTTTGGAGATATCATATGAAAACATACACTGCTGAGGGCAAATTCTCTTGAAATTATAATTTTGTAAGCTTCATACTCTCTTCATAGAAACTAGGCTCATAATGCACTATTTCTGATTTTTTTCTAATCAAGCAGATAAAATGATCTATAAGTCGATTCCTTTAAAGATTTACATATTTTCTAATTAAAACACTTTAGCTACTTATAATCTGTTTATTCTTAATTTACTTCAGGGCCACATTCTTCTTTCTTTCTTAGAGATTTATTATTTTCACTTATACATGTGTATTCATGGGTCCCTGTGTAGGTATGTGAATGTGAGTGCAGGTGCCCTCAAGAGGCCAGAGGCTGCTGACCTCCTTAGAGATGGAGTTATAGGTTGTGAGCTCACTGATGTGGGTACTTGGATTTTAACTCAGGTCCTCTGCAAGATTAGCATGTTCTCTTATGTGCCTAGCCACCTCTCCATGTTTTTTAATATGTGCTCATGGAAAAGTGTAAAGTGCATCTACAAGGGCACTGTAACATGAAGGTCACTGTAACATCTAAGTCAATTAAACATCAAGTGGAGTTCAAATATGTGTTGAAAGGCAAAGTCTGTTTAACTAAGTCTATTCCAAAGTCATCTCTGAGAGGAAAAATTTCATCTATTGCAGTTGGGAAAATTCAAGACATAAAAGCTGCCTATGTATATTGCAATGTAATCACTGCATTTGTATTGCATCTGTTTTGTGCAATGGTAAAAACTGTTTTTTTGTTTTGTTTTTAAAATTAAAAGACTCTTTAGAAATTACAGACAATAGTTATAGATATAAGAACATACCCAGGTTACTTTGATAAACCCAGTATTTATAACCTATATTTCCCAAACAAAATACCAATTGGCTCCTTTGCATTTACTGCCTGACTAAGGCCTGGGTTATCATAAGGACAGTGCCAAGCAAATTGAGAACAGAAACAGGAATGGATCTCAGATATAAAGAAGTTGAAACAATCTCCTTTTCTTATATTGAATCAATATTCACATTTTATTTAATTAAAGCTCCGTTTTCTTCTCATTATATCTAATTTCCAGGTTTCTATTCTCACACTTACAGCCCGGTTACTGGATGGGGAACAAAGACAACAAGAGTGACTTCTGCTTAACTCTTTAGTTTTATCAAAAAATAAAAGGGAACGGCTTGGAACCCATGGAAAAGAATTCATCCTCTTGTTTTTTTCCTTACTGTTCTCTCTAGCCTGAGCTCTCCAGTGTGCATTATTCTTTGCACCCAGGCCTGCCCTTTGTCTTACCCTTGCCATGAGAGACTTCGATGGTCCACGTACAGTTCAGAGAGTTTGGATAAAAGTCTGGAAATCCTGGAGAAAGGACAGTCCCACTCTTTCCATGGATGTAGCCTCCACACAGGGCTGAAATAACAGAAAACATAAAGAGTCTACAATGATTGCTAGAATGGAGTGCTTCTAATGGACAGTGAATTTACGTGAATACTGCCAGGACAAAATTGAAACCTAGACATTGCTTTAGTTGCAGTTATGAGATGCCAGTTCACAAGCAGGCGTCTACATCACAGCACAGCCATACAACCTAACTCTGAGTGCAGTGGGACAGAGAACTCCAGTGTCAATATGCCAGGAGCACTGGGCATACATTCAGCTGTAGCTCCCACCCTCCAGGGTAGAACTTAACAGTCCTTTGGTGAATTCAAAATCCTTGTAGCACAATATGCCATGTTCAAACAAACTCAAAGATTTAAGAACTGTAAAGTTATCTATAATAATTTGAGCAGGAAAGTAATAATAGGCAGCAGTACAATATTTTTAGGATTTTAAGGATTTTTGATAGACATGACAAAATCATTGAAAGTATGAAGTCACAGCAGCTGTGTTTGCATGTACATGATCTGTACAAGATCAAGCTGCCTAAATTCTAATATGGATGGGGAGGGGCTTATGAAGCCCCACCCCTAGATGAGGAGCTATTG
This sequence comes from Peromyscus californicus insignis, assembly GCF_007827085.1. NCBI lineage: Eukaryota > Metazoa > Chordata > Mammalia > Rodentia > Cricetidae > Peromyscus > Peromyscus californicus. Next base: position 11,069,987 of record NW_026294534.1, read on the forward strand.
GTAATAGATGACTACTATGGAAGGAGAGTCAAATTTATTCAGGGATGCAGCCCCTGAGAGGCCACACATGCTCCAGTGAATGGCCCCACAGCCACGCTTACAGGCAGTACTAAGTAGACTCAAGTTTTAGAAAGAGAGAGCACATGATATTTGAGAGGGAAAAGTAGTAAGGGGACAGAGAAGAATTTGGACAGAAGAAAATGGAAGTATGGGTTTGATTAAAATACGTGTGTAAGCAAGAAAAAAATTAAAATAAAGTATATTACATATATGCATGAATTGTGGGAAAGACATTTTTAAAAGAGAGAGATATCTTTCTTTTCCCTCTTGTAGTTTGCTTTTAAGGCTTAAGCACACACTCTTGCACCTATATCCATATTCGTATATAATACTCTTAAGGTTTGACACCCTAGTGACTTTTTCAGTGACACAACTTGTAGACACATGTGGAGCCTCCATACTTGATAGACAGCTATGGAACATCTGTTCTTGAGTGTAAGGCTTAATAGTCAAGTTGAGGTCATTGGCATCCCTGTCCCCTCACACATTCATTGCTTCTTTATTCTGGGAACATTCGAAGTACCCTAGACTGGTTGTTTTGAAATAGCCAACTGATTCTTATAATCTACAGTCACCCCATCTTGCAATGAAACAGTGTAACTATCCCTCTACCATGCTACATTCTCAGCAGATTTTGTACCTGGTGTTCTACTGGCTGCATCTGTGAGACAACCTCTTTGGTTTTCAATGCTGTCAAAGATGTGGAGAGAAATCTAATATACTGTGTGTGATGGCTAGTTTTGTCAACTTGCTACACTCTAAAATCAAATGGGAAGAGAGTCTCAACATGGGTCTAGATCAGGTTAATCTATGAACATGTGCAGGGAATTTACATAAGTTGGGTTAATTGAGGTGAAAAGACCCGTCATGGACATGGGTGGCATTGTTTCATAGGCTGGGCTCTGAATTGATGAGACTAGAGAAAACTAGCTGAGTGGTAAGAATGTGTGCATTCAGTTCTCGCTGCTCTTGACTGTGGGGTTGACTACCTGCTTTAGGTTCTGTCACTGTCACTTCCCTGCTATGATCAACTGTTACCTCAAACCGTGAGCTGAAATCAACCCATTTCTGTCATCACTTGTCACTTGCTTTCTGTCAAGATATTTTCACAGCAACAGAAATAAAAGCAGGACATGACACAGAGCTAAGAATGTAAACCAGTTCAGCCCACATGGAAAGTAAAGTGATGATGTTCCATAAAAGGAGCAGAATGCCATTCACATGATCCAGTCATCCAGGGTTCAGAAGGAAATCGGTGCATCAAAGGGATCTTGTCAACCTCCACATAGGAATCCTCATGACAGCCAGCATATAGAAACAATCAAGGTATTCATATATGGATGACAGAATAAAGACAATATGCCATCTCCACACACTGGGAGGTCATTGGGCCGGAAGAGAATAAGGTGCTGTCACTTGCAACAACAGGGGAGACCCTGGGGGAGGCAATGTCTGGAAGTGAGCCAGGCAGAGAGACAAAGCCCCAAGTGTATCACAAGAGGAAAGTTTGGGAACTCTCACCCCAGAGTTAGAGTTCAAACAACAGTTCCTCAACCTGGTGGCTCAATGACCCCCATGAAACTACCAGCCTTTGGTCTTTTACATAGCTGTGTGATGGAAATGGACAAAGTGATAAATTTCATCTTACTGTTTCTAAAATGTAGATGGGACTTCTTGGTTGCCCTTATTATTATTCATAATAAATACTTTTCTTTCTCTTCCTCTGTATCTGTCACTGTGTGTGTGTTTATGTGTAAATAACACTCTACTCACTACTTTGTGATACTGTGACAGAGAGCAGTTCACACTTCTCTGTGTTTCCCTCCTATGTCTGAAAAATCTAACAATCCCTGGCTCCCTGTGTGCTGGAGAAGGAGGTGAGCCACTCGGAAGGATTATCTGCACTGTTGTAATAAACATTAACACTGGGTCAGTGTGGTGCTCTCCTGCCTGTTCCTGGAGAGATCTTTGTGGTGTCTGGGAGAAGCTCGTAAACCTGAGCTTGTGTGCATGCTTCCTTCGTCCAATTAGATGGACTGAACCGTCATTCTCTAACTCATCCCTGGAACAATTGCTTCTCAGTATGAGACTTATAAATTGTTTCACGAACACTTCTTTCACAATTAATAATTGCATGATTATTGGATAATTTATGAAAGACAGGATGTACTTCCTCATGCTCTCCGGTCAGTATTTGAAGGGAATTTAACACATCACAACACATAAACTTAGCAAGAATAGCCATATGATAACCAACTGAACAGAAGCTTCTGAAGATCATTTCTACAATATTTTAATAGTTTCTCATCATATTCTCCCATCTTAATGTTCCACTGGTTCTACATTTCCCCATGAAAGATAGAACACCAAACATGAACTTTGAAGTCAATTTTGTCAATAATGAATTGCTCAGAACCTGCTGGTGGACACTGTCTTCAGCACGGAAGGAGATCACAATAAAGAAAAGAGACAAAACCACTACCCTTGTGGTGTGTGTGTGGCACACTGAGGACTATAACTGTGTGAACCTTGATGACAGACTCTGGAAGATGACAGGTGCCTGTGAATGGAGCCAAGCACAGGGAGGGGAGAGCCGAGTCCAAGACTTGTGTGGAGCTGGAGGCACTGACATGAGTGGTCCGAAGCAGCTTGGAGAAAGGGCCCCAAAGAGACTGAGCTGTGAGGCCCCATGTGATACCTGAATGAGAGCATGGGTGGTGAGAAGGGACAAAAGAAAAGGGGCTCTCGACTAGTATGGGCTTGTTAGTGGCAGCAGGAGAGAGGGGGTCAATCAGGTATGTGCCATAGAGCCATCACAACTGTCTGCTATCAAGACTGGTGCAGCAATAGGAAGGTCACAAGCTGGACGCCTAAGCTTAACCTGGGAAGGGGATGGAGATGTTTGGAGAGGAGAGCAGAAGTCAGCTTTGGAACTCGGAAGCTTGATGCTATTGGGCACCCAAGCAAAATGGCTGGGGTTGGGATGGGGCACACAAGTCAGCTTCCCTTGGGAAACACTGAGTAGGAAACAGGACAGCACAGTGGTGGACAACCAGTACCGTGGATGTGAACAGACAGTGGAAAATGGTGCCCAGGTATTTACCATGTGAACAGCACAGTGGAGATGGAAGATTCTAGAGAGGAACCTGAAGCAGAGTGGCCAGGACAGGATGGGAAGAAATAGAGGCCTGAGGTCCTAATTATAGAAGATGTGTACAATTAATTTTAATCTATTGCAGGTCAGGCATAAATCAGCACAATGAATTCTCAAATTTTATGAAGGATTTAGCTATAAGAAATTAAAGTATTTTATGTAACAGTGAGATGCCATATATCCAGTGTTTCTGGGACAAAGTACTCTAAAGACTGCCTGTGCTCCTTGACTCATAAAAAGTAGTTCATATCCAAATATATTGAACAATTACAAATCCATAATTCATTGTGTGTGTGTGTGTGTGTGTGTGTGTGTGTGTGTGTGTGTGTGTGTGTGTGTGTGTATTGTGTGCAGGCTAACCTGTGTATGCAAATGTGCACCTGTATGGAAGACAGAGGTCATCCTTCAGTGCCATTGCTTAGGGGTTGTTCCCCTTGCTTTTGAGGTGGGGTTCCTCACTGGGCCTAGAGTACTCTAACTTGGCTGGAGGGCCACCAAGCGTCAGAGATCTTCCTGTCTCTGCCTCTCCAGTGCTGTTCAGTGACGTTACAACTACTGTGGAAGGTTGAAAGTACTAATCAATGGCAGGGTGCTTCCATTTGGAGCATGTGGGGGGAAATTTGCAGGTGAGGTAGATCCTCCTGTGAATCTTGATCCCATGGGTGCATATAGAGTTCTCTCTGACCCACTCATTATCAGTGTTCTAAATAAAAATAACTGCACAAAGCCCACAGGCTTAAGGAGAGGGGAATTTAATATACAAAGAATGGAATTGAAATTCTCAGCTAATCTAAGGAGAGAAGAGAATAAGATAAAACCCAGACTTTTACTTCAGAGTCCCTACTTTACTTGACTATTCATAGATGGTCATGTCTCTGTTCCCCTAGCAGAGACACCAAATGAACCACATAGAATTTGAATTACATGAATCTATTTCTTCATGCATTATGGAGCCTTTTCTGGGTAGTTACAAAGCTACAGTAAAAATTTACTTCTAGTTTCCTTGAGGCTGTCACTCCAAGAGTTTGACATTTGTATTTCTAATATCTACCCCACTGTCTAGGACCCACACAGGTTTTATCAAAAAGCCCCTTGGACAGATGACTAAAATATACAGAAAATAGAAAAGGGAAGATTAGGAGAAGGTTGACATCTTTCCACAGGTTTGCTGAGGGTAAGCTTCCACCAATGATGAAATTTGGTGTTAACCTCTGCTTGGATCTCAGTCTCCATTACAAATCGTTTACTGATGGCTGTACCCCTGTCAAATTAACACCCCTTCATGTTCTCAGATATACAAAATAATCATTCAAGGAAGTCCCTAACATCCCCAAGATATAATCTATTAGGAAAAGAAAATACAATGACTTAAAAATACATATAACAAAGTGAGGATTATTCTGCAAATAAGATTGCCAAGTAGCTTTCCAACCTCAAAGGCAGCCCAGGTATGTAGTCTATAAAGTGCTAATAAGATGGCAAATTAGAAGGCAAGCTGCTGTCCACAACCAGGAAGGTGGATACCCTATAAGTGAGGACATGTTGGTAGGATGTGGAGGTATAGCTCTTTCTGCATTGCCCTGTGGAATGTGTGCTCATGCCATTTTTTTGGTCTGTTCACATCAGCAAGACTGAACAATGCACATCTTCTTGCAAAATCTACATGTAGCTACATGCCCTGCCCGGCCCACAGTCATGACAAATATCTGTCACCCACCAGTCCCACAGCCGCTCAGACCCAACCAAGTAAACACAGAGACATATTGCTTACAAACTGTATGGCCGTGCCAGGCTTCTTGCTAACTATTCTTATATCTTAAATTAATCCATTTCTATAAATCTATACCTTGCCATGTGGCTCATGGCTTACCGGCATCTTCACATGCTGCTTGTCATGGCGGCAGCTGGCAGTGTCTCTCTGACTCAGCCTTCCACTTCCCAGAATTCTCTTCTCTGCTTGTCCCTCCTATACTTCCTGCCTGGCTACTGGCCAATCAGCATTTTATTTATACAGAGCAATAGCCACAGCACCTACAGACCTCCCATGGATACTGTAGTTACTCTTTTCCAACATTATCACCTCCTTTCTCCATGCTGGTCTTCTCTAAGATCATGACAAAGGTTGTATAATGCATTGAAGGTTACAGACTCAATTTTCACTTCTTAGGGATTTAACAAATTCAAGACTAGGTGTCTATCTTCACTGAGAAAGACAGGAGTTGACATATGGAAACTATATGTCAAGCCAGAGTCCTTTTTCATGAGAGTCAAGGTTACTAGAGAGGGAAGAATAAGGTGCCATAGATTCTGCTCTCTCCCTGTTAGGTACTTCACAATGCCATCATAAGCTGAAAAACCACCAAATTTACACAGCCTCTTCCTTATTTCCATCTGCCTGCATGCTTTGTGTCTTCACTCTGTCCTATACCCCCAATGTCATGCCTTATATGTGGCACTTCTGCCTATCCCCGGTTCAGCTTTTCTTTATGTCTTTTGCTGCAGAAGGATTCCAGGACCTCACATGTGCTAGACAAGTGCTCTACCACCAAGTTCAAGACCTTGCCTTGGTCTTCATGCTTTAACTGGTACACTTTGGTGTTTTAGTCTAACTGAACACTGCATTCTTGTAGTTGTACTAGTGTCTTCTCTGAAAAAATTGCATGTGAAACACAAAATCTTGTGCTTCATTTCTTTCTTCATTTTCTAGATTTCATTACTTTGTGGGGGTGGGGTTGTGCTTACTTTATGGGTATGGTACTAATAAAGTAGAGCTGTAGTTCAGGTTCTCTCTATTGCAGGGTAACTCCTGGCCTCTTAGTGGTGGACCAGAAGTCACTGACTATATCTCCTTTCTTTCTTTCTTTCTTTCTTTCTTTCTTTCTTTCTTTCTTTCTTTCTTTCTTTCTTTCTTTCTTTCTTTCTTTCTTTCTGTCTCTCTCTCTCTCTCTCTCTCTCTCTCTCTCTCTCTCCTCCTCTTTCTTTCTTTCTTTCTTTCTTTCTATTGGACTCATATTCTCAAAAGAAATATTGGACAGACACCCTGCAGTTCAAGGAAGTGTTAAATTATGACTGTCCAGATGTAGAAGGTAGCCTCTCTAAGACACATACATAGCTGTTTACACTCTCAAAGATGAAGGACTCTGGCTGTGGGGTCCTGAGATTGTTGTCTCAAGTTGAGACATGCCTAGAGACATCGTGAACTGTGTTTCACTCCTCCACCCTCAGCAGCTAGTGTTCACTCCAACCCCCACATCCTCCTATTCTCTTCTTTTTTCTTTGTCTTGAGTCAAATGATTTCTCCAGAATCAGGTCTCTTTAGGAAGACTGACCTTGAATGATGCCTCCAGGGCCACTCAAGAATGCACATTGTAAGTCTTATTTATTATGTTTTCATTTCCCTATTTTCAGTCATTTTTCTTTCTTCACCTGCTTCTATGTGTGATATCTTAAAAACTCTATTTCTTCTCCTTATGCTGATATTAACTGTTAGCTACAAACACAACTGATTTGCACTAAATGTTTGTGGAAACAATAAACACTTTATAAAAACATTTAATAACAACATTTCCAAAACGATCCGTGCATTTACCCTTTACCAAACAAAAGGAAGACAATGACTCCAATGCTCAATTTCTTACTTTAAAACTGCAGTATGCTAACAATGGTTTTTAAAAGGAACAAATGTACTAGGGAAGAGAAAGGCTAGGTTTATCTTCCTTTTAGGTTAGATAAAATATTATAATTAATTCTAATTTATGTTTTCTTGCAGAGAACTATGAATTTTTAGAGGTTTACATTTCCTGTTGATGTATGGTTTATTGCAATAAAAACCTGCAAGATTTAAAAGATTGTGTGAGATTAGAAAGGGCAAGGAGAGTCTCAGAGCTCAGTGCAAACAGCCATGACTAAATAAAACTCTTATGCCAAACTCTAAACTCTCCTAAAATGTGAAGATTTATTAATAACCTTTCACTGTCGGCTTTTTAGCCCTGGAAAGGTGCTACAATGTAGCATAACAAATCACATTAGGGATTCCCCTTAGATGGATCAGATTTCAAATTTGCATAAATTTGACTTGGAAGACAAAAGACAAAATGTCTAAGTTTAGTGCACTTTCATTTTCTCTAGAAAATGTCATTTATAACCAGCACATAGGCCATTCTAGTAGAGCTGGGTTCTACTCCGTTCCTATGTCATTTCTTGTCTAAACATTTATTTTCCCCTGACTAAGACTCTGGGAATTTGTAAACTGTACCCTGTGTATTGTCCCCTGCTGTTCTCCCTCATTCCTGCTACCCAGGATGCCTCCTCGTGTGCTGAGCACCTTGGAAAACTTCAATCCTCACTGGGTCTAAACTTCATTCTTCTGTTTTCTTAAATATTTTTTAGATTTATTTTATGTGTTTGACTGTTTTGTCTGCATGTTTGTCTGTGCACCACATGCATGCCTGTTGCCTGTGGAGGTCGGAAGAGTATGTTAGATTCCCTAAACTTGAGTTACAGAAGGTAGTGAGTCACCATATGGCTGAGCCACTTCTCCAGCCCCATACTGTTCTATTTCTTTACCTTAGTTCTTCCTCTGTCCAAACCCTACTGAAACCTAAAAGCCAAATTACAAAACATGCTCTCAAGTATGTGTTATACATATATGTGTGTGTATAAGTATGTCTATATATTTATGTATGTCTATGCAAATATAATTAAATATATATATATTAGGTATACATAATTGGATATTATATATAACAGCACTGGGTGAAAATTTTAAAGTTAAATTGTATGGCATTAATGTTGGCATAAAGGAAGGTCAAAAATGTGGCTGTGGTGGTCAGGTCAAGTCAGTCAGAATTCTGGAGAAGGCTGAGGTTGGTAGTCTACAGAGGATGTGTGTGACTCAGATAGCTTGCTACTACAGTGCTCAACAGGGAAATGAATATGCACATGTTTGGCTCAGGGTGAGAAGAGGCAAGGCCATGGATGGATAATTCTGTCTTCTAGGTTGCTTGTGGGCCTAAGCAGGATATCGTTCTCCTTCAGGACCAAAGCTACAACATGTTACTTACGTCCACTCAAGGACTCCTGGGAACATAAGATACAAAGGTTGGTGAGAAGAATCTACCTCAGAATGCCAGCCTCAAATAGGTCAAACAGAGTCTCCTACTTGGAAGCATCATTTTCGTCACCCAGACAGGTGCTTTGACCATGCGACAACTGTCTACTGCTGAGCAAGACCACAGCAGTCACCACATGGTCCCAGTACTTCACTCTTCAAATCCCCACAGCTACGGTGGAAATGTGTGCAATGAAAACAACATGACCAAGTACACTGGAGGCTAGGGCAGGAGGGATTCAGGATTTGGGTGGACTGGGTTACACAACAAAAAATCCTGTCTCAAAAGAAAACAAACACCAAAAAATAAGCAGCGTGGGATGCTTTGCACAGAGGCTGTCTCAATGGACACTTCTTCCTTTGATGTACGGTTTCCTTCCCCACATTTCAGCAGCACTCATCTTTTATCTTTTGATAACGGCCATTCTAACAGGTGCAAGGACTTGCATTTGGATTTGCCTTTCAGCTCACCACATACATTGTACACATGCCCAACCTGCCGGCCACACGCAACCAAAAATAAACAGGCCACAATGTAAAAATCACAAATTAATTTAAAACACTATTTTTTTTCTTTGTAACTTGATTACATGGTACTCAAAGATGCAATTTATAGATGGCAATGTTGTGTTACAATGTTGAAGAGTTTTTTACCTCAGAGTATATAATTTACGTCACCTTTTATATTAAATATATTGACATTAGCAGTAGATGACACTATAATTACAATATACAGCATCAAAGAACAATATCTCAGCTGCTTTCTTCCAAGAACAAGCAATGTGTGATCTTCCTGAAGAAGGTCATCATGCCCAGTTGCCCATTCTTTGTACCCTCCTACCAGGTAACCCCATGGGTACTTAAGTAGCCAAATTTTGCCCAGAGTCCAAAATCTCTACTGGTTCTGTGTGCTTGCCTCTGAAGGCATTCCTTACCCTGAGTGTTCCACCTCCTATATGCATACACCAAGCACTGTTTGAGCTAGTACTCCGGTGAAAAGACCAAAGCTTGTCAGTGATTGGTGGTTCTGCAAACAACCTTCCCTAGACCCTGCTATTTGCATCTATTATTTTGAGGAAACTAAGGTGCTTATTACCCATATAACATTTTAAAAGAAATACCCACAGTTTGGGAAAAGGAATAAAAGTGGAAATTATGTGTATATATAACTCCCACTTAAGTATTTTTTCCATATACCTATATACTTTTCTAAAGAAACAGTGTTATAATGGATGTATATTCATGACTAAAGAGAACATGCCAAAAGTGTTTTCCAAATGATCACAAGCAACACATCCCATCTAACTTTTAGTGTAAAACTGAGAGAGACACAGTGATTCACAGTAATCAAAAATCTCATCCTCTATCTGTATGTCCATGACTGGATCAGGAGCCTAGTGGCCCAGACGAAGTATTCTGGAAGAGGTCAGAGGTCACTGGGACAAATGTGCCGGCTTTGAGGAAACTACTATGTGGATCTGGGTTACCTGAGTCAGAAGAAAATGATACATTATTAACTGGATCATAATGTCCCCCAGGCCTCCTATAAACACTTGTACAAAAATACATGTATAATTGAGCTCTGTAAGTCTCAGGGTTCAGAGACCATGCCAAAGGAGAGATCACAAATTTTCGGTATTTGTAATGCATCATCCCAGCTAGTAGATAAATACTGAACAACCTTCAAATGTGCTATGCTCAAAGAATACAGTTTGTAAAGGGAACCCACTCTTCAATGACCTTGTATCATGCCAAGCCCTGTGCATACTGGCCAACGTGTTGGCATGTCCACAGGTGCACTTGCTTAGCCCTGTCTGCATGAGCTCTACCTACCATCACAGCTAGGCAGGGCATGGTTCCACTGATGGTTCTTCTCACAGACGAGAGGCTCATCGTCACTTAGTGTATATCCGGGATCACAGCTGAAGGTCACTGTAGACCTGATACCAAAGTTACTACCATGCCGATGACCATTTACAGGGATGCCTGGGTCCAGGCAGGAGTCTGATTCCAGAGTTACACCTGTATATACAGGAAACAAAAGTGACCAAAGGGCTTTTCTTGATAATTGAAAAAAAAATCCATTAAATTATAAGCCATAATATGTTCCCACATATGCACAGATCCAGGGAATTATCCAAGAGAACTCTCCATTACTAAATTGATTGTTGAATATCCAAGAGTCCATTAATGTGAAAAGCAATGTCTCCAAATATTTGACGTTGTTTTTCAAATTAAAAACAGTCATCTTGATGTGCTCCTCTCCGGGTCATAGAGAAATGGTGAAACCTTGAATAATTCATTGACCTCTCTGAATTTCACCTTTGTTCCTTGGAAAATCAATGGACTGTTAAGGGAACATTAAACCAGATTTCATTCCACCTCTTCTCTTTCCCCTCTCTCCTTCCTTTTACATTTTGCATTCCAGTTAGGTTTCGGCAGCTGCACGGCACTGTTCTTATCCATGCACATGTACAGGCAAGCACACACATGGAATGTGATTTAAAATTGCCTAACAGTTATTTTTCTAAAACGACGTCTATAAATCTACAGTTTAAAATCTGTGTACCATCTGCCATCTGCCTGTGCTGCAAGATAAGCTGGTATATAAAAGGAACTGGGTCACTTCATCATGAAGTGCTTTATGTTTCTCTTTTCTAGAATCATCTATTCAAGAACATGAGAATCAGGGAAGTGAATGTCATCATGATGTTTGTGTGACTGGAGAAAGGAAAACTCCTTTACAGTGTATTCTTCTGGCAGTAAGCTCAGACGTGGACTTTGATCTGAGGCTGCTCACCAAATGTCATAATGTTTTGGCAATCAGACTTTCCTGGCCCCAACAGTGACCTCCTGGGTACTGGGTCTGAGCATTTGCACTTTAGTAGAGTGAGGTGACTTGTGGGTAGGTTTCCCGTGCTGAGGTCAAACATGTGATTTATAAAATCCAGGGTGACTTTTAAAACAATAATAAAATGTCCCTAGTAGTACAGGAGTCTGTGACCCAAGAAGTGGTAGAACTGCCAGGCCACAGAAAGCTGGCTGCATGTAAGTACTGGGCCTTTCCCGAAGCTCAGCAGCATTCTAATATCCTTGGTAGATGTTTCTTGGGGGTCGAGCCATCCTGGTTATCCTCCCTAGGTGTTTCATAAACGTAAGCATCGTCCCACAATAGGAGTTTCCTGAGGGCCAACACCATCTTAGTTATCTATGGTGAACATTTTCTGACCATGGGAATCATCCTGCTTATATACCCTTGGCATTTCATCAGGATTATCTACAGTAGTTGTTCCTAGCATCAGGACCATCCTGCTATCCATAGTAGAAGTTTCCTAGCATCTGGACCATGCTACTATTCACAGTAGGAGTTCTCCAGCATCAGGACCTTCAACCATGCCCATGTAAACACTACACCTGGAGAAAATTCTCAGGCATCCATGTCCTTTGCTGAAGCACACTGTACTCTGGATCTCTTCCAAGTTCATCCTTGTGTTTTCCCTGTCACAGGAGGAATGGGGTGTCCTCACTCTCAGAGAGCTCTTGGAGTTAACAACTATAAACAAATGAACAAGTCCAGGGCAGGCTGGGAACTCCATGAGCTTACAGAGGTTGGAGGAATCTAGAAACCACGGGGCTCTGACCTAAGCCTCCCAGGGTTCAGCAGAACATAAAATTCAACATGGACTTTCATAGTCACAGTTTCAAAAGGTGGAGGTGGCTGAACCGTGAGAGGACAAAAAGCATATTGAAAAGAATTGCATTACTTTTACCAATAATTATTGTCCTTCAATGGTCCTTCTAAGTCCTTAAAAACAAAGGATCAGGATTCCCACAGATGCAAAGCACAGTAACACCGGATGCCAGGTAGCAGGTACTGTGTGGCCGGGGCTACCAAGGGTGAACACTGGTCTATAGAATTCTACCCGTGTCTTGATGCCTTTCTTCTCCCCTCCCTCCCTGCTCTCTTCCTCCTTCCTCTCCCATCTACTCCCTTTCTAACTCCCCTCTCCTTTCTCTTCTCTCCCCTTTTCTTCCTTCTCTTCCCTTCTCTTCCTCTTCCTTCATCTTCTCACTTCTCTCTCTCTTTTCCCATCCCTCTTTTCTCCTCACCCTTCTCTCCACTCCTTTCCTCTTCATTTCTCCTCCCCTCTTCTCTCTCTCAGTCTCTCCTCTCCCCATTGCCCTTCCTTCTCCTCTCCTCTTCACTCTTTCTGTTCTCTCTCTCTCTCTCTCTCTCTCTCTCTCTCTCTCTCTCTCTCACCATACACACATCCATTTTCTTGTTTTTGTTTTTTGCTTTTTTTTTCAGAGCTGAGGACTGAATCCAGGGTCTAGGCAAGTGCTCTACCACTGAGCTAAATCCCCAACCCCTCACACATCCATTTTCTATGGAAACAGTCTTGACACTCCTCACCTGAGCAACATGCTCCCCATGGCTGAGGTGAAAGCAGCCACAGGATGATGCTTCATATGACACCAAGCTGTGTGCTTGTGAGGAATGTTTACAGTGGAAGCCAAAAGGTATAACAAACCCCTTCTCATATAAAATTTGCTTCAAAAATAGAAAAATGTTAAGGGGAAGCAAAACAGAACTTTGTGTTGGTTGTTCTTCAAAAGTATGTCTAGAGATACCTCAGAAGTCATAATGGGTGGTCATACACAAATTAGCTTGTTTTTTTTAAAACAAAAACAAAAAAACCCAATAGTACAGATGTGAGCTGAGAGATGTGCAAATACTGTGTTTTAAATGTGGTGTGTGTGTGGGGAGGGTAGAATTACAGTCATGAATTTAGTCATTAATTAGCCTAAAGCAGGGCTGGTCCAAGAATTCCTACAAAATCCAGAAGTGGGAAAGCACAAGACTGCATACATTGTAGCTTGTGTACTAACACACAGCACACACACACACACACACACACACACACACACACACACACACACACACACACACTCAAAGGCAGAAGAGCTAAGGCAAGTCATACAATAAAGCCAGGCCTATAAGAAAGGGCTGAGATCAGTGCTAATCGGGCTTCCAGGGAGGGCATACACAGCAGTGTCCACTGTCATAGCTGCCCCTCACCTGCCCCGGCCTTAGCCTCCCCTCACAGGGAAAAGACAGATCAATAGATGGCTTTTGCAAGGAGGGATGCATTTCGATGCTGTTCTGTTTCTCAGATGAAGCATACACATGCTGATATTTGACCTAAATACAATGCAAACCCTTCTTTTCAACACACGGCCTCTAGGAACAGGTGACAGTGAAATGGTGGGCTTGTTTTCACAGTCACTGTTGTGTTGTTCACATTCCCATATGTTTGATGTGAGTCTTGCTGTCAGCTGTCAATCTTTATGAAAGCTAGGTGTTGGAAGAGTGTGTTGACTTGAGCATCACAGTCACACTGGCATAGTCTCCTGAAGGGTTCAAGTTCCACAGGGAGTTTTTACTGCAGAGGAAGGAGTCCACCAAGGGCTTCAGCAGACACACCTGTCAACTGTGCACTGTGAAGCAGGTATGACTTGCCTTGGCTCTCCTGCCTTTGACTGTATGTGTGTGTGTGTGTGTGTGTGTGTGTGTGTGTGTGTGTGTGTGTGTGTGTTAGTATATAACCTATCGTGTGTTCGTGTGACAGAATATTTGTGTAACTATGTAAAGATGTGCTGCATTTGTTTATGTTGCATTTGTTTAACTATGTAAAGATGTTCTGCATTTGTTTAACCGTGCAAAGATGCACTTGTTTAACTATGTGAAGATGTGTTGCATTTGTTTATGTTGCTTAATATTTGTTTAACTATGTAAAGATGTGTTGCATTTGTTTAATTATGTAAAGATGTATTACTGTTTTATCTTGTCCATCTAAGGCATGTGGTTGGTCTGATAAAAAAGCTGAATGGCTAAGAGTGAGAAAAGAGGTAGAAGCGGAACTTCTGGGCAGGGAGAGCAAGTAGGAAGAGGAATTTAGTGAGTCACCATGCCAAGAACTGGTCTGAGGACATCAGGGCATGCTGGAAACAAACTGTTCCTCCAGACACCTGCAGGTCAGGGTGGCCCTGGGATGGACTCAGGGCTCTCAGAGAACACTTAGTTCTCTGTGTCCCAGGGACGTAGTAGCTACAGCATCTGTGCTGGCCCAGACCACCTGCTTTCTCTGAAGATTCTGCAGGTAACTGAGCTTCAGGCAGTTGATTCTGGGCTTTGTTTGCTTTTCTTATGCTTATCCACTTCTTTGGCTTCCTCCCCCTTAGTCTCTTTCTGTACTCAATTGAGACAAATGATTAGAGGTGGCAACACCCCAGTTTAGTGTGCCATCCTACTTACTGAGGACACACCCCCCGCAAAGCATTAGTGCTCCAGCACAGAGGACTACACAAAGAATGTGGAGTACTTCTAGAAGGGTTCCTAGTGCACAGTATTGATATCTAGATGCATATTTTAGAACATCTAAATAGAGACCTCTCTTCTACAGCACAGGTCCATCTCCAGCTTGTCAATAAAACAGGAAGGAAGGTTCTAGATTCCTAAGCACTAGGACTTTAGATATTCACACAAATCTCCCGGCTACAAATACATCATGATGAAGACAGTTTTATTTCTCTTTTCTGCTGAGACAAAGAAGGAAAACAAAACAAAACACTGTGGGCAGATCTATGTCTTAGGCCTCATTAGGCCATGTCATATTTGTAAGCCTATGGCAAATTAAAAAATTGCCACCTGTCTGTGTACCAATGAAGATAGTGTGACAACCACCAACTCACTAATAGTGACACCATGTGCAATGTTTTAATGAGAGTAAGAAGTGGAACAGAAACTTATGGGCACACTTCCTGTCTATTTTCTCCATGGAGAAGAAGAACAACATCTTGAATTTCAGTTACTCAGGTGACCAGATGAACTCCACTTTCAATCTTACTTCAGGAAAATGTTTCCCAAGTGCAGTCTTTGGAACACAAAAAGTGGGGACAGAAGGAAGAAATGTGCCATCTGCACCTGCCAGGGTCCCCAAAGATTGCTTTTGTTTCCTACAGGTCAAGTCTCTCCACTCCAAGGAGGGGCAGAAGGGAACAACAGGGACAGGTGTACTTGGTCATCACAGACTGGGATAACTGTGGTGTCTACATGCACACCTTCCCTCCAAGAAGATATATATAAATCCCAAGAAGAAACAAGATGGCAAACTTCTGATCTCTTAAATGTATTTTTTTTAGGATTTATTTTTATGTATGTAGATGTATGAATATAAGTTAATGTATTATGTATGTGTGGATATTTGCCATATGTAGAGGGTACCTGAAGAGTTCAGAAGAGTGTTTCAGATTCTCTGTAGCTAGAGTTACTGACAATTGTAAACTGCCAGATGTGGGAGCTGAGAACTGAACTTGAGTCCTTTGCAAGAGCAGCAAGTGCTCTTAATTGCTGAGCCAGCTCTTCAGTCCTAACTCTTAATTTTTAAAAAGTGTTACTTTGAAATAAATGTCATATATAGGATATGATATATATATGTATATATATATATCACAATTAAGTTTTAATAAGTTTGGAATTAACCTGTTTTTCATTAGTTGTCAACCTTTTAGTAGCAGAGTTGAAACTTATTATTATTCATTTTTAATAAAAATAACCTTACATGATCATGTTTATAACCTTACATGAACAAATGTTTATATGTGTAAAACACAGGGAAATGATTTCTGAATACCGCTGTGGCTGGCGAGCAGAGGTTCTGGGCAGAGGTTAGCAGAGTCCGTGATGGAAGAAGAGGGGAGTTCGGAATAGATGAAAGAAGATGCATCTATCCCATTCATGCATTTATAAAATTGTGTGTATATGCAATATATAGCTGTCATTAAAATGTAAGCACTTTATTTTTTGGAAAAGGCTCACAATAGGAATGTCCTTAAATATCCTGCCCAATAGGACTATGGTTCTTTTGGGGCTGCAGCAAGCCAGGTCAGTCTCCCTCTTAGCTCTGCTGTCTTGTTAAGGCATTCTGCAGCAGCTTTCTTCTGTTTTGTTTTCGGTTGACTCTTGTTTAAAACACAGTTCTATGGGGAATCCCCCCTCCATTGGTCCCCAAGTATATTCATATAAATATGGCTGTAAAATGATACAGCTTCACTTTATGACTTCAGAAGCTGAAACTCGGAGCCAAACTGGAAAGAAAACTGAGCCTGGCCTGCTGAACGCACTGCATCCATCACGGCCTACCAACTGTTAACTGTTCTCAGCAATCACTTGGCATTCACTAAGCACAGCTGGGTTTTAATTCCTTCCCACCTCTGATCTAATGTTCGCCACCCTGGAAAACCCATTCACGTGATCTCACAGACCAGGGTGTTCTGCACAGTACCCTGGCAACTGACCCCACTCAGTACTCAGGAAACAGCTTCAGTAAAATGCTCTCTCTATATGTATATATAATGTGTATTATATAATATATGAGGGTGTATGTGTGTGTAATATAATAATATAATAAAATAGTACTATAATAGAATATATTAATTCATTTTGCACTAAAAAATACAATTTATCATTTAATGATTATAACATTTTACTTTGTAATAGGCAATTGATATTTATTAAGGAGCCTAAAGCAATCTCCCACCCTCCAAAACACTCTGTAGGAGACTTCTTGAAACTGCTTGACAGTCAGTTGTCCAGGGAATCTGCCCATTTGTCTTCACACTTGAAGACATACACAGGTACGCCAATCACCTGGTATACAGTGTATTGCCCCGGGAGCTAGCCAGCGGCCACTTACTTTCATAGTGGATGAGGAAGCCAACACTAGCCCGGCTGCTGTCCGTGGTGAAGAGCAGGTACATGTAGTTGCCTGTGCTGATAAGGAACTGCGGTGCCTGGGTGCCATGGTACTCTCCAATCAGTGGGGATGAACTGGCTGGCCCATCCCGTACTTCCAGAGTATCATAATTGACTTCTGTCTGGAACCTGAGGAAAGCCATGCAGGGTCATGTCAGCTTGCACACCTGTCCAACTGTGTCACTCCTAGTGAAAACTTCAAGTGAATGTAGCAATTGAAATATATATTATATATGTGCATTTTGTATTGTTTGTGGGGAAAAGACAGTACATTGTAAATGCTCTATCATATTTAATTCTCTGTAAAACAGGCTATAAAGAAGGTCATTATCTACCACTGAAGGAAAACTATTGTGAACTACCTAAGTTCCCTTAGATAAATAGATGCTGAAGACAGATAAATGATGATGGACAGATGTTAGATAGATGACAAATGAAAAACAGATTATATATAATATGTATTTATATACATTACATGTAATAGATGCTAGTCATGTAATTTGATGGTAGGTTACAGATAGACAGGTAGGTAACAGATGAAGAGGGACAGATGATGTGTAGATACAACATTCAGTAGTGAAACAATCATTGATTGTGAACTTTACACTATTATTCCAATTCTCTGTGTAACATATTGTAGATACCTTGAAATAGACATACTGAAGAGGAATGTTCCCTTAAGGAAAGAGGGACTTCACAGCACATGGTATTTAAATATCTTCCCTAAAAACCACACTGTGCTTTTTTTATTCACACCAACTCTTGAGGGACCAACACTGAGCAAGCTGCTACTTAGAAACTCAGTGATACCATAACGATTTGGGAAAGTCAGAACGGCTTCCAGATAGTTTTTATCTCTGCTTGTATTTCCAGTGAATCCAGCCTACAATTATATTTATATAAAGCTGAGGCATCCAGGTCCCATTGGTGCAATGATGGCACCATTCTGGGCACTGAGATAATTTCCTAAACAGGCCCATCTTGTCCTCCAAAGCTAACTCAGATTCCAAATGCCTCTTTTGGCTCTGAGGGAGCGTCTCAGAATTTCATGCCTCTGACTCACTCAGTAACCGAGCCAAATGTGTCTCTGAAGCCAGGCCACCATTCTCCTGCTGGGTTCAGACTATTGCTAGGAATAGAGAAGCTAGCCAGGGAGCTAGCTCAGTTTATTTGCACATCTCCACAACAGCAAAAAGATGCTGAACCTCATTTAACAAGACTGCATGTCCATCATCAATGTGGATGTTCCTCTGCAAAGGCACAGTAATGGTATGTTTTCTAAGCAAACTAGGCTACACTTTGCACTCTGTTCTTCTATACAGAGCAATGCAAATAATGTGTCTCAGATGGCTAGATCAGAACAGGATCTAAGGCTGGTGGACTCGGGCCTGGTGTAGCCAGCTTCGACTTTATTACTTTTAACACCTGTTCAAAAGGTGCTGTGATTTATCACATATTTGAGTTCAAATTTCAGAAGTCTGCAGAAGCATAGAATCTTACATTTGGATCTTGAATATTCATGGAAAATCTTGCACATTGTTTTTAGCTAGGGCAGTGAAGACTGATAAAAACACACATTGAAAACTGTAAACTCTCAATGCTTATCATGACTTAGCAGTCTGGCAGCTTTGCATGGCCAAACCATCTGTGGAGAATCCAAACCTTATTTGCACAGATCCACTATCAGCTCTGAACCAAGAACAAACTAAAACTGTGCTATGCAGTTCGTCTTTGAAGAGCTAAGTTCTGACTGCATCTAGGCTGAATGTCTAAAATTTACAGGAATATTAGCTACTCAAATAGAACTTACTCAAATATTATACCAAATCAATACTGAAATAATCACACGATGGAAAATATAGCATGAATCTTCCTTCAAGCAACAGAAACTAGACAGTCAATTGGGACCATGAAATTAATACTTTTACTAAGTGATATAAATCTGGCCTGTTTCTGGGATCATGCGGTGTTTTATTCAGTTTTTCCCCAATTCCAGAAAGTATAAGAATCAGTAGGAAATCAAATTTCCTATATTGAACACTTCAGTTATTTTTTAATGATTAATGTTATTTTGGCATGGTCATTCACTAACAGACGCTGAGCATATTTCATTGTTTGGAAGGATTATGCTACTAAAAAGTAAGGCCATCCAACAGAGGTATGGATAATTATAAATGAAAAATACCTAGTAATGATTGTTCCACTACCTCTTTAAAAGTCCCTAGTCCTGATTTTTTGAATTGTTGGAAAACAAGGAAGAAAATGTCACACATCTTGAAACAACACATTAGGAATATTGCAACTCAGAGCACAGTCTTGTTACATCATTCAGAGATTGAACCTGTAGTGTTAACCAAAGGTTACTGCCTTATTCAAGTACAAGGTTTTTATGCAAAAAAAAATAGTTTTCAGACATAAAATTGATTTCAATGTTGAGAACAAGACTAAACAGTATCCTCACTTTCACAGATTATTAAACATGTGTTCATATCACTAAGCCAGACTGTGTCCCAGTCACAGTGGCTCCCAGGCACTGGAGAGGCTCTTCATCTACTGCACTAATCCTGCTGCTGGCTCTGCAAACTTTGGCTGCCTTCAGGTGCTAGCAGCCTCCCCAGAACTGGAGAGGTCTTTTCTGGGCCACCATGGAGGGTGCAAAAGGTTCCAGCAGGATGGGGAGCTGCTTCCAGGGAACACCACATAGCAAATAGAATTCTCCCAATTCCAGGTCCCAAATCCATACTCTTGGGTAAGTCCTGGACAATGACCATCCAGTGTGCCTCCCCATCTGCAGCCCAGAGCTGAGACCTCATTGTGCCCATGGGATAGCAGGACCATGAGAACAGACAGCATGGGTGTGTCAGCCCCTGGCCCTTGGTCCATGATCTTCCTTGGGGCCTGAGGATGTTCATGTTTTAAGCTCTATTGACTTAACACAGGAAGTGTAGCTGTAACTCCAGGTTCCAGAGCAGTGGGAAAGGGTTTGATCTCACCTGTCAAATGTTATTTTGATGGAATGTCCTGGCTTTGCTTCAATGATCCATTCACAATTTAAAGAATCTTTGTAATATCCCGGCCATCCTGGAGGTAAGATGACCCCACTAGAAGCTGTCAGGTGCCCACCACATGGAGCTGGAAGAGGACACACAAATCTGTCAAGAAAAAAATCAAGTCTAGGAAAGCACACCACAGCAGCCTCGCACTAGAGGTAGGCACTGTGTAGTCAATCAGTCATTCATGGCATCAATGTTTACATCAAACCAAACCATTCTTCAGGAAACCTTATGAGATAAAGCCAACGGGTATATCCCACCTTCTTTCTAGACTTTATCATCAGACTCAGCAAGGTTTCGTACTATAATACTCCAGATATATGTGAGATATCCATGTTAAGTGGATGTACAGGGAAATCACCTACACTCTGCTGAGGCGCGTGCAACCATTTACCCACTTCTCACACAAGTATCTGCTTATCTACTTTTGATCATCTCAAGTCTGAAATTGAATGTTCTGAGATGGTGAGCTACTCTGTCAATTCATGCCAGGGTGTGCACTCATTGTGTTAATTACTCACAGATGACATACAGTTGTTATAAAATACAATCAGGGCTGTCAAATTCATGAAGCAAAGTGCTGTTTCTTTCGTGGCCTTTTGTGACAAAATGACCTGTTACTACAGAGAAAAGGGCATTTGAAAAAATACACATTAGGATTAGAAATCTTTATGGCCTGAAAGAGTGCTTAGATAATATTTTAATATCTAATTTTAGATATTTTAATATTTAGTACAATAATATCTTGGGTAATTTATTTACATATTCCACTTTTTGTTTGGATCCTTGTTGATAGTTTATGATTTTGCTGGAAAAGTCATCGATTTCATAAGGTCTTTAAACTTTTTTAGCTTTATTTTTAACTTTATTGTCCTGGAGTTCATGTTTTTGTGTGGACAGTTATTTTTCCCTGAAAACCTGGTGCTTTCACAGATATCACTGAGCCACAAAGACGGATGGGGAGGAGAGGCTGAACTAATATATAGAGAGATCTGCTTAGCTAGAAGCTACATAGTTCACAACAGTGATGGTCTTGGCTTCCAGAAATGTGCCAGAATGGTTTGTGGGAGACTCTATCTGCCTGAAGTTATATTGTTACTACAGTAACATTTGTCTCTTGTGAACCTGTCACTGTTATATTTCCTATGCTAGTGTTCTCATCGGAACCACTGGACCTTCTCCATTGGTGATCCCAACAAGGGACTGCACTTGAATTACTTTTTAATGTTGGCTATTATTAACTTAACCCTCTCATTGTTTTTGTCTTTCTTTTGAATTATTAGTCAGTTTCTAGATTGTTATCTTTCTGTCCTTCTTTGGATGCCCGAAAATATTACACTTTGAGCATGGACTTAGGTGTGCTGCCTCAAATCTGGGTGTGCTCCCTCCCATCTGGGTGTGCTCCCTCACATCTGGGTGTGCTTTCTGAAGTCTGAGTATTCACATTCATATCTGTATGTATTTTCTTACATACAGGTATTCTTCACTTCTTAACGTACAGCCTCACATCTGGGTGTGCTCTCTCATATCTGGATATGCTCTCTCACATCTGAGTATGTTTCCTCAAATCTGGGCATAGCCTTCACATTTGGATATGCTCCCTCACATCGGGGTGTGCTTTCTGAAGTCTGAATATTCCCTTTCATATCTGCATGTATTTTCTTACATTCAGGCATTCTTCTTCACTTCTTAATGTACAATCTCACATCTGGGTGTGCTCCCCCACATCTGGGTGTCTGGCCTCACATCTATATATGTGCTTTGCATTCTTCCTGACTGGAAGATTTACACTGTGCATCATTCTAGGTGGGCTGGGACTCAGGGTCCAAATTTCTCTTTCATTCACAATGAATTAGAGGGCACCTTTCCATCTTTACATATTTTCTTCTAGTTTTCTTCTTATTGTTATTCATGGTACTTTAATTCCAATATGGAAAGCCCTGTGGCTTACATTGATTTTAATTTGTTTATCTTTATTTTGTAGGTAACAATGTGGGTTATTTAAAGAGTCAATCCTGGAGAAATAAAAGGAACAGGAGTGTTCTATGAGATGCTGGGATTCTTTGTACAGAACTGTTTTGTAAGGGGCTTGACACTGCTTGCACAGAACCTTCTGTAAGGGGCACAAGAGGCTGCATATTCTGTAAGGCATGAGACAGTCCACATCCTGTAAGGGGCATGGGATTCTTCTTATCCCTCTCTTGCTGTTCTTGCTCACTTCCCCCTGGCTTGCCTTTTCTTCCTTCCTGGTCTGCTTCCTATCTGAAAGCCAGACTTTACTACCTTTCAGCAGATGCATCAATTGGGGACTCTCTTCAGCTGTTATCAGAGTATCCACCTGCTCTGCCAGAGGCTCATTTGCAGTCACTACTTGGGTTTCCTCGAGTAGGAAAACCTCCAGCCTCTCTCACCTATCACCATTCCTCTCTCTAAAATTTGCTTTGTTAAACAAACTCAGCTAGAGTGTGCATTCCACTTCATGGGGTTAGGCCTGACTCTTCCTAAAGGAGGAAGAGTCCTTTGACAACTTTTAATATAATTGACAGTTTCCCCTTTTCCCAGGCTTCTTATCCCTGCCTTGATCCGGCCCATTTACTCTCCTTGTCCTCTCAGGCAAATGCTCACCTAGCAGCTTACAATGTATTCCTGCACAGTCTATTGCCCACGGAGGCACAAGGATAATTGTGGACATTCGAGAGCAGAGGCTAGAGCCTTGTTATCTTAAACATCCTTCTCAATAAATCACTCATGCTTCAAAGTCAACAGAAATGCTTGGCTGGAACAGTGTCTGCAAACCAGATTGCCCATGTCATCAACCCACAGTCCATGCTTATGGAGGACTGAAAACTGTCCCAACATTTTATAAAATGTGACATTCAAAAGTTACATGGTATGTGTTTGATAAATCAAAGTTCTTTTATTATGGTGAATTTTGTTTTGAGTTCTGTTCTTTAGTGTTGTTCATTTATACCCATAGATCGTATCCATAGCTCACCAAAGTGGTAAACAATTTGTGGAAGCAACTAGAACACTGTTCTACATTTCATCACAGCCCCCAAAGGCAAAGAACAGGACCTGGTTAGATACATTCTGCCCCTGAGTCTCCCCATGCTCCAGTGCATGGCCCTATACATGTGCACATACAGATCATGGACTTGGTGGGTTTCAGAAAAGGGGTACATGAAGTTGGGAGGGAAAAGTGGTAGGTGATAGATAGAATTATAGGGGAGGGAATAAGAAGTGGACTTGATAAAAATGTATTACATGCATAGGTAAAATTCTCAATACTTTTTATTTATAAAGCAACAACTATGGAGGTGGGACTAGGGCAGAGTAAGTACACCCCAACTAGACACACCCCCTAAAATATTAATGAACAACTATGGAGGTAGGTCTGGGACAGGATAAGTCCACCCTGACTAGACACACCCCCTAAAATATCAATGAACAACTATGGAGGCAGGACTAGGGCAGGACGAGGCCACTGTGCTTTTGGCTGCTCTTCAGAGATTAATCTTCACACTGAGTCAAGATCAGCTTAGACCTCCTGCAGGTCACAGGACTGGTGACAATATGCCATGCTTATTTCTGCCTTGTAGGGTGCAGGTGATGGATTTGGATAGGACAACAATCCTCAATTTGCATAACACTTTCTATTTACTTATTGAAAACAAACACGTATTCATATTAGAAAAACAGGAGAAACAGAGATCAGGGGAAACTATTTACTCATAACATTAATTAATAAATAGCTCTTAATACCTTTTAGCATTCTGTTAATATAAGCTACTACTTATTCAAATGTTTCAGCCATGGTACATCATGACTCATTTGAATTATACGTCCAGGTGGTATTTTAAGGGGCACAGCTATGTTTTAAATGGTTTTCTTAGCACCCATAGTTTTGTGACATCCGTTCTTTCACATGATAAGATTTCAGTAATGTTATTTTGATCTTACAAAGTTTGCAGTGGTGGGTAAGCCCTGGCATTTGGATACAACCTAATTACCCAAACAAACCTCATGGTTGAGCTTTTCTTGTTTCTAAGTCTTTGCTCTTACAGTTGTACAAATAACATTCATTGGCAGCACCATTTATTTTTTTTTTATTTATATATTTTTTAAAGAAATATTCTTTTTTTATTTTTTATTTTTTTATTTTTTTGGTTTTTTCAAGACAGGGTTTCTCTGTGTAGCTTTGCGCCTTTCCTGGTACTCGCTTTGGAGACCAGGCTGGCCTCGAACTCACAGAGATCCGCCTGGCTCTGCCTCCCGAGTGCTGAGATTAAAGGCGTGCGCCACCACCGCCCGGCTGGCAGCACCATTTATTGTTGATAGAATATTTGGTGGTATTGTTCATTATTCTGAAAATACAGGTCATGGCTCAAAAGACAAAAGGATTTGTAGGGCTTAGCATAAATTTACTCTGGGATGCTGTCATCAACTATTCTTGATGGCCACCGCCAGGAAACACCACAG
This sequence comes from Peromyscus californicus insignis, assembly GCF_007827085.1. NCBI lineage: Eukaryota > Metazoa > Chordata > Mammalia > Rodentia > Cricetidae > Peromyscus > Peromyscus californicus. The sequence goes on from NW_026294534.1 coordinate 11,094,658, forward strand.
TTCCCCCCATAGCCTTGCAAATAATCTTTCTCATTAACACTTTTAAACCTTCGATCATCATCTCAAATTGATTTTGCTTTTGAATTCCCTCTCAGAGTTACCAGCCTGAGTAAAGCCTTGGTCTTAGATGTCCAGCTTACAGACACAGATGAAGGGAGTCCCACATTTGAACCACTTCTGTGAGTCTTTGTTAAGGAAGCCTGGGAAAGGGACAGAGTCTGTTTGCTATCCTTCCAAAGGGCTGGGTTACAGGCTCACCTTCACAGCGAGGGACAGTAGAGCTCCAGACCACATTCCCATCTTGCAGGATGCAGGTGATGGACTCAGAACCCTGGGTCTTCACAAAGCCATCATCACAATGGAAGGACACAGAGCTTCCCAGCAGAAACCTGTCTCCAAAACGCCGTCCATTCACAGGAATCCCAGGGTCATGGCACTCATTCTGACCAAACGCTGAAGCGTGAGAGAGAAGTCAGTAAAATAAAAATGTTTAAATACTATTTACATGTCCTGGAAAAGGAAACATCATATTTATAAAACAACGATGTAACAAAATTCCATATCCATTATTCATAGATAAATCTATCAAGCCAATTGGATATCAGTGTAAGTGAGGAGAGGAAGAGGGAGATGGAAAGTGATGAAACCCTGTGCCTGTCGTCTCCATAGCATGTTGCTGGTAGAACAGGAAGAACACAGCACAGGTGTAAAGCATGGAGTTCAGGAGAACTCTGACCTGTTAGAGCTCTGCTCTTAGCCTAACCATGTGATGTGAGGCATAAGAGAAATCTTATGATCTAGACCTGTCTATTTTTGTTTACAACATGAGAAATATTAAGCTTATATCCCACAGTTACTATAACACTGATTAAGATAAATATGGCTAAATTCTAAACAATGAATAGTTCAGCATTACCTCACACTTACTTTCATAATTTCAAATGTTTTCAAAAAAACTGAAGCAAAGGGAAGTTAACTGCCAAATAAATATTCACGAAGTATCTCCAGGTACCATTATTCTTATCCCTAGTGCTTGATATCTGATACACCAATGTGTTTTTACCACAATGCATTGTTCTGCAGAGCATGCATTTATAGGTAAATATATTGCTTGATGAATGGAAGGATGGATGGGTTGAAGGGCAGTTAGATACAATGAATGATGAATAAACAAATGGGTAAAAGGGTAAATGGATTGATGGATAATGAAGGATAAATGGTTAATAAAGAATGGATGGATGTTTGGATGGGTGATGAAGGACCCATAGGTAATACAGGATGTATGTGGATATGAGAAGAGATAGATGGATACATGGATAGATAGATAAATAGATGTAGAGTGGGTGGATGGAAGGATAGATGGATGGATGAATGAATTAATAGATGGATTAATGAATGGATGGATGGATAATGAATAATGGATGGATGAGAAATGACAGATGGATGGGTAAATGCATGAACAGATGAATCAATAATGGGTGGCTGGAAGGACAGACAGATAACAGAGCATGGATGGATTGTTGCATGGGAAATGAGTAATAAATAGGTAGATGATGGAGAGAGAGAAAGAAGCTATGTGGAAAGCTCCAACCTCTACTCTAGGTATCTAAGGCACAGACCACATAGAGTCATCAATTTTTTGTATATCAGGATAATATATAATTTTGCTACTTGGGATATTTCTTTACAGTCGTGAGGTATCAGCCTTGAACTCTTAGTTCATGTACATGTTAACACTGTGGGGCATGAAGAGGTACTTGTGTGGCCCACTCACTGGTGTATGTGATGTTGAACCCTCTGCCAGTTGTGGAGTGATCCGACTGAAACTCCAGGCGTACTATGTGTCCACTGCTGGCCAGCTGTGCAGGCACCTCATTGCCAGAGAAAGTTCCAAGGACCGTGATGTCAGAAATTCCATCATCTTTGACAGCAAGGAAGTCAAACTGAGGCTCCACGTCAAAATCATTGAAGATGAGGTGAATTCGGCTCCCGGGCTCAGATATAATCAACCAGACACAGTTCATGTTGTTGCCATATTCCTCAGGATAGTTTGGTGAGAGGATAATCCCAGAGGATGCCGTGAAGTTGAAGAAACACGAAACTGTGGGGCATGAAGATAATTTCATACAGTTTTACACAGACCCAAAGCTCTGCCATATGAACCCGACTGCAGAGAACTTGGAATGACAATCCCACTGTTGGGGCCTCACAATGGCCCAACTACTCTGAGCTCTATGTGCTGAAAGAAAAATGTATTCTCCTTCACAACTGTAAGAAAAATGTTCAATTAGAGAGCATAGCTAGAACCCATAGATAATTGAGTATCAGTGTATCTGAAAACAATTCTATCAACTCATCTAAACAAAGTTGTTGCTATGTTTATTTATAAATGAAACCAGTTCCCTGTGGATGTGATACCTAAATTGTGATATCTGAAACAGTACAGTTGACTCTCTAACTGAATATTAAATGTCTACTGACACCTGGCTCATACAATCAGCTCATATTCAGGTGCTGCATAAGGTGCCCAAGTCCTCATGAGTTCTTGATGGAGATGGTGGTAGATGTCTTATCCTTTCACACGAAAGGCTCAGTCAGCTATTCTTTACCTAGCTGACAGGATCAAGGCATGAGCTGTTTTTTGCAGGGTGAGGAAACAGAAAGCCCTGCGCTGCCACCAAGGCTATCTCTCTGGCACACTCCCCTTCCTCCATAACTGATGCCAGACCCCAAGGGTGGTACTCACACACACAGCTCGGCTTGTTGCCTGACCACTGGTTGTTCTTCTGGCAAGTGATCACTCTTTCTCCCACCAGCTCAAAAGCCGCCTGGCACTCAAAGGTGAGCGTGTCTCCATGCAGAAAGCTACTGCCAGTCCGCTTCCCGTAGGCTGGGATGCCAGGGTCCCCACAGCCTCCCTTCTCAATTTCTGAGGAGAGAGAAATAAACAAGCCCCTGAATACTTCTTAAAGAACATGGTGGATGGCACAAATTCACCAAGGAAAGAGCTGTCTCCTTTGGCATCTAAACATTGTTTGTATAAACAGTTTCAAGGAGATTCTCAATTCCTTTAGTATTTTATTATAAAATCCAGGATAAAAGGGGCACATGACTGTGCAGATGTTCCAGACAACAGATGCCTTCTTCCAGCATATCTGGCCTTCTATCTGTCATTGCTCAGACTAAGACACAGCCATTAATTTAGTTTTCATCTATGCTTCTGGCTATGATCAAGGCGAGTAAGATCATTCAAGACCATCAGGATATTTCAGTCAGCCTAATCTATTTGAACATTCTTCCTCTTAAGTAAATAGTAAAACAACTGCTGGTGCAGAGTGAACCTGCTTACAATCTTAGAAGAAAACATGAGTTTGGACCTCTTTCCTCAAAATATCACTGCAATGAAGTAAGAGTATGAACACAGCAGACCTGTTATGAGTTTACAGACAGTATTTCAAAGGTTGACAATATAGAAGCTATTAGCTGAGGGGTAGTCTCCATTTATTAATTTGCAAAATAGTCTTGAGAGCCAACTGCTTGTGAGCCCCTGAACTAAGGGTCAAGGGAAGTCTGCCTGTGAGCCTCTTGTGCTAAGGGTCAGGGGATGTCTGCCTGTGAGCCTCTTGTGCTAAGGGCCTGGGCATATCTGCCTGTGAGCCCCTTGTGCTAAGGGTCAGAGGATATCTGCCTGTCTCTCCTGCCAAAACCACAAAGGCTCCTATTTAGAGGCAAGCCTGATGCCCCTGGAAGAACCCATGTCTGACACACCCTCTGCAAATAGTTAACAAGGTCTAGCAACTACCAGTAAGGCAGATTCCAAGGAGCTTCAACTACCACAATGTGTAGCTTCCTTCTGTGGGGACTTGGTGAGTAGAGTTTGCATTGTTACCTTATGCAGAACCTTGCAACGGTGCCTCAAATTAGTGACCCTGAGGACTGTGTCATACTCAGGAGGGAATCTTTGCTGCTTGATGAGATTATTTGAAGAAATCAAAAGAAAAGAAGAGGAACCTGCATGCACTGATTAACACAGCATCAAACCTCTGCTTCCAGAGATGAAGACAAACCTCTTTCTAAAGACATGGTGTCAAACCTCTTTCTACACAGACGGAATCAAGCCTCAATTCCAAATGGATTGTAAACGGGCTGGAGACAGCTTTGATATGTTCTCTTGGAAATATAATTCACACTTGAATAAAAGATTCAAGTCCTTAGAGAAAACAAATGCTATGAGCATATCCTTCCCTGGAAATGTGATTACCGAGTGAAGAGCCATGGGCTAGTGCAGCTTCTCTGGTTTGCTGAGATGGCTCTCTTGTCTCCTGAAAATATCTGTGCCCAAGTCTCTTGTGGTCTCCATGATAATCTGTTGACATATTTTTTAACAATCACCTTTAGCTATGCTAAAATTATTCCCCACTTTCAATTTTCACTTGATTTTTTCCTAATTTTTTAAGCATTTATTTGGGAGCATCTTAATATCTTTTCTATAAAATATTGCAGGCTTAACATTCTTCCTACTAAATTTTATTTTTATTTGATACTTTACAGTGTACCTATAAACACTCACGTAATAAAACACCAATGGGGTTCGCTACTCTCTGAATGTAGGTGAGCATTTCTGAAAGCTGATATAACTGTTCTGAGACACAAATAAATCAAAACAGTGAACTGACAACTGAGTTTGTCCTTGCAATTCCCATTTCTCCTGATCTTGGGTGGAATCTGGAGAGAGCAATATGTTTGTAGAAATGAGATGGTGCCCTCAGACAGCATTCTAGAAAGCGTATAAGAGGAACCACAAAATAGTTAGCCGAGGGGGACTGAGAAGGCAAACCTTTGAGAAATGCTATTCAAAGTTATGATAACTTCTGATAATTAGTAGGTTAACAGGATTTGATCTACAAAATACAATTCTACTCAAATAAACTTACACCCCCCGATCAACTAGGCCATAATTATTACTTTGATACAACACCACTGGGCATGCAGCAACCATGTAAATCTGGTCACCAGTGAGATCTATGACTACCCATCCTGCTGTACAGTCTCTGTACCTGCCCTGACCTCAGTACCTCTCAGCCTTTCATCAGGTAGATGAAAGACCATTTTGGTGACATCTGTGTCCACCTTGTGCTCCTTATCATATGCTCTTCATTCAGCATGATCATACCAGGACCTCGTTGGTTTAGATGCATCCCTTTTCCTTCATGTTGACCCTTTAGGAGTCCACCAGCTGTCTCAAACCAGGCACCTGCAAGCAGCTACTTGCTGACCTGTGTGTATTGCTCATGTTTTCTGAGTCAGAAAACACCACTATGGCCTGTCCATGTAAAGATCCCCACCCCAGCCAAAGGTGACAAGGGTTAGCTGGACATGACAGACCCTTCTTGTTCAAACATTACCCCTCCATTCTGTCTAAATGGCACTTGTCTTTGTGATCTGAAGTCTCCCCCAAAGCCAAAATTGGCACCGATGATCTGAATGGCTGACTAGAACTTCAAGATGGGGGGGATCTGAGTACCACAGCTGACAAACCAAACTCCCCTCACTCTGTCTTTCAAGCCCTCAGCAACCACTTGCCACCCTCCCCTGCATCTGACCTAACATCCTTGGGACTGTTCGCTAAAATTTTTGGCATGTATTCTTTTGCAAACCATGAACTTTCACCGACCCCAGAGTCAGAAGTACCATTACACAGCACCGAGAACCTCTGCCAGAGTCCCTGCTTTGCTGTAAGTTGCCCACATTAATTGATTTGTTACTTTTAAAACATTCTGTGGTTATAAAAATCCAGGAAATGGCTTTTACAATGAGAAGTGGTATACACAGAAACTGGATCATGTTCCACGTCGCTGTCACTCATATTTGGCTCAGATTGAACTGGGACAAGTGCTGTGTTTGGGCACTTCTGTATGCATGGCGTCCTTCTTCCTAAGAATGGAGATTTCCTCAGAAGCTAGATGCACCTTCTCCTCCTCTCTCGATTCCTTTTTACTCCCCTCCATCCTTCCCCTCCTCTCTGGGGTTTGTAGACTGCTCTTTTCTAAAGGTCTCCAAAGGTTTTAGAATTAATCCAGCAGCATGCAGATACGCAGAGAAACTCATCACTGTGAACCTGTCCTTTCCCAATACCGAGAGATACACTTTCAGAATGACAGCAGAGCCACACCCTTTCTGTTTCGAGCACCCCCCTTGCCACCTGCCATTGTCTATGTATGAAGATCTCTGAGAAACTTGGCCAGGCATAGCCATGGTCTTGCTAATGTGTGAGTTGCACTTTTACTCTAACAAGATTCTAGTCCTTGCAGAATGTTCTCGTCTATGACACACATTTTTAAAAATTTTATTAATTTAAAATTTTATTACATTTATTTTATTATATTTGTATATACATAGTGGGCAGATGGTGATGCACATAGGTGTAATGGATATGGAGGCCAGAAGAGGGCATCTAGTCTCTTGGAACTGTAATTGTAGGTGGTGAGGCTCCTGCCATGAATATTGGGAACCAAAGTCGGGTCTTCTACAAGCGTAGTACATAGTGCAACACTAAGCCATCTCTCCAGCCTGCTGACGAACATTTTGCAATAGTATCTGTTAAGGTTTCAGGGTATAGGATCTGAGCACATAGACCAGGCCCTGCCCTCAAGGTACTTGTGTTTAACACACCCAGCTGCCAGGATAGTGGGGCAGGTGTGGGATCCAGAGATGCCTGGCCTGGGAAGCTACCACGCCACAAGTCGATTTCTCTAGTTGTCTTGTCTTCCCTTGTTCATGAGTGAAGTGTCCCTTATGGGGCCCGTTCCACTTGCTTTCCTCATTAACTCCAACCATCTAGTCTCACACCAGGAGTTTCTGATTCTTTGTATTTAAAATGAGAACCTAAAGAGGAAGGGATTTTTCCAGACAAGCAAAATGCCTCCTTCATCCGACTGTGAGTTACTGAGAGGGAGCCAGTGGTGGAGAACCTGTAAGATTGTTCTGGATGCTGAATCTTTCTGCTGTTGGTTAGGAGGTTGAGAATGAGAGGTGACCTGCATTGGGAAACAGCCACTCCTCTTTCCAGTTAAGAAAAAAGGCTCTTCTCTTCTCTCCTCCTCTGCACCTGTCTGAGAGGAGCGTCTGCACAGTTACATGTAAGGAGGGATCTGGGCAGATGCTCTGCCCCAGGCAGTCAGGGACTCTTTTGTGCAATCCAAATGAACCATCAGTCCAGCGCTGAAAAGCACAGCTGAGATGAGAGAGTAAGGAATCTCTGGGCAATTCAGAACCTGACTCAGAACAGAGGGATCTGTGAGCACACAGGAAGTGAGAGAAGTAGTCTCTAGAAAGTGGAAACCCACACCATGATAAGCTTCCATGGTCTATCCCCTTCCCTGGGGACCCAAGGGAGTGAACACTGTATCTTATGTGCACACATCATGGCAGTGTGAGCAGAATCTATCCTTTTCCTGAGAATTTGTCTTTTCTAGGCCATATGAGCACTGGATTCCAGTACAAAGACTGTGCTAAAAATGAATGTATGAATGAACAACTAATTTAGATGATCCCCTGACCTCTGTCAATAAAGGTTTTGATAAATATGTAACGTGTGTGCGATCCAGGGGGATGCTGAAAAGCTTCCCAATTACAGTCTTTGCTTCAGATGAAAGCAAAGATTTATGCACAAAAAGACCAAAGTTAGTTCATTACACACACATCCCTCCAAAATAACCACAGAGGAATGTCTGGAGTCTGCAAAGCATATGATAAACATGCTGATAAATTCTACTAGCACAAAATGCCTAAGTAAACTCATAGGTGAATAATTCACTTTTACATAGGTCATGGGAAACATGTCACACAGAACCCTGAATTTGATTTCCGATGAGTATCAGGATTTCATTTGGCTACAAGTCCACTAACACACCAAAAAAGTCCACGAATGCTGCATTACACAAATGTATTACACTTCTCTCACACAGAGGAGGCCGGTGAGGGGAGGGTAGCAGGCTCGGGGACACAGGCGGGAAGCCAACACTCGTCTCTTCCTTTCACCATGACATACAGCCTTAGAAGGTCACACTTGAGGTGCAAAGGAGACGCCACACCTTTAAGTAGGCAGAAGATCAGTGTCCATGTTCCCCTCAAGGGCAGCCCAACTTCTTTAAAACGCATCAATGTATCTTTTATCACCTCCATATTTTCTTCTATAGAATTCTTGAAGAAAAAAGACCTTTACCAGTTTAGGGTAATCTTCGGTTCACATTAACAGTGGACATACGGTGCAGAGTTCCCAGCTCTACCTGTCTGCACACAGGGACAACCTTGCTCCATTGTGTCCCCCACCAGAGCAACCCATTTGTTAGAGTGGGAAGCCACATTCTGCATCCTCGCCACAGAGACCCACAGGCTCTCGCTGCAGCCCATTTTGCCTTCCCAGAACATGGTGTGGCTGGGATTACATGGTCTTTACAGTGATGAGTGATACTCCATGTTCTGGGTACCCCAGCTTCCACATTTATCACCTGCTGGAGGGCATGTCGATAGCTTCCAAATGCGGACAGTGAAGGGTAAGTCCAGTAGACATTCTCTTGTAGATTCCTGTGTAAATATGTCTCCTCAATTACTGTGGGTCATTTGTCTGCAGTACGCCTAGGCTGGACCAAAGGCCAGGGCCTGGAGACTGGTGGTAGAGCAGCCTGGTCATTTAAAGCTGGCGTGCATGACTTGAGGAAGGTATGATGACATGTCCCCAGCATCAAAGTTTCACAGGGAGCCAAGACTCTGCCTTGTCAACACGGCTGGGCCTTTTGGGAACCCAAATATATTCCCTGATCTGCTGTGATGCTGCAGGCTGTTGAGGTCAGGGACAAAAGGACATGGCCTTTGCAAATAGGTCTCTCACCAGCTCAGGCAAAACACACAAGCTATGCCTGAGTTCTTTTGTTTATGTTTATTTCTCCAAATTTTAAAACTATAGGGATGTATGTCAGTGGTGAGACTTCCCCTTTATGGCCAAGGTCTTGGATTCCATTCCCAGCACGCGAGCACACACACACACACACACACACACACACACACACACACACACACACACACACGCACACCATTGCCACCACCACCACCATCACCAAAACAAACAAATAAAAAATATTGACAAGAGCTGGGGAGATAACTTACTAGTAAAATGCTTACTATGCAAACTTCAGGATCTGAATTTGGATCCCCAGCATGCACGTTAGAGAAGCCAAGTGTGGTATCCCACACTTGTGTTCCCAGCACCAAGAAGGTGAAGACAGAGATTCCTTGCTCTTACTGGCCAACAAGTCAAACCTAGTCAGTGATCTGTAGGTCAGGGAGACACTTCACCTTAAAAAACAATATCGACAGCTTCTGAAGAACATGCCCATGTTGACCTCTGGCCTCCACATACATGTTGATTGATTTCTTTCTAAAACAGCATTTAGTCTACTGTATTCAATACGATTATCTACCCTATACCTGTTATGTCCAGAATGACACCTACCCCACACCTACTGTGTGTAGTAGGATGCCTACCCCACACCTACATATGCAAACATGTGTACACTTCCCCAACATAATAAACACATGCACAGAAGGTGCCAAACAGCTGCACTAACCCCCAAAATATCCATGAAAAAATATGCCTCCAACCTTTCTAGGTCCATCTACCCCCACCCCTTCCTCTATAAAGGCCATTCCTGGTCTGTCCCAACTCTTTTAAGGGCCTGGGAACATAATGTCAGAGCTTCACAAACCTGGGGAAAGAGCAAGGAGGGAATCAGCCCTTCTGATGGACTTCGTGTGATCACTTATAGCTTCTACCTCCAAGAGTTAGTAAAATAAATAGATGAATGAATGAATAAAATAAATAATAAAAACCCAGAATTTAAATTCAATCAAAATTACCATTCAGTGGGAGGAAAGCTTCTCAGAGAGGAATGCCTCCTAGTATCTCAGAAATCTTCAACCACTGTACCTCTAATGCATGTGGTAACTTGTGTTTAGGTTTTTTGAAAGAACAGAAATTAATGTATTATTCTCCTTAGAATCAGTTGGGAGATAATTCATGGCAAATAAAGACAAATGCTATTTTAGAAAGAAATCTATCAACATAACTGGAGGGATTTTGACATAGGCAGATAAAAATACCACATTTGAAGCAATAAAATGTAGAGTGAGTCGGAGAATCATAAATAAAAACCATCACCACTTCTTCGTGTGTTCCTAATTCTGTGGTAAAACCAGCTAGGGCTGAGGCTGTCCTGGGGAGCTGAAGGACAATTCTGAGGCACTATCTAAGTGGTTAACCTGCAGTACATTTGTACTGTCATGGACCCTGGGACAGAGAAGAGAAAGACACATGTTACAGATTTAAAATACCACTTTTAATCCGAGGAAAAAGTTTGATATGCCACTTTCTGCCATTCCTGTTCTGGGCAGAGGGAGCATCATTTGCCCTGGACAGAGGCATCCACCCTCCATTGCTTTCTCAGGCTTGGGGAAGCATGGAGCCCTTCCTCCAGGTCTGTTTCTGACCCAACCAACCCACTGCCTCTGATGCACACGAAGAACACAGGGCTTCATTTAAGGTAGGGCCAGTGTGTAAAATTGTACTCTCTTTCTTCCTGTTTGTTTTTCAATTTTTACTACACAGGGAAACATAAAGCCATTGTTGAGTGAGTATATAATGTCCCTTGAGTGCCCCAGCAACCCACTGCCCTCCCATTTCCCCCATGCAGTTCTAACTCAACTCTCCTGTCACCCTTTCATCTATGATTTTTATGCCTCTACAAAGTCAATGACACAGGAATAAGAGAAGAATGTGGTATCTTTCATTCCTAGACTGACTTAATTTGCTTAATGGGTTTTTTCCGTTTACTAAGGTGACCACTAAGCATAATACACTTTATTCATTTGCAGAGCCAGGTGTGATAGGTTTACTAAGACAGTTGTACACAGTTGCCTTTTCTTCTGAACATGTGACAAAATCAGCACTACTGAATGTACTAAAAACATTCCCTGAAACTTATGCAGGAAAACACCTACCTGGAATCTACTGTATTCAATATGATACCTACCCCACACTTGCTGTGTCCAGAATGACACCTACCCCACACCTATTATGCATAGTAGGGAGCCTACCCCATACCTACTGTGTGTAGTAGGATGCCTACCCCACATCTACTGTATGCAGTAGGACCCCTACCCAACACCTACTGTGTATAGTAGGATTCCCACCCAATACTTACTGTGTGTAGTAAGACACCCACCCCACACCTACTGTGTATAGTAGGATGCCAACCTCACACCTAGTATGTGCAGTAGGATATCCACCCCATACCTACTGCGAGCAGTAGGACAGCTACCTGATGTCTGTTGTATTGAAATAATGTCATGAATAAAGTAGGAATGTAGCCACGCAGAATTTAAACATTTTTCAAGATTAATTTTTTTTCAGTTTTTCTCTGCCCCACATTTGAGCACCAAACGATACAATTGTCTGTGTATCTGAGCATGCCCAGATGATTTCTAGAGAAGCAGCTTTGTTGGCCTGCCCACAGGGGCTTTATCAGTCCGTGTCTACAGAGCTGGGGTGGTTGCCTTTTCCCACATGTATCCTTTAAAGATGTGTCTTCATAAAAATGTCATCTTATCCAAGCACATTGCTCTCCACTCCCCTGATAACACAGGGCACCAGTACAAGTGTCTCTCTGGGAGTGAAGTTCCACACTGCCTGATGGCCCGGAGGGTCAGCTAAACCATGCTCCTGGCATCCCAGTGTTCCCATGTGGACATTCTCCTCACCAGGATCTTGGAATAAATCAGTATTTGAAAACAGAACATTTGCTCTTGTGAACTGGTTAAAATGAGGCCTTTGGATTCACCCTAATCCATTTGGTCAGCATCCATATGAGCTGAGGAGTCCCCAGGCCTTTTGCAAACAGCAAGGAGCTCTTAAGGCTGCAGCCCAGCAGGAAGGACGTCAACAACGGGGACCACAGAGGATCCCTTCTTGCTTATATTCCAATCACAGCCATACCAACTCAGAGCCCCAGAAAATAAAAGTTTGGCTCTCAAGAATATATAAACAGTAACTTTTTTAAAAATGACATCCCAGCAAACTGCTAAGGACTTAAACAAAAGACAGAGTGTTTATGGACAACTGATGAAGGCCAGCCTGTGCCATGAGCACAGGAGCCCTCAACCAGGTTGGGATGGGTCCTTTTCATAGGCGTCCTGTTTGACAAGCCTTTCCTAACTGATCTGCACTTCTGGATAATGGGACTGGCCTGTGGGGAGAGCTGTGAGGAGACAGTCTCCTGACAAGAGCTCCCCGAGTGCACCATTAGAGGACCGCACATTTTACTGAAATATTGTTTTATGTATGAGAAAGGGAAGCAGTGTTCTCTTGTGCTAGCTGCGAGTGATTATTGGGACGCTGGCATGTGTCTTCATCCTGTCAACTTTGAGGCTGTGATGCCTGCTTTTGTGTGTCACTCTGACTGGACTGTAAAATGCCAAAAAAAACTCCTTAGCTAGTAAGGAAGAATGATCCTCAGCCACTGGGAATGATGGGAGTAGAGAGAATGGAAAATGGAGAAGTTGGTCACAGGACCTGCATTGGAGCTGAGTACCTACACTCATAGTCTTCAGACAACTGCAGCAGAAGGATATTTGTGAGTTTCAGGAAAATCTTGGCTGTAGAGCTGAAACTTATCTAAAAAAGAAAAAAATCTAAGGAGAAAGAAGATGAGAACAAGGTGGAAGAGGAAGATGAAGAGTGAGAGGCAAAGAACAGGAGAAGGAACAAGAGAAGGAGGAAGAGAGAAAGAGGAGGTCTGTCCATGCTGTTATGGATGGACATCATGCAGTCCACAAAGGGACAGAATATAACGAACACATATAGAACTATAACTCTCTTTCTTAGAGCCAGGACCTCCACCATCTCCTGCCTTTGCTCATTAAGGCTCCTGCCTCTTGGACCTTTAAACTTGGGAACTTGAAGCATCCATTCCCCTGTTTTCAGGCCTTGGGTTTCATGACTCTGGTGGATTTTCTGGGTCAACATCTTGCAGATGAAGGTGCAGAAGCCTTCATGAATCAATCTTCCTGATTCTCTTCCTCATCTATGCCCAGGCATCCTATGGTTCTATTGCTCTGCAGAGCCCTGGCAAAAACAACAGTTATGGAATACCAAAAGATACTAATTGGAAGAGATGATAAAAGTGAATTGGACACTGAACAGGGTATGAAAAATAGTTGATGATCATGTAAAAGGATGGATGTGGGACTTTTGAGAACATTAGGCTTGATGGTGATTCCGTGGTCCTCAGTGGGGCTATGGAAATTAATGAAGTGCAGTCAGTCTCTTGTTCAGCAAAGGCTCTCACTTGATCTTTTCCCTTCTTGCTTTCTAAGCAGGAAGCTTTTCCTGGACTAGTTCTCCACTAAGAAGCATGTGGCTGGCTGGAAGACATGGAATGGGTGGGTTATAAGTGCCTATTCTGTGGCCTGATGCTTCCCTTAGAGGACAGAAGATCATTGATCAAGCTATGTGGTCTGTACTGATGCCACTCAACACACCTACTCTGCACTGGGTCACAAGAAAGGGGCCCTGCTTCCCAGGAGCTAAGCATTGGCTATAGCTGGAGCAGATCAATCCTGGCCACACTTCTTCTTGATCAGCCACACTGGAGGCATGCTGTTCAGAAGGTGACATTGTCTCTCTTCTCAAGATCTCCTGTCCTACAATATACTGTCATGGAGGGGACTCCTGAAGCTTGCCCATGCCCCTGGACTGGTCTGCTCTGAGAAACAGTCTCTACATGAAGCCCCCCTGAGGAGTCATGGAGACCCACACTTTCCTTTGTACATCTCCTTCCCTTGCCCCTTCTTTCTCTTCAGCTCAGGTACTATTGTAGGCTATGAGTATTTCTGATTACAGTCAATATAGAATACGATCCCTATTTTCTTTCCATTATCTTACTGTTCTTAGCCATGGGTCTTTAATCAGAAGGGTGCCCTATTTTTTTTTTAAGTTGGCCACTTACTTGGGAATTTGCTTCTGTACTGACTCAGGACAGTTACTCTAGCTTGAGGTAAGGAGTGTTGGGTTTGCAGTGTTTCAACTTGAGTGCTCGATTCTCCAATGAGATTATGCATTGAATGCAGTTTGACTTGCAGGACTTTGCACCTTAGAGTGGACATATCTATAGGTAACTGTATTTAGGTTGAGGAGTGTTTATAGTTCTGTTGTTTTCACTAAGGATATAATATCTCAAAGTATGAGCATCAACATTTCTGGCAACACAACTGATTTCCCACAGCTCTCCATGAAGCAGTGGGATCAGTTCCTTCCATGTTTCTTCATATAGCTTGTATTTCCCAAATGTAGGATAAATATCTGAAATCACCCTCTTCTACCTACAGAGACCTCTGGCAGTGGTATAGATGAGCCATCTGTGAGGAGGTGGAGGCATTGGTTCCTCCACCCAGTCTGGCTCCAAGCTGCTCTAAAAACCAAAAGTCTTTCATTATTATTGATGCATCCAGACAACAGATTGGGATTAGACAAGTGACCTTTCCAGTTTTGTGTCCTTGGCTTCCTGAAACTGGTCTGGTTTAGACTTAGCCCAGGTTAAGACTTCATTAGCAGTTGTATGTCTCACCCATCTTAGCTTCCCCATGATTAATACATGCTAAAGTGATTATTTTGAAACTTTTCAAGAAGCTTGTGTTATCCAATCATAGGCCACCAAGTCTTATCCCATTCCTTCAAAACACACTACATAAGATTTGTCTACAGCAGTGACAGTCCCAAACATGTCACATTGCTGTGGGATGTTCTGTATGGCAAATGTGTTGCTGATTGGTCAATAAATAAATCACTGTTTGTCCATTGGCTAGGCAGGAAGTACAGGCGGGACAAGGAGGAGAATTCTGGGAAGTGGAAGGCTGAGTCACAGAGACACAGCCAGCCGCCATCAGGACAAGGAAGATGTAAAGTACCGGTAAGCCACAAGCCATGTGGCAAGGTATAGATTAATAGAAATGGATTAATTTAAGCTGTAAGAACAGTTAGCAAGAAGCCTGCCATGGCCATACAGTTTGTAAGCAATATAAGTCTCTGTGTTTACTTGGTCGGGTTTGAATGGCTGTGGGACTGGCGGGTGGCAAAGATTTGTCCTGACTGTGGGCCAGGCAGGAAAACTCTAGTTACACACATTGCTTCTTATCTCAGGTCTAGGCCATTCCCCAGTCATAGTCCACAGTTTTCCATCCTCATTGTGCCCACACAAATTGTCTCACCCATGTCCTCAACCTACTCCTTATGCTATGGCCAAAACACCAAGTCCAAGGATGACTCTGACTGGAAAGATGCGCTCGTGGCCCTTCCCTTCATCCTGGCTTCATGTTTCTCACAGAGTGCAAGCCCTCCATGCTCTGGTTTCTGCTGTCACCTTCTGCCTGTGTTCTAAGCTCTGTCCTTTCCTTCCAGAGGGAGGTGGGGAAAATGCACTTCAGACCCCTACAGTGTCAACTCCCCTCAGACCCATGTTATCTGTGAACAACTCAGCCACTCTACCCTGTGTCATGAACTCTTATCTATGGAGATTCTACTTGGATGCCACTTGCTCAGGTAACTGGAGTCCCCTGTGGCTACGGCTCACACTCATTCCCGCCGTGAGGGTTTCTATTTTCATTGTCTCTGGCTTTATATCCATTCTAGCTCTCCAGGGACTTTGTCTTTGGAATTCTCACATTTTTTACACCTACTCAAGACAGTTGGGACATAGTAGGTGCTCTTCAAGACCATTCCCCACTAATATTTTTACCATTACCAACATTTTATATTTCAGTTAATTAAAATCTTATGATATTGATATATATATCATATAAAATATGATATTTTGAAATACATGAGCTTCATGGAATGGCTGCATGAACATAATTTGTATATGCACAGCCTACCATAGTTTTCATTTTATTTTGTGATACAAACACGGACCATATCTTTCTTAGCAATTTTTAAAAGCATGAAACGAAGAATGGTCCCTGCTATTCCTCTCCACTGAAACCTTATTTCCTTTCACCAGCACCCTTGTAGCCCGTGCCGTCTTCAAAATCATTCTAATGACCTCCATAGAGCTCAGTGTCTGCATGTGTATCTTAACCGCACCTTCCTCTTCTGATGGACACATACTCACTCAAGAGAGTGATTCTCCAGCCCTCAAGTCATTGAAGACTCCAGCCTGGAGTGGCAAGTTTAAAACAGTATTTTAAATAATGATTCTGTGTTTTGCAACAAGGTAAAAGATTGTGTTTATCTGCAGATTTTATCATACTCATTCTATGAAACACAGTAAATTTTATCCTATTGGCCCAGATTGAGACTTGGACAAATTGAAAATTTTCTGACAGATGGGAAATTAAAGTATTCATTTTATTAAATAAATCCAGTTGTTGTATTTGGAGTGTACCCTCTAGTTTTCATGTGAATAATTTTGAAAAAAAATGTCAATTACAAGTCTAGCTTTGATGTATAATAATATTTGATTTGAGGGCAGTAGAAATCATTGCCTCTTGGCATCAACTTCTTTTAACACCTGTCAATTCTTCTTTAAAAAGGTGGTCTTTATAAGCACTTCAGGAAATCAGCACCTTGTTATGAGAGAAGTGCTATGGAATAAATAGAAAGAAAACAACCCAGAAGGTAGAGATAAATGAGTCTGGGAATATAATGGATTCCTGAAACCACTTCTATAATGGGGGTAGTTGTTACATACTTGAATTTTAAGCATCACCCAAAAGATGACAGGTAAGGATAATATATAATAATGCTTTCCTATGAACAGCATGTTTGGATTCTACTGACTAGTCAAGCATGAGCTGTCACTATGGATATGTGGAAATGTGGCTGACAGCTGTCACTGTGGATATGGTAAAGCATGGCTGTGGGCTGTCACTATGGTTAAGTGGAAGCATGGAATGGGGGCTTTCACCCTGGATATGTAGAAGTGTAGCCAGAGGAGAGCCTATCCCATTAAATCATTTCCTGCCCACATCCTCTGTTGATTAACTTCCATTGTCAGTGGTAGGGTGGGACCAGACTGGGTCAACACAACTCAGTGCTAAGGGCCATCCTGTGTGGTCAACACTACTGTGTGGCTTGTGACTAGTCTCCCTTGTCAGTGGAAATATCTATCCACAGATTTCTTGGATGTCTTTGATTCCAGAAGAACTTGGGAAAGTTAATTGAATACAGATGATACAGGTGTTCAGTAAAGGAGAGACAGTTTGGTGGGTAAAGCGTTTTGTGTGAAGCATGAAGACATTAATTTGGATTCCCAGAACTTACATTTAAAAAAAAAAACAGTTATGCATAGCAATGCACATTTTAATCCTGGTTCTGGGGATGCAGAGACAGTGGGACCCTGGGAGTATGATGGTCAGCTAACCTAGCCAAATTGGTGAGCTCCTGGTTCAATGAGATACCTTGCCTAAGAAAATAAGGTGTAGATATATGGAGAAAGACACCAGATTTCTATCTCTGGTCTTTACCATGCACATGTACAAGTGAGTATACCCACCCACATATACATTCATCACACACACACACACACACACACACACACACACACACACACACACACAGCCATACACTTACTTGTTTTTCAGTACTGAATGAATGGAACTAAATTTTAAGATTACATCCAACCATGGTCATATATACAATTAGCAATTACTCTAAGCCCCAGCAATATCAGATAACCTCAGATTCTGTCCTCAGGATGAGGGGGGGTTGCCATTTGGGACTCTTGAATCATGCTACACCCTCACCTGTCCATTCTTACATAGTAACATAGTTTCTGCATAATATTGGGAATACAGTAGGATGATACCATTTTAATCACCACAGACAGTTCATCTAAGGCCCGGCCTGGTACCACAGACCTGTATTGCCAGTTACTTGGGAGGCTGAGGCAGCTCAAGTTCATGAGCTATTTGGGCTGCAGAGCCAAGTTAAAGCCAGCTTGGGTAATATAGACGATTCTATCTCAAAACAAAACATAAAAAGAGGGCCAGAGATGTATCTCAGTGGCAGAGCACCTGTCTAGCATGGGTGGAGTCCTGGGTTCAATTCCCAGTACTGCCTAACAACAAATAAACAGCAACAACAACTTAGCTCATGTGGGTTTCTAAGTTATAACAAAATCAGTACATTTAAATGACATTCTCTAGATGAGTCTTTAAATTCTACCCTTGTTGTTACTGGGTTTTTAATTAACAGGCTGCAGAGACTGCATTGCTTCAGCTGCTCAGCAAGTATTTCCTTAGAGAGTTAAGAACACTCATTTCTTAGAAAGCTGTAGCAACTGACCCCTACTCCAGCAGAGCAAGGTGTTTCCATGCTGCCGGCAGCACAACTTCCCACCCTGACACAAGTAATGCCCTGGAGAGTTCGTATCCACCTCTGCTCACCTGCTACCCAACTGCCGTCTCTCCTCAGATGTAGAGTTGATACCTCATGGATGCCTCTGCCTTTGCCCTTCAACCACAGTGGATGGAGGGTGCTAATGAGCAGTGAAAAAAACGATCACAGCCAGTTTCAGTTTCCTGGTGGGGGAAAGACTGAACACACCAGAAGCTCCCTGTGCATATGCCCACACCTGCTCTCAGATTCACATGTTCCTGCAGCTTTAACTCAAAAATCTCTGCATTTCCTTTCAACATTTTCAGATAACCGTTCCATCTTTTGGTTCTTGGATAACCGTCCCATCTTTTGGGAACATTTCCTGTTCCTTTTGGCACTGTGTGGATGTGGTTCACATCACTGCTGTTGCCTGTGCATGAAGCATGAGACGGTGCCTCCGAACCAGCACAACCCTCCCATAGCAAAGACCTTGTCTGTCATGGGTACAGTAGATGACTGTGACAGTGGCCTGGGCTTGCTAAAATGTCATGTAATCGTGCTTAAGTATGGTGTTGGGGTGGAGAATTTGGCCACAAGCCTAGAATCCTGCATTTGCTTTTCACAGGAGTATGCTTTGACTAAAACAAAAATGAGATGCTCTCACTGGTGTGGTCAAGGCTAAGGTCAGTGTAGGGTTATATCTGCACTGCTTATCTCCTCCGAGGACCACATGATGTCCTGCTGGATCTCAGAATCTCACGTGAGGTGTCTATGTCTTCAGTCTCATAGACCATGGGAGGTACCAGCTTTCAAACTCAGTTTCTGCACTGTCTAAGTAGGCACAAGTATGTCTGTAATAGGGAATTCTGTTTGTGCTGCAGGCCACTGAGGTAAGAGACTGGTCTGCCTGGAGCATGCATCACAAGCTGTGGCTCGATATAAGACATGTGTCACCCTCCACAATGGGCCATCTGAAGTCTACCCCACTCTTTTTTCCCTGTTGGTCTGGTAACCTGGGTGGAATCTAAGGAGATTGACTTCAAGTTGCTTGTTCAGATTCAACTGTGCCATGTATCTCAGTTAAGGAGGTCTGACCCAGTGCAACCTTTGACCTTCTGGAATGCAGGCCTTCCACGGTACTACAGATATGTGTGAGGGAGTGATCGCATAGCACTATATAGTAATCTTAGCAAGTTTTGTGCAAACTGCAACAGTTTGAATGAGCTGTCTATTATACCGCTATAGGCTCTGACATTTGGATTCTTGGTCCTCAGTCACTAGGCTTTGTGTAGGGTATAGGAGATGTGGTCTTATGTCAATGGGGTAGGCTTAGAGAGACTGAAGACACATCATTTTGAATGTTCTTTCTGTTTGCTATTTGCAGTTAAGACATAAGCTCTCAACTGACTGCTACAGCCCCCATGCCTGTCTGATGCCATGCTTCCTGGCTGTGATAAACCCATCCTTCTGTAAGTTACCTCAGTCATGGTGTCTCATCACAGCAACAGAAAAGTAACTAAGACACAAACCTAAGCTAAAGCTGACCTCGATTTAAAGAAAATTTGCTTTGCATTTTTTTTTCTTTTTTTGGTGACAGGGTCTCCTTGTATAGCACCAGATATTCTCAAATTCTCCATATAGACCAGGCTGACCTCAGTCATACAGAGATTGACCTGCCTGAGTATTGGGGTTAAATATATGCATAACCAGGCCTGCTTAACAAAATTGTACTTTCAAGGATATAAGTATATTTACTGTGCACACTTTGCTGTGACTGACTTGTAGGGTGCAATTCTAAGGATCAGTTTAAGCCTCACTGACCAAAAAGCAGAATCCCTGGAAACAGTAAAAGCCCCTGCTTTCTGAGAAGTGTCAAAATCATGACTTCTCATTTACTATTATTTAAATGGGATATTGTAGATTAGATAGATGCATAAGTGTTTGAAGATAAATCTTTTGACAAGTCCCAAGTGGGTCAAGGTGACACAAAGATGCTCTGAGGATTTGGAAATTAAAATGTCACAAAGGAGTGAACTCAGTTTTCAAAACTCATCACATTGTATAGTTTTAAATATGTGCAGTTTATTGTGAATAAAATATCTTTAAATAAAATTGTTCCAATGGATTTCTGGCATAAGGTTGGCTATGAGATAAAGTATGTAGACTGTCACTTATTTACTCTCTATAAATTATAATTTATACTTTGTGTATAATGACTTACCAATAGCATAGACCCTTGGTGGATAGGAAGTCTGGTCACACAGAGATACTGGCTGAATTGTATTTTTCACTTATTTTTAATGATAAGCACATGGTTATGGCTCAGGGTCCCTTGGGTGAATGTATGTATGCATGTGTGGGGTGTGTAAATTGATTATAGCAGGGAAGGAAGAGAACTGGAATTTCACTGTTAATTGTGTACACAAGAGCATATATAAACATACACATATACCCTGGGAATGTATGTATTTAATCTTGAGTCTACATTGGTCTTCCATAAAGATCTGGGAGTGCCTGTGCCCTAGTTAGGTGACTATTGCTGTGATGAAACATTGTGGCCAAAGTACTTGGCAAGGGAAAGTTTTATTTGACTTATGCTCCATATCACTGTTCATCACTGGGGAAGTCAGGACAGGAACTCAAACAGGGCAGGGACCTGGAGTCAGGAGCTGATGCAGAGGCCATGGTGCTATTTACTGGCTTGCTCCTCATGGCTTGATGAGAGGGGTTAGATGCGTGGAGTGTGCTAATACTTTCCTCTCCTGATTTCAGTGAAGAGATATTCCTCATCGAAACCACCTGAGGAAGCCACTTCCATGCCCATGTCCAAAGCAGTGTATTTTCACATTCTCACATGAGAGGTAAGCATTGGTAGGTTTACCCCAGTGAGATGTGCAGGTAGCTATTGACAGATGACTACCTTCATCCTTATGTGGCTTAGCATAGCACTGCACTTGTGATGTGGTCCTTAAATGAGTTTTGAGTTCCAATGACTATAGTCATGTGCAGCTATAAGGCTCAACACAATGGAAACAGTACAGAGATAGCCACAGGTACACAGCCCCAACCACTGGGTATCCACAGCCAACTTGCTTATGTTCCCAGCCCTCCGCACATCCTCAAGCCTCTAGCTACTAACATGCTGGTGTCTTTTTCTCTCATTTCATCATTTCATAAATTATGCAAATGTATCTTACAGCAAAGAACCCTTTGGTTTTGGCATTTGTTCAGTCAGCAACTCTCTGGGGTTCTCTCTTGGTATTTCAAACTTATTCTTTTTTTATTGCTGGATAGCGTTCTTTGCAATGGAGGGCAGCAGATCCCCTGGAACTGGAGTTATAAACAATTTTCAGTTACCATATGGGTCCTGGGGATCGAACCCAGGTTCTCTGGAAGAGCAGCCAGTGCTCTTAACTGCTACATCATCTCTCTCCAGCCCCAGATGTCAAGTCCTTTTTGTATTTATTAGGCACTCAATTTACAAATACCTCTTTCTAGTATATAGCTTGTCATTCTACATTTGCATGCAATCTTTCATGCATCAAACATTTCTCATTTCTAGAGTGTGCTTACTATTTTTAGCAACAATTGAATTTGGGAGGACAAGTCTAGGGGATTATTTCTTAGTGTGAGACAGATTCCCTGCTCTCTACAAACACTCATAGCTTGATTATAGGTTTAAATATTTGTTGTCTGAGAAGAGATATTCCCATTCGGCCTGTGCATGCCCATGGTTCCATCTTCAGTTATGAGAAGGGCTATTCTTTGTCCTGGACAGTTTCTGAACTGTTAAAATCTCAGGGTATGGGGAGCCTGCTGCTAGTTTCTACTGGGGTAACTATTTCAGTTCAGGGATCCGAGTGTCCCCTTCCAACAATGGCCCATTTGTGACTGGAGCCATGAGGTAAAACCTCACATTGGGCAGACACCTTCTCCCCCCTTAACCACCCCCCCCCTCACACACACACACTTTCCTCCTCAATATCACTTTAGATATTCGGTTTATTCACATTTCCAAAAACATTTAGAAATAATTGGGTCCATCCCTCTAAAATCTTGGAGGAATGTTTATGAAGTGCTGGGGATGGGACCCCAGGATTCAATCATGGCAGGTAAATACTCTGTTACTGAGCATCTATGAATCCAAAGTGGGGTTTTCACAGTGGTCACATTAAGCTGAGAGTTGGGGTCTTTTAGTTGTTTGAGTCCTCTGGAGAGCACAGAGGCATTCCTCTGTGTTTTCATCCTCTTCTTCCAACAGCATTTTACAGGTCCCAGTTTAAAAAAAAAAAATCACATTTCCCTAGAGTAACAAAGGTTGATCTGAATGACTGTGAATGTCACATGTTTGCTGTTCATTGTTCAGGGAAACACAACAGCATTTTGTTTACTCATCCAGCCCCTAATGAATCCAGCAAACAGGCTAACTGGTTTCAGGAGTTTATCTGCTAATCCTTTCCAAGTTCTGTTAGATCACCATGTGTCCTGTAAATAGAGGCAGGCTCATGGCCTTCTTCCCATTTAGATACTGGTTACTGCTTTTCCTTGCCATTAAATGACCAGCCTCCAGCAACCAGTTTGGAAAACACTGGAACTCATTCAGGTGGGGAAGGCCAGTGATCCATTGCTCAGTTCCCTTTGGGTTGTATCTGTTTTGGGGGACCCATCACTCAGTACCCTTTGTACTATGTGTATTCATGGGGTTCCATCATTTAGTCCCTGTGTGTACTGTGTCTGTTTTGGGTACCCACCACTGAGTTCTTCCATGCATTGTGTCTGTTCTAGGTAGGGATTGCTCACTCAGTCCCCAGTGTGCTACATCTGTTCATAGGGACATCTCTGTTCACATACTGTCCTATACATGCTGTGACTACAAGCTGAGGAAAAGCACCTCAACTCTTGCCTTACTGAGAACTACTCATAAGAAGGTTACTGAGGTAGGTTCCATGGTGACCCCAGTATCCACACATCCACCTTTCCTCCCTAATTGATGAATGTGACCTTGCTTGGAACACAATGGTCTTTGCAGATAGAACTTAAGATCCTGAGGTTCAGAATTATTCTAGCCTGTCTGGATGGACCCTATGTGAAACAATGGCATCATTATCAGAGGTAGGAGGTGGCATAGACCTACAGTGTTGGTGATGTGGGCACAGCCTGGGAAATTTTGGGCACCTTCTAGAAGATGAAAAGGATGGGGGTGGAGGCTCTGCCTGATACCTCACTTTGGTCTTCTGGCATTCAGAAACCTGAGAAAATCTGCTTCTCTTGTTTTCTGTCCCTAAACTGGCACTGGCAATATCCCTAGCAAACTGGCTTGGGTGAATCAGTCAAAAGCTTCTTGCTCATTATTTGATACTATCATACCATTTTACCTCCTTAATTGCTAGTATCATGGGTTATTCTGAAATGATGAATCAATCAGTAATTCTTGGAAGAAAACTGTTAGATCACATTGTATAATGTATGTTTAATTGAACTCTCTGTCATAAGATGTCCATAATAGTTTGTGTCTCTGTTCACAAACAATATTTCTCTATATTTTCCTTTATGATGTCTTTGCATTTTGATAAAAATAAGAGTCTCATAGACTGTCAAATGCTCTCACTTTAGTCTCTGAAGGAGATGATGCAGCTAGTTTTAAATTTCCCTTGAAGAGACTTGTTTTTAATTATTAAAATGCTATTTTCCTGTAGGAACCCACATATTTCCACTTAAATTGATAACTATTATGAATATGTATGTTTGTGACTATTGCGGGAAACAAACCAAAGATGTACATTCATGATCATGCAGCCTTATGAACAAAGACCTGCTTGGGTCTGCTCTGAATAGATGCGTACACTCTTTGGATGCACTCTTTGTGGATACACACACTGGATCCACTCTCAGTGGATCTGTACACTGTACACTGTGCTGAGACCTCCTCTTGTTTTAAAAGTCCAGCAAGACAACTGTACAAAACTATTTCTGCCAGACTAATTTTTTAAATTTAAGGTTGGATATTAAAACTTAAAGATTTAGTAAACTAGTTGAACAATAATTTCCCATCTGTCTCTGCTTCAGAGTACTTGCCAGCTGGGGGAAAGAAAAAGAAAGGGAGAAAGAGTATGGTAGACAGAGAAAAATATAAAATGGTAGAGGAGGGGGATTCTAGAATGAGCTTTAAAATTTATTAAATAAGAAAAATAGTGAAGAGTTTAAAACACAGTATTATTTGTGTAAATTGGGGATTGAGGTGATAAGAGCATATGTAGATATATAGATAGACTTTTTCTCAACAAATAGAATTAACCATAAAAAATTTAAATGCTTATCTATATGGGGAAGGAGAAATAAGAAGATTGACATTTTAAAAGTAATTTTTGTTTATGCAGCTTTGGCTGGAGAACAATGGGAATTAGCAAATATTTGATTTTACTACAAAAATGTGTTTTCTGAGCATTCATGAGCATTAAGAAATAAAATCAAGCAAGAAACTCTAATTGTGAATCCAGAGCCTAACTGTTTCTAAGATCCTAAAATACAGTAATTCAGCTCTGAGACATCAAGTAAGTAAAACACACCCCAAAGCAAACCAGGTTGTCTGTAGTAGGGTGCATACACTGAGGCTGGCTTTGCTGCTAGGTGAACTCTTCTGTGCTTTGAGACAGATATACCAGGAACGTCCCTCTGCCACCACTACTCCTCCTGTCTTTGTAGGGAGGGACTTGATACTTTGAGCTATGAGGAAACAGCCAGCATGGGAACACTGGGGTCTCTATCTCTAGTGTGACTTTCCACTCAGAAACAGGGGGCCTTGGCCACAGGACTGACTGCAGGTACTACAGAGATTATCAGGACCCCAGGCAGGCAGATCTTTCAGGGTTTAGCTTAAAAAAGATTCCCAAAGGCAGAGGCTCCAGCAGACTATGGGCTGCATAGACCAGACATCACCAGATGTGTCTAATCATATGAGTTCTACACTATACAAATACAAGCTAATCACTTTGGGGCAGATGTCCTCAGTGGGGATGCAGAGGGACACAGCTGTGAGTGAAGACACACTGGATTCCACTGAGTAGAGACCACAGATGCAGATAAACATGGTAAGATGCACAGCCCAGGCCTCCTGTGTTGTTATTCAAGAAAAAGTAGCCAGTTCCAGCATCAGTAGCTCTCAGGTTGAAGATGCTACAAGCACCTAATCTGGAATTATGGTAAACACAAAAAGGTCTACCTGGTCAGACCTGTAAACTTCATCACTATACAGCTACATGGCACACTCATGTCAGGAGGTCCTAAGGAAGGGTATGGGAATGATGGAGTTGGAATGCTTTTCATCTGTAGCCCCCACCTGCAGCCCCTACCTCCAACCCCACCTGCAGCCCTTACATGCAGCCTCCACCTCCGGTCCCCCCCCCCCCCCGCCCTGCAACTTCTACCTGTGACCATCAAGTACCATGCCCCTGACAGAGGGGCACACTTGTAGATATGAAGCTCTTTTACCAAAAAAAGAGCCACAAACAAGCCTCTGAACCCCAATCACAGTTTAAACATCTGCCCTCAAACTCTATACACCTGTAATCAACAGAATGAAAACTCTTTAGGACAATCCTCCCTTCTCAAGAATATGGAGAAATAAAAAAAGTACTATAAGAGGTTTGCAAGTTACATCGAACAATCACAGTCACCAAGCAGGGGAGCAATAGTAATAATTTAGTGCATACAGACATTGGAATGATAGAGAAAAAAGACTCATATAGTCTGGGTCATGTGTTCTGGGTCGCAAGGATAGATTAGGAAGGGGTCGTTGTCCTGTGGGACACAATGTAAGGATAGCATTATGGGATGAGTGTATCTCTGATCCCAGAGCCTGCCCAATATCAATTTATTTCATATCCCAGAGCCTGATGTATGCATCAACTTATCTCAGTCTTATGGAGTTCCCACGAGGCAAGTGACGGGATTCCTCTACCAGAGGTGGAAATCAGGGAGGTACTGAGCTTCACACTGCCCAACCCCAGGTCCTACCCCTAGCTTAATGCTCCCAGCTCCTGTACCAAGAAGGGTTATGTCCCATCAGATACCCAAGAAGGAGGATGGTGAATTGTGCATTTCAGACCAAGAACTATAGAGCCAGGTGAGGGGCAGGGATGTACCACACAGGAATCATCTTCAGTAACCCAAGTGGGCAGGCATGGAAGCTGGTGGGGACAGGCAAAACCAGGCCATGTGGTTTGTAGCGGCTCCACAGGATTAGGGGCAGAAACAGGGGAAGAGTTAGAGGATAGGACTTTGAGAAGCAACAGGAAGGATTGCACTCAAATGTGACCAAGGGATTATATCCTGGAAAGGAATGGCATAATTCAAGTTGATTGCAACAGGGGAAGGAAGCGGGTGAAGTGAGGTCCATCATCCTGACGCTGAAGGAGATTGTGCAGCAGGAATGACTGCTGTTCTGAGTATACCGCTGGGAACAGGAGCGGAATGAAAAGTCAAACCCGCTGTCCCAGACCTGGGCGAATAATTATATTTTTGACAAGAAACTGAATAGTTTGGAAAGATAACAGTAAAGTTGAAATAGACTAAAAACTAATTTGAAAAGTTTGTTGTCATGAAATTGCCTGCAAGAAAGGGCACGTAGCCAGAGCCGCGGGGGCAAAAAATGAAAGAAGGCTGCCACGTTCTTTCTAATGCATTCTTAGTCCCAGCAGAGGCAGAGAGCGCCAGCAACTAAAAAAACTGTTCCAGGTCATAGGGTGTGAGCTATTATACAATTAGTTTTATTTTCCTTTCTAGATGACTCTCCATCAGGCAAAACATGTATTTATGCAGACAGTTTGCGGAAACACACAAACACAATTACAGCTTCCAGTTGAGGGCCCTTCATAGGCTTCAGTGAGCTGCTGTATCTATTTATGTAATTTATCCTGACACACACCCTGTTATTAGAATCCCACCTCACCCATAATGAGACAGATCATCAGAGAATTAGGGAGTATCTCACAGGCATGTGGAAAGCTAAGAGCAAAGCAGGAGTTGAAACTGGGGCCATTGTAGAATGTCGCACCATAGGAAGCATGACTGGTGCCCTTGCCACCTTCACTAGGGTGCGCTAGGCAAAGTGCACTTCCCACACTGGCCAAAGGTAGACAGACTGTGTGCACAAAGCAGGCAGAGAAGTGGAAACAAGCCCACTACAATCCTAAGTCATTTTCATTTTCATGAGAGGAGGCAACTTAGACCTTCAAACTCTGACACCGGGTAGTTAGAACTTGCTGGAAAGAGGAATATGTGCTGATCCTGCCCGGGTTATTATTATTAAATTCTAGCAGGCTGCCTTCATAAACAGTCTTCTAACTTCAAGAACATGGAGAAATTAGAGCATTAATTGACTGGAGGAAGAAAGGGCCGAGTTAGCACGCCGTGTGCTTGCACATAATGACTCTTTAGCAAAGAAGCTGGGCTGCGAAGCATCAAAGAACCTGCGAGATGCACACTCATCTGCAGAAAGGTGGAGTGCTCTTAATACAATTCAAGTCATGTGTAGCCTGGGCTATTATGATCCCACATCTCATTTCTGAAGGGATTAAGCAGACATCAAAGAACCATGAGTACCATGAAGGGGAAGAAAAGCATCTCCCAAAGCCACCACCCCAGGCCAGTTTCAGCCACCCCACTCTGCTCTTACCTCATGGTCATGCTGTCCAGTGACCATCCTCATGTCCACCAACATGGTCACCCACCTGTGTGTCCCACTGAGTCACCCATTCTCACAATTACACTGTGCAGTGACCAATATACGCCAGCCTCTCCCATGTCCTCCAACATGGTCGCCTACCCATGTGTGTCTCACATAGTCTTGTGGTCTCATATCCACTTCAGGACCATTTTGTTCCATCCAGACAAAGTGAGGAAATAGCAGGAGACTTTTCCTCCTGACACAAATTTAATGCAGTAAAGGTTTTAATGAAATAAATATTAATTTTATTGATACGGTGAACAGCTGAAGCAGAGAAATAGGATGTGCAACAACAATAAAGAAATAAGAGATGCCTAGATTTTGCCCTCAGGGAACCTGTTTGAAGATATTTTCAGAGGAAGTGGACACAAGGTGCTGAGTGAGAATCATGCCGTAAAGGGACTATGACGCCAGTCAGTGCCTCATTTGCAGCACCGCTTCCATGGAAACCACAGGTCAAGGTTCAGAGAAGACAGGCGCTCAGAGTGTACACTGGGCCCTGGCCTTTAGAGAATGGTTTCTACCCTATCATGGTGTTCTGCTTAGAGTCCTTGTGTTTCTGGCATGGCACTGTCCACTACAGCTGCCTCAGGAGTGGATGGGCATTCAAAATGCACTGCCAGGTTCCTCCTGCCTGGAGTGCCGTAATGGTGAAGAGACAGAGGGGCTCAGCTGTTCCTCACCCATCCTGGACATGGGTGTCTCCAGAGGTGTCCTTGCTCTCTTTCTGCAGAGGCTGAAAGAACATTTTAAAGCCAGTTCCTCTGGAAGCTGTTTTATGTTCCATATTAGGGAACTCACTGAGGATGAAACCAGAAAGAAAGGAAGGAAGAAGAGCCAAGGGAAGAAAGAATCCCAGTGGATGCCAGTGGAGCCTCAGATGGCTGGTGAGAGGGGAGCTATTTGTAACTGACCTTAATAACCCAGGCAGAATTTAAAAGTCCTGTGGAAGGGCTGCGCAGATGTCTCAGCAAGTAAGCACCTGCTGTGAAAATGTCAAGAGTAGAATTTGAATCCGCAGAACCAACATAAATGGGTGGACATGGTAGATCATCTATAAATTCAGCTTCAGGAGCCAGAAACAGGGGATCCCCGAAGCACGTTGGTTAGTGAGACAAACTGTATCAGTGAGCTCCGCATTTGACTGATTGACCCTGACTCAATGAGTAAGTTGGAATAGGTCTCCTCCACAAGCACATGTGTATACATGTGCACACACACCCCAACACATTGGAGTGTACACACACACACACATGAAAAAAGGAAAAGGGTTTGGGAGTAAAAGTGTTAAGAATGAAGCTGCTAGTCTGGAGAGGGAGAATACAGAGAAGCAAAGAGAGCAGAGTGTCTGTGGATGGGCTGACCCTCAAAAGTCTAAGAGGATGGAACTCAAGACTGTCTTTGGACCACTGGGGTCCCCATGACTTTTTCCAGGCAGGTGGAAGAGAGGGAGAGGGGAGGGAACCCCCCACAAACGACAGGAAGATGTTTAACACAAGTATTTAAAGATGCTTTTTGGGAGGACAGAGAAGAAAGTGTAAGCCTGTGAAACACAAGTTGCTTCCTGCAAGGGGAGGAGGACTGCTGTGGGATTTACTAATGAAGGCATTAACAGAAGTCAATGGCTGGCAGGGGCTGCTAAATGCTTCTATTTCTAAAATGTGACTGTGGTGCAATCAAGAAGGGGGTCAGGCAGGAATGTCTGTGTATCTGAAACCTAGCAGGTGTCATCCACAACCTTCCGAGTCCTCAACAATGGTAGCTGTCCCAGGACAAATGCTGGCCAGGTGCCTACTCCAGCAAGGGGGACTTAGCATAGAGACAGTCTCTACACAATGTTCCTTATATCATATTTCCAAAACGCATTGCTTGCATCCCTTTCTCAAATCTTCACTAGTTTTTAAAGCACTAAATTGAATTCTATGTTAAAGGAGGAGCAAGTGCACATTGATCAGTCCCCTCCCCTATGACAGAGCAAGAGACAAGGTGAGGACCAAGTACAGCAGTCAAAAGCCTGTCGGCCACAGGGTGTAGTGCTCACTGCCTGCACAGAGCAGGAGGGCATGGCAGAGTCTGTGCTTCATTCTCCCTCCCTCCCAGCACCGAGCTCTGCACAGCAGAAGCAGCAGAAGGCAACATTTAAAGAACCTGCAATGCATTAACTCCAGATCATGTCTCCAAATAAGAGTGTGGGGGTCCTGATCTTCAAACTAGTGGTGTTAAGATGGTAAAAATCAGAAGAATTTTAAAAGTTAAAATTGCATGGACTGATCCTGAAAAAGAGGTGAGACGTAATTTCCTTGCTTTTAAAACACTTGAACCCAAACCAGAAAATTTGCTGCATGCTGCTGCAGGCTCCCCACACCTATATTAGACTATTCAACAAGCCCTTGGTTGACTTGACTGAGTTCATATACAACCCGAGCTTCCAGGATGCCCAAGATCTGGGAAGTGGATGTTTTCTGATTCTAGCTCTTTATAACCAGGGCTTCTTGATTCCCAGGTGAGCCTCCTCTACTTTGACATTCTGTTGCTGTGATAAGATCACGAGGAATAAAGGATTTATTCCAGCATATGTGGTGTCCATCCAGGTCATAATCTGTCAATGAGAGGAGTCAGAGCAGGAACTGAAGCAGAAACCACAGAAGGATGCTGTTTACAGGTTGCTTCCCATGGTTTACTTAGTGACGTTCTTATAAAGCCCAGGACCACCTGCCTAGGTATGGCATCATCTACAGTGAGCTGGATCCTCCCACATCAATCAGCAATCAAGAAAATGCCCCACAGACAAGTCCTCAGGCCAGTCAGTCCAGGGAACTCCTCAATGGAGCTTCTCTCTTCCCAGGTGACTCTGGGTTGTATGAAGTTGACAAAAAAACAAAAAACAAAATAAAAAAAAAAACTTCCACGGCCTGAAATCGGAAACCAAAATTATTTTAAATATTTGGATATTTTAGAATAAATTTTAGAATAAAAATTTTGTTTTGGAACTTACATAACCCTGAAACCAAGCTTTCTAACAGGAATGGGGATGGCACTTAGCAAAGGGACACTAGCCCTCTGCCATCTATGTCTTCCTTGAGGTCTAAGCTTCCGAGCTTTGAAATTTATGAAATGCAGATGTGATTCTGGCTGCCTGCCTGGCCATCCCATGAATATGCTCTGCCTGTCCATCCCATGCACATACTCTGCATCAT
The DNA here is from genome assembly GCF_007827085.1 of Peromyscus californicus insignis. Taxonomy (NCBI): domain Eukaryota; kingdom Metazoa; phylum Chordata; class Mammalia; order Rodentia; family Cricetidae; genus Peromyscus; species Peromyscus californicus. Next base: position 11,126,003 of record NW_026294534.1, read on the forward strand.
GGCTATAATTTATCTGAAGCAAAGTCATACTTTATACCCTCACCCCAGCCTCTCCCAACTCCACCCCTGGCCACTTCAGTCATGACCTAATGTAGCCCAGCTGAAGATCTTCCTGCCCAAGTGCTGGTCACTGCAAGGCACCCACTTGCTGATGCAGTTTAGGAAATGCTCAGCATTTGTGGATCCCTGGGGGACTTTGCCAGGAGTTCCTGATGCTGGGCTCTAAGCAGAGTTTCACGATTTGTGCTTTTGCAGTTCTCTTAGCTTTACTGAAAACACCATTTTGTTCTCTCTCTCTCTTCCCATTTTGCATTGGGGCATGCCCAGTCCAGCATTCCCATTTCTACAGATGGTGCAGTCCCACCTCCTTCTGCATCTTCCAATCATCTTTGCTGGAAAACAGGAAGTATTGATTTCTATCTTTTTCGGAGCTGGGGGTAAAGGCTGTCGGATGGTGAGATCTACAGCCATATCCCCCTTCCACCTCTCACCATAGAGGAGCTGACAACAGTCATAGACGCTGAGACGTTCCCCTCCCCAGGGAGGCCTCATCTCTCACACTCTTCCATGATGCCTTCTGCCCGTAGCTAAAGACTGGGGCAGCCCCTTCCCACCGTGGATTTTCTCCCTTGTAGTATCACTCCACATCAGGCTACTTTCTGTTTGATTCTATTTCCCTGTGGAACAGCTTGAGAGGTGGAGCTCACCTGGCCAACAGGTCAAAGAAATGGGTCACAATAAAAGCACCTGAGCTGAGTCACCAGAGAACCTACATGACCCAGCTCATTATTTCAGCTGAGAGATGGAACCGCTGTGGGAAGCTTCGGCTGGAGTCCATGCACATAGTGCTTCGTTGGCAGGATGTCTGTACCTGCACCGTTACTGCTGTTACGACATGTGATCCATTAGGGTGAGAACACAAGTAACATCCTAACCAATTTATCGTTTTGAGATAACAAAAGAATTTCACATTCTAAGGAGAACAGGAACCTGAAATAAAATTAATATATGTTCATGTAAAAAAAATGATAAAGGACAATGAGGCGAAAGATCTTTTAAGGAAAAAAACAAAAGTGTTCTCCCAAGTGTCAGGCCAGCATGTTTGTGTGCAGAATAATTATCCAGCATTTGCTTGATCCCTACAGCAACAAAAGCCCACTGCCTACTTGGTTCACTGAACAGGCTAGTCGGTGGCAGTCTCTGTCAGCTCCACTCAATAGCTGCTGCTGAAGTTCCAGTACACAATTATCTCCATCCTTGCTCCTCATGTATGACTTGGCCTCATTTCTGCTATGTCCCTGCTGAGGTCCATGCACCACCACCACTGTGCTATTAATGACACTGTAAGATATGAGCAGTCCTGGGATTTCTGAGTCTTTCAGCATTTAGGATTCTTGCTGGCATTTAGCGCCTTTAATAAATATTTTTTTCTCTCTCTAGTTTCCTCCTGTCCCTTCCTCTCTCCTTTCTTTTCTTTCCTTCCTTCCTTCCTTCCTTCCTTCCTTCCTTCCTTCCTTCCTTCCTTCCTGTGCACATGTCTGTGTATTCCTAGAGGTTGGGGGACAACTTGCAAGGGCTGGTTCTCTCTTTTCACTCTGTGGGTCATCAGGCTTAGCATTCTTCCAGCTGAGCCATCTCTCCAGCCCCAGCACATGTTTAAGAACAGCTCCTTCTGCTAAACTCCCCCAACATATTTTTCTCTATAGTCTCCAGGGAAGCATCTGTTTCTAGGAAGGAGCCACCTGTGATAGGTTTAAATAAAGCTTCTACAGGTTTTCAAAAGCCTACCTTGGGCCCTGCTGCTTTGCAATGAGGCACTGCGAATCTTCACAATTTAAACAAGAGGTGATACACCTTCACTCCCCAGTCGTCATCCTAGGTTCGGGAATCTGTCATTCTGGCAGGGCACATGCCTGGGTTTAGGAAACATGTGAGCTTCATGCTAACAGCCCAGGAAAGAGCGATTTTCTATATGACCTGCAAGCCTCCCTCTGTTCAGTGGCTACTCCCTCCCTCTAATCCCACCTGCTCCCATAGAAGATGAGGCATGCAGCCTGTAACACCAAGTACAGCAAAGCCCCGCAGCACAGGCAGAGGATCTGAGGCCACACGGCACCTTCTGTCCTATGTGACTCTCCTCTGTCAAGTGGGTGTAGGCATTGTTCTTATCGAGAGGAGGTGATTTCCTTGTCACTTTCTCTGGGTCACACTGGGCCTGGCCTTGCACCCACCACCTAAGCAGAGTTCCCTGGTTCCTGGGGCCTCAGCAATGGTCATTCTGCTTGGTTGCAGCAATGGTTGACGGAAGCAGGGGTGTTGGATATGGAACTTCCCTGGAATGATCCTTATTGGGAACTGGAAAGAGGTTTTTCTTTTATCTCACAGCAGTCCTTCCTGGGGAGTGTTTCCTCTAATTCACCCCATACTAAAACACAACTAGCCATAAAAAATAACATGTGACATGATTTGTGAAAATGCAGCTAGCTAAATCCTCTCTGTGTGGTGGACTGTAACTAAATGTTAGTTTAGTGACAAAGAGGAGGTCAAGAGATGACTCCCAGTATTTTACTCAAAGCAGTGAAAAAGCAGGGGGTGGGGCAGTTAACCTGTAAGCCCATGGCTATGTACGACATACAGCCACTGAGGCTGCCACCACAGTGGTCCCCCAGGAGCTTAAGTGAAAGGTAGGTCCTGTCTTTCTTCTGTTCTGCTGGCCAACAATATCTGCTGTAACACAATCCATGTTTTCTTTTAAATGGATGCCACCCACTGTAATAATTCAACAAGAATTCTGGTATTATGAAACTTTAAAATGATTTAGATATAGCAAAATTACCTTAAGGATTGCACCTGACTTTTGAAATTTTCCTTAGAGCCTGTTACTTCCTTAAGGGGAAATATCAGCATTCTCCACATAGATAGATAGTGAGGCATGTGATAGATTAGATAGATACTGATGGATAGACATACATATATATATATATGTGTGTGTGTGTGTGTGTGTGTGTGTGTGTGTGTGTGTGTGTGTGTAGAGAAAGAGATGATAGTATATATAGATATATAGAGAGATGATAGTAGATAGTATGTAGATGGATGGATGCAGATGGACAGACTGACAATGGACAGACTGATAGATATACAGACAGGTCCTAGCTAGCTGATGGATAGACGGGTAGATGATGATGTGGAAGATGGTGCCCATCCATGCCGATCCTGTGATACCTGCATGATGACAGAAGTCTAGGCAGACAACCTGTTTACAAGATTCCCTGCTTGTGTTGTCGCTGAGTCTGAGTGCCTTCAGCTCTAGACTACTCCATGCCTCTGCTCTCAATCCTTGCCTGGTTCCCTCTGAAGCACTGGTGTTCCAGGATGTTGCCAGGCCCTCCAAAGCTCCTCAGTCCACTTTGTTAGAGGCAATCTTCCACTGAGACTCAGTTACTTAAACACACTCTGGGGATGGTGAGGACATAAAAGAGAGGGGAGGTTGTTGCAGAGACAAGAAGGAATGCATGTGGAAGAAACTCATATATTCCAAACCTCTGAGGGTCCAAAGTTCAGGTCCCTGTTCGGGAGCCAGATATAGCGGACTATGGTGGGTGGTCCAGCCCCCTTGATAACCCTCTCCCAGGATCCAGGAAGAATCTACGACCAGCTGAATATCTAATCTTTGATGATAATAAATGAAACTCTTTAGTCCATACACTTTATTCTTCTGAGTCAGTTCTCTCTTTACACAGCTCCTTTTCTGCTCTCATGCTTAGCTTTTCTCTGTCCCTTCTTGTCCTGTCCTCTCATAGCCCTAACTAAGCTCTTCTGCTATCGATCTCATCTTCATCCTCAGTTCCTTCATTCATGCTTGTTCCTTCCTTTCCTATTCTCCTGACCTAACCTAATCCCTACCACCTACAAAAACTCTGCCTTGTTCGTTCTTTCTTCTCCAGCTACACGACTCTGCTTGACAATAGGAATTCTGCCTCAACCATCCTTCACTTGGTATGCAAAAAAATCCTTGTTCTGAGTCAATTTCTCTCGGATGTCATTTGGCCTGTCAGAGAAGGAAGTGGCAAAGCTATGCACCTAGGAGACAGGTGCTTGGCCTAGGAGCCAGGTTGTGTCTCTGAAAGGATGTTTTACACTAATTCAGGGGCCTCAGGTACCTAGTGGTTGGTCTGGCTAGGTCGCTTGTCCTTGGATGCTTTGGAGCTGGCAAGGGAATTGTGGGGATGCTTTGGTGACAGCTGTGTCTGAAGTCACTGCAACTGTGTTAGGGTGTCTCTGTGGCTCAATCAAGCCAATTTTCAGGTGGGATGCTGGGACATCTCATGACTACTAGAGTGTCCTGTTGTAGATTATTTTAAGATGTGTTACATTTGTTTATGCTGTGGAACATTTGTTTAATGATGCAAAGGTGTGTTGCATTCTTTTATGTTGCATTTGTTTAACTCGGTGAAGCTGTGTTACTGTGCCTGTCTAAAACACCTGATGGTCTAATAAAGAGCTGAACAGCCAATAAATAGCAAGGCAGGAAAAAGGATATGTGGAGCTTGTAGGCAGAGAGAATAAATAGAAGGAGAAATCTGTGAGGAGGAGAAAAAGAGCAAGAGAAAAAGGAGGGGAGAATGCAAGGGACCAGCCACCCAGCTATACAACCAGCAACAGAGTAAGAAAAAAACATGTACAGAAATAGATAAATGTAAAAGTCCAGAGACAAAAGATAGGTGGACTAATTTAAGGAAAACTGGCTAGAAATAAGCCAGATATTTATAAGTAATAATAAGCCTCCATGTGTGATTTGTTTGGGAGCAGGTATTAGGCCTCCAAAGAGTAAGTGTAAAACAAAAACAACAAAAACAAAAAACAAACAAACAAAAAACAACAAAAAGCAGTGTCCTGTATCTGCTGTATCTTCTATGTCAGGTATGAAGCTCCAGGAAGATTCTGAGAAGACTGTCAAGGAAATGCAGATGCCATCTGCCTCTGAGGACATTCCCTGCTCAATCAGAAAAGTAAAGATGTATGGGGGACACTCTCCCAATTCCATCTGATGGGGTCATATGTTTTCTAATAAAATGAAGAAAAGAAGGGGCAGGAAATATGCTCCCAATTAAAAATAGAAATGCAAATATCGTCTATAGCTGGGGTTTGTTTTGTTGGGTTCTTAAAGTCACTTGAGTTTTTAACAGCAAACCTGCCAAGCAGATGTTGTTGCTACGATCTCTCCATCTTGTTATTAAAAGGAGGGGTGTATGATACAGAGATAAAATGACTTCACTTAAGTCACACTGTTAAGGGGCAGAACTAGCGCCCAGTATGGCACAGCTTAGCGCCTGTGTCCTTGGCTCTGAGTCAGCTAACGCCATGCAGAATCAACATCTGGAAAATTGAATCGTACTCGAATACCAGTGGTATATGATTTCTGATAACTCATGAGCAGCTGAGCGACACAGTGAGTGACTTGTGTATTATCCTCAATTATCAGCTTAGCATAGCATCCTGGAACACTGTCTCTCGGGCCTGTGACACAGCTCAGTGGGTGGAGGTGGCTACTACCCAACATGATGACCTGAGTTTCATCCCTAGGACCTGCATGGTAGAATGAGGGTGATACCTATGAGCTGTCCTCTGACCTCCACACATGTCCTGTGGCACAAGAGTACACCCAAGTGCATACACATACCAAATAAATAAATAAGTGTAATAAATTTTTTAAAAAGAAATGCAAGTTTCTCTAAAAAGCCTACTTTTCCTATATTCTCTCAGTGTTCTAAATTTTCAAAGCTACATAATTTTTTAAACCTGTGAATGATTGATTTATCAGGCGATGATGCATTGTACTGAAGGGTCCACTCCTTGAACACTGTCTTTCTTGTTTCCATGATGTCTCAAGGTGTAGCTATTAACAGACTATTGACATTGTTAACAGAGTAAGAATTAAAGGTATTTACAACTAATATTGCCTGGTCATCAAGCTGAACACAGCGGGGGTACTCATGTTTCATTTGAGAATACTCAGACCCTAACAGTCAGAGATGTGCCCTCCACCTCAAGGTTCACCTCTGCTCAAAAGCTCAACCTTGTAATGCTGTCTTCAAACTGAAGGAGCAAGTCCTCTGCAGCCTCTCCTGGTGGGAAGCATTTGGTATTTCCCTGACGCTCTTAGACTCCACCCAAGGTTGTAGTAACTATAAGTCATATGGAAAATATTATACCTCAGCTGTGCATTCTTGAGAAAGTAAACACCTATGTAGAAGATCCATTCAAGGTCATATCTAGAAATTTAAAAGTCACGGTCAGTAAGTGGTCTGCAGTTATCGCGGCATCCCAGGATTGGACTATGAATGGGAGAAGAATCTCTCTACTTTTGTTGTAGTTTTTTAATGATAAAGAGTCATTAAGTCCCCACCCTATCCTATGCTTCCCACAAGGGAAATCTATTTCCTACCTTATAGTTAAGGATACCAAGTCAGGCCACTTCCCCCATAGGACATGTTCACATTCTGACTACCTCCTCTTACATGGAAAAAATGGAGTTTTCCAAGACATGTTCACTCATGTGCACTTGCAATGTGTATCCTCTGCACTTCCTGTCTGGGGTTGGTGGGTCCTTCTGCATTATCTATTTCTCTGACTTGATCTACACAACTTCTTGAAACATTTTTAAAACTAGCAACTATTTTTATGGCATATAGTTGAAATTAAGAGCAGACTTCAAGGCACACACGTCTATGGTGTCATACATCTTTTGTAGTCTTTAGTCAAATTTTAAAAGGTCTTATTAGTGAGGTAACCCAAACCCAGAAGGACAAACATGGTATGTACTCACTCATAAATGGATTCTAGATATAAAGCAAAGAACAATCAGACTGCAACCCACAAAACCATGGAGGCTATATATATAGCATGGGGGACCCTAGGATGACTGTGGCTTATAATAAGTTTTGGTTTTACTCAATTACTGAACAAGCCTCAATGAAACATTTCACTATTAAGATAAGAATTTATACTGTATCAAGCTGATAATAGAAAAATAAATAAATTAATTTAAAAAAATAAAATTAAAATTAAAAATTAAAAAAAAAAGAACTAGGTATTGGGGTGAACAGTGAATAATCAGAGAAACAGAACAAGCCACATCCAACCTCACCTTGTCAACTTCTCAGCTAATCTCGTTTCCTCAAACTGGAAGCCTCTGAATCTTCATCTGAATGGATCTCAGCTGAACTGCTACTAAAAGCTAAAAGCTTAAAAAGGCTCTAGTTCCTGATCCTCACACCTTATATACCTTCTGTTTTCTGCCATCACTTCCTGGGATTAAAGGTGTGTGTCACCATGCCTGGCTGTTTCTAGTGTGGCTTTGAACTCACAGAGATCCAGATGGTTCTCTGCCTCTGGAATGCTAGGATTAGAGGCGTGTGCTATCACTGCTTAATCTCTATGTTTAATATTGTGGCTGTTCTGTTCTCTGACCCCCAGATAAGTTTATTTGTGTGTACAATATATCAACCACATTTCCCTATTTTGTTTAAAATAAAAAACAGTTATAACAAATACAAGAAAAAGTATATACAATAAGTATATACAGTATAAACAGTCAAGAACTGCTTAAAAATGACTGGCCTTTTTCCCCTTGACCTCCAGGCATGCTTTATTTATTGACATACAAATAAAATATCACCACATTTCAGCACAAATAAAATATCACCACAATAGACAATAAGTGGAGAATCTCAAATAGGAGCAGGTCAATGAGATCTAACAGGTTCAGAGTCAAGTGGTCAGAGGCCACAGGGCCAGCCACCCCTCGGGCAGGAGAAAGTCACATGCTGTTAGGATTCAGGAGCCATCGGCAACACCATCAGTTCTTTATGACTACCAAAGTTCTAGCACCGTTCATCAACACAGAAAATAATAGACACTCATCACAAATACATGGGTTAGCTCACAAGTATCCTCAAAAATACAAATCATAGCAAGACAAATATATTGTTCATTTTACTTTCAATTTTGCAATATCAGATATAGTAAGGAAAAGTTTCAGAAATAATGATCAAAAGGATATTGCCAAGAGATCCACAAGTCTACCCATGTTTCACAACTAAGGTTTTTATTTCCTGTTGTTTTATATTTTGACATGATAATGCCATGCCATGAAGGTTTCAGAGATAGGCCATTTAGGCAGGGCTCTAAACCAGTTACAGAGCACTAATTTCATTCATGAGCAATGTTCCAACATGCTTGTTTCATTTATCTCTGTCATGTACAGAATGGTCTCTTCACTCTTAGAAGCCTTCCATTTAAACACTATGGTGATTCAGGCCTACCTTGGTACACGGCCTTAAACCCCGGTGAGCCAATGCTGTCATCTGACTGCAGGTGGAGCCACATCTGATTGCTCATGCTCACGATGAGGTCAGGAACACTGGAGCCTGTGAGCCTGCACAGGAGGGAAAGGATCAGACTTTTACCACTGGCTACAAATACACTGACTTTTCTTCAGAGCAGGGTCTTGCTACTGGAACAGTCAACACACACACACACACACACACACACACACACACACACACACACACACACACACCTCTGTAGCAGATTCTCTTTCAAAACTCTGTAACAACTTGCCACTCATATAAATATTTAAATATTATCATCACTGGCATTTTTGGGTAACTATCCAATCACTGTAAACATATATATATATATATATATATATATATATATATATATATATATATATATATTTTATTTTAAAAAATCAGCTAGAGGGGACTGGAGATATTGCTCAGTGGTTATTGATCTTACAGAAGGCCAAGGTTCAGTTCCAAGTACCCACATGGTAGCTCAAAACCATCTGAAACTCCAATTCCAGAGGACCTGGTAGTCTCTTCTGGCACACATGTGGTGCACACATATACACACAAGAAAAACAATCATATACATAAAATAAAATAAACAAACTTAAAAAAAGGCCATCCCATTATTGGAACTGACGTGCTCCCTAGGGACAATATTTACAGGGATAAATCTATACAAACCTGAAAAAGTAAAGAGCCAGCTGTGCTCCGTGGCAGGGAGATGAACCCTGTGGCTCACTAGTTTCTTGTAGGACACCATCAAAGGCAAACCTCTGCAAGGTGAGAAACCCTACCGACTCATTACTCCATCTAGTCTAGAATTATGTACCTTGCACACAAAATCTCTTTTAAGATGTATTAAAGGTAATCACACATTTTAATGATATTGAAAAGAACAGTGTATGTAGTTGAAATAGATGTTACAGAGCTTAATGAACATCCAGGTCAAACTACCAGGCAGTTTCCAAGAAGCATTCAGCGTGCATTCACAAACCAGTCACATCGCCTGCGCTGTCAGCCAGTGAAAAGAAACACCAAATCCATTGACTGAACTCACCAGGCCGACAGAATAGCATGTTGAAACAGGAAAAGTACAGGAAAGAAATCAATTCAACCAAAACAAATGTCCCTAATCAAATAGGAAGCTTTGCTTTCAGCAAAGTGGTTTCGGGAATGTGAACACATGATTTGCACCATCAATCATAGCATCCGTCTATCAACCCAACATTCTCCTCGCAGACGGCCTCGAAAACCTGCTTCTTCAAAGGAAGATGAACGGCAGTCATTACATGCCAAGTAGCTCAGGCTGCGTTACACCCAGGTTGGAAAAGGAGCGTGTTCCCGTGAGCGATGTATGCTTGCTACACACGTATGTCTGAAGATTTGTCTTTGCTGGGAGATTGTTCTTTTGTGTTTGCTTGTTTGATTGTAAGAGAGATTTGTTTGCTTTTCTGTGCATGCATTTTGTTGAAGTGTAATCAGCCAAATAGCACATGGATCACAAATGCCTAGCTCTGTGACTCCTTAGAAAGGGAGCCAGCCTGCAGGTCCCCCAGAGAGGCTGCCTCCTGGGCCCCTCTCTGTTCCCTCCTCTTCCCTCTTGCTTTGCCAAAACATCTACAGCTGTATCTGCCTTCCTAAGCCTCCTGTAAGTGAAATAAGACTTTGTAAAATACTTTGCTAAGCAGACCTGAGGGAAAAGTACTCATGAGCTTCATTATTTTAATTTCTGCTTAGAATTCATCTTTGGATATATACAGGGTGAAGGTGATTAATGCTAGTATTTTTACTTTTTTCCTAGTAAAATATCATATTAATAAAGCCGACAGAAGTAACACAAAGAGGCACGTGTATTTTTTCTCATCTCCTCCAATGCTAAGATTTTACAGATCTATAAAGTACTGTCTCAGCCTGGATGGATGACCTACCTGTCTTGGGAAGCACTGTCTCTCTGTCTCTGTGCCATCTCTGTCTCTCTCTGTCTGTCTCTGTGGTTGTGTGTGTGTGTGTGTGTGTGTGTGTGTGTGTGTGTGTGTGTGTGTAAAACTCTCTACAACATACATGTAGTCTTGGGAATCCAGGCTGTAGTCAATAACAGAGAAATTCTCCACAGCTCATCTTCAACAACTCATCACATCCCCCCTCACCACTCATCACTGGCAACTATGAGTCTTTCTCTAGCTCCAAATTCACTCATTATGCTATTATAAATGAGACCACAGTTTGTCTGTTTTAGAATTGACTTTGTCCACTTGACTTAATTCCCCAGATCAGTCATATGATCTGTATACCATCAGTTCCTCCCTTTCCATTGTTGAGTGAGACTCCACAGTGTAGATACATCATGGCCTGCTAAAATGCTCATCTGCTTGGTAGATGACCCATAAAGCTAGTATAATGGATATACAGGTTTTTCCACAGTATAACTCTTCATGTTACTGATATAAATTCCTAAGAATGCAATTTGTATGTTCTGATTTCTGTTTCTATAATTGCAATTTCTGTCTTCAAGATTCTAGACCGAGCATTCCATTTACATTGCCATCCGCAGTATCTGAGCATGAAGATTCTTGGTATCCCGGTGGAGATTTAGTGTGGCCAGTGTATATTTTAGTTCCTCTGCAAATTACATAATGATCTCTCAAGGGTTTTGCACTAACCTGTGGCTGATCACTAATGGTATGGCAAAGCCTTCTCTGCTTCCTATACACTCTGTTTAAGAAGACCTTCCATTCCTGTGCCCCTTTCTAATGCACTTGCTGATCTACCTTTGTCTCTCTATTGCAGGATTAGAAACATCCTCTGTCTCCCCAAAAACTTTCACTGAGCAAAGGATTATGTTTGCTCAAGAATCAGAAAATGCCCTTGAAGGGGAAAGTTTGCAGAATGAGAGGAAAACATCTCCCCTGCCCTGTTTGTCTTTGAAAAAATCTCATGTGCCTTCCATTTCTTATTATGCTTCATGAGGTCTTCTTGTACATCACCATATATTCAGCTCTGCAGCTGTTCTCAACCAGTCAAGGCTGCTGTATTTAGAGGAGTGAGGGCTCTAGCTGCTCCTTTTCCACTTGCTTAGTTCATTTTTATTTTCTTCCTGTTTTCATTCTGCAGGTGGTCATTCCCAAGACCATGTGAATATGCAACAGGAAGATCATATCTAATCTTAAAGGCATTGCTTTGTATAGGAGCAGAGAGAAGAAAGAAAAGACAGTGCTGCTGTATCCTAAAGTTAATGTAAACATCCCAAACTGAGCATCCAGGGTTCCTGCAGTGACCACAGGTATCAGAAATGGTACCCACATCCTCTGCAGTAAATGGTGGCTCTGCTTTTCTGGTCTTTGCTCATAGCAATTCTTTGATGGCATCAAGCCCTTTCACCTCTGATATCACTACATGCTCATAGGCCTTTCTATGACAATGCATGGGCTACTGTATCTCTCCCATGGGAAGTTTCAGCTTTATATGGATATCATATGATGTAAGATGTCTCATGGTTCCTTGATTCTTTCAACACAGTGACCGTTCATTGCCAATCTTTGCCTTCTTTGCTGTCTATCCAGGATTTGTTGCTGTTCTCAGTGAGAGTTAACAGTGATGTTTCAGAGGTAAACAGTGAAGCAACTACCCTAGCTTATACCCACCATGTTATGCTTTAAAATGAATGTCTGAGTTCTGAGCACACACAATCCTGGTCATTGTGCTCCCTATGGAATTGATGCCCCAACTTACTAGAGACAAGTGCTGTTGGGTGTCTTGTGTTTTACTAGACCAGACATCTGGTGTTGGTCCATTCTACTGGTCTCTGAAATCCCTCAGCTTCCTCACTCATTTGACAAATCCAGTATGTGCGTATGTCTATAGCCATGTTTGCATGTGTTTGGACATACATGCACACATGTATGAGTACATGTGGAAGTCTAAGATTGGATGTCAGGAATCATCCTTCTCCCTCATTCTTTGTGGCAGCGTTTCTCAATCAAACCCATCACTTAATGTGGCTAGTCTCACTCATCAAGTTACTCTAGGGATCCTCTGACTCTGTTGCTTTCCATGTCTAGCATGATAGGCAGGCCATGCACCCACCCAGCATGTCCGTGGGTTCTGAGTGTCTGAACTTCAGTGTTCTCATTCACACAGCAAGCCCTTTATTAGCTTATTGGTCTTAGCCCAGTAGTATCCCTTTACTCGGGCTGAGATCCATGTCTCTTTTTCAGTTTCTTCTAATTATTGCCTGTGGTATCTGCTTTCTCCTCATGTTCCTTCTTGATCTTTACTCCCTGCTCTGAGCTGGCACTTTCTTCCTCAGGAAAATGAGAGAAACAATGGCAATGATGAAGGCTGGAAGCTCGTGCCTCGAGTCTCCTGAGTTCCCACTGGTAGCAGGAAGCTTCCAGTTGAGGAAGGTGAGGCCAGGGAGGACTTCCTGACAATGGTGCCCCTCAGCCTCCCAGACACCATCCCCTTCCTTTGCTATGGCTTGTGTTGAACAGAGGCCATCCCTTAGCAACCCACTGGGGTCTCTCCTGGGTTAGCCCCTTCTCTGGTTACTTTCTTGCCAGGCATTTAATTTAAGTTGTTAAAAACATAATTATCATGTAGAAAATCCACACTCATTGCAAAGACACATACTTCCAAAGTAACTAACTACTTCAGGCACACCCTGAGGTGCATATTTGAATTTCTTTTATTTGCCCACTGCACTTGATTTTAATACAGTCTTACTCTGTGAATTCTCTCAAAACTGAATAGGCAAGCAGACTGGCAGCTCCTTGCACAGCTCACTCAATCAAATGTCAAATCCCTTTCCTGCAGTCAGGCCCATTGTAGAATTTATTTTAAGCTTCCAAATTATTTGATTGGCATGCATGCGAAAAGAGTTGCAATCACACTTTATCACAATTAATTCTTTTTGTATTAATTAGTTGAATGCTAATTAACTTTATAAACCAGTTGAAAAACTCAAAAAATATTTTATGTAATGTTTCCAAGTTTAGAGTGGTTAAAACTAGTTTAAAACAAAAGAAAACATTGTCTTTGAGTATCTCTTTGAGATTTATAAACTTAGTTTAGTTTGATAGCAGAGAGAGAGAGAGCTTTTTGACACAAGCAAGCCCACAGTCTCCTTGCAGCTGTTTGGGCGTTTGAGAAGGATTTATTTGTTTGTGCATTTATTTATTTTTACAATCATTTGAAACCAAAATTAAACCAGTTGTTAGCTTTATTAGAATAATTGAATGTGAATGAGAAGACACACTTTGGAAACATTTTCTTTTTAGCAGTCACAGTTTTGAACAAACCAATGATAATGGATCCTGTGTCTTCATTAAAGTTAAGAATAAAATCATCCTAATTAAACCTCACCTGAGAGCTAAAACAGGGGTCCACTATTGAAACTGCCAGAATCTCTGTGCTTCCCCGTAATTTCAACCCCGGGTCCTCTCTCACAATACTGGCTTACTGTTTTTTTTCTGCTGTGCTGGAGACAGAAGCCAGGGCCACTGGTATGCTAGCCAAGGGCTCTACACAGAGCCACAAACTGGCTCTAATATTTGTTTTTTCTAGTACTGAAAAGATAAGTATATAAATACATGTACACACTTATTCATCAGCCTCCAGTTTTCAGCACATTGCAGTCAAACATGTAATGCCCAGGTCCCTGGAGCAGAGGCTAGTCTCCTTTGTGATGGCATTTAACCTCCCTGGACAATGTGATTCCTTTTCCTCTGGTCTCTCATCCCATCTAAGACTGAAGTCCCAGCATCCACCTTGGTATTAAAACAGAGGAGAAGGAGAGAATGAGAGAGGATCAAACAGTTTCTGAGGATGTCTCCCCTCTGCTCCTGCTGAAGAATTCAGCATCTTACATTTGACAGGGAAGGGTGGGTGAAAGTCAGATTTGACTCTTTCACTCACAGCAACCCTCAGGAAAGCCTGCTGAGATGGTACACCAATAGCTCCTTAGCTGTTATTTGAGGTGCTAAGCAGCCACCCTCTTAACCAGCATACCACAAAGTGGCCCACTTCTCTGCTGGAGGATATTTATGTTTCTCCTAATTTTTGATAGTTATAGTCAGAGCAGCCAATATGTTCACACAGGAGTTTATTCCTCCAAGGTGAGGTTGCTCTCACAATCAATGCCTCTTTGCCTTTCCATGAACCTGCTCACTTCTTTTTGAAAATGGTTGAACCAGTTTTCACAAGATTTAAACTCTCAAAAGCAACTAAGAATGTAGTTCCATTTATGTGACAGTCTCAAAAGGACAATGCTATGGTAAGTTGAGTAGGGGCTGGGATAAACCCAGGTCTGTGACAGGACAGGGACAGACGCAGGGACACAGTCGTGTCTTGGTGGCAAGGGAACTGCTCCCTACCTTGACTCAGGTAAGGTGACATAGGTCTGCACCTATGTTAATATTACAGATTTAGGCACATGACATTTCTGTTCTACTCTATGCTAGTTTTAAATTGCTCAAAGTGAGCGTGTGGGGTGGGGGTGGGGGGACCTGATCATGCCATACATCTGTCAAGACACGACATTGATGTCCTATAGCAGCACCTGCTGTATATCATACCTGCTCTCCTCCAGAGAGTGCCTGGAGGGAAAGTGGAACTAAACTTTAATACACTGATTTTAATTATAAATTAGGCCATGGAGAAGGAAGTGCTGACCCCAAGATAAAAAGTGACCCACACCTGAACGCCTTAGCAGTCTTTACAATTCTTCATGCACATGTGGTTTATGAACTTTTTGAGAGGCTAGCATGCACATAGGATTTAAATAGTGAGATTTGTGGGGGCATGGGCATGCATGTGGTCCATGCAGGATGAGGTACAGATTCCCAGCAGTAAACACAAGGTATGTCTTATTTTATCCAAGGGCAAAACAGTCAACCCAGAGATGGAGCAAATTATCAACACATTAAGGGTCATCCTGGTACAAAAGGCTAGAGTCACACAGAAGTAGGAGACTATGTAGTTACTCAACAAATAAAGGGGGAAGAACTCTAAACTCTTTACTTCAGTGAGTCTCTATTCCAATTCATACATATTCATGCAGATGATAGTGTCAGCACTGAGGAGAAATGAAGTGAGCTATGACTCAGTCCATCTATCATGAACATGGGATCCTGCCACTCAGAATGATTGGTTATGTGTGACATGTACCACTACATGAGCTGGATAGGTGGGGAGGGATGAGACTCTAATATGGAAATCAAGATGACTCTGAAAACTAACCAAGTGGGTAGGTTTTAGAGAATATGTCATATGTAATGCTATAATGAGGAATGACTTGTGCGTGCGCGTGCATGTGTACAAGAGATAGAGATAGAGAGAGAGAGAGAGAGAGAGAGAGAGAGAGAGAGAGAGAGAGAGAGAGAGTGTTAGAGTCCTGATGCTCCCCAGAGGCATTCTGGTGATGCTGGAATGGACTGTGGTTTGTTAATTTGATTGGCATGTGATTCTCACACAAGTGTGACAGAGAGATCACTGGGCTGGGATCTATTCAAGTCAGATGGCAGGGGAAGGATGATGAGTTACACCAATCACTGCCAGTCTCTTCTTCCAATTCACTAACCCTCATCACAATGACCACATAAACCATCTAAAAATATCAAATCCAAACCTCTTGATCTCACAGGTCAAAGGGATAAAAAGTTGGTGGAGACCCCAGAGGATGCCAATCTCTCAATTTTTCTACTTAGTATAGCCAGGCTATGGGATGTGACTGACCAACCCTCTGGTCATAAAGATCCTCTTTTGTGCTCCCCCCAGTTGTGTGTGTGTGTGTGTGTGTGTGTGTGTGTGTGTGTGTGTGTGTGTGTGTGTAATAAAGTTAAAGTCCTAGAAATAGTCCAGGAGGCAGACAGAAGGCAGATCTACAAAAAGGAGCAAAGCAAGCTGAGCTATGGTCCTAAATAAGCCAACAGTTGAGTATGGGGTGTTCTGTAGGTTCCCTCAAACACAAAGACACCTAGAGCCTATTTAGCTCTCCCTGGCCTGGTAGCAAACAGTCCAGACCAGCTCATTCTCCCAAGACACAATATGCCCTACCTGACCTCCAGCCATGCTGGTACCAGTACATGTATAGACTATAAAGTCCCCGACAGAAGGCAGCTAAGGTCTCCTTCCCTATGGCTACAAAAATCCCATTTTCCATTTTATCCATTTTGTTTTTTTTGAAAGTGTGTGTGTGTGTGTGTGTGTGTGTGTGTGTGTGTGTGTGTGTGTAAGGCCAGTGGTCAATCACAGGTATTGTCCCTCAGGGACAAATCACCTTGTTTCGTAAGGCTGGGTTTCTTATTGGCTTGAATCTTGCCAGTTCAGCTAGACTGTCTAGGCAGCAAGCCCTAGTGATCAGCCTGTTTCCCACTCTCCAGCATCAGGTCAAAATGGTATATCTGACTTTTTCTATGGACTTTGGGGCTCAAGCTCTGGTCCTCACTCTTTCAAGGCAAGTACTTCCCTGACTGAGCCATGTCCCTAGCTCTCAAGGCTCCATTTGCACAGGGAAGAACAATCAAGGCAGATGTTCCCACAGACAGCCTGGCCAGGGGACAACCTATCTGCAAAGTGAGCTTGAGGCCTCCTTCAGCAGAATCAGGCAAAGGTTAGGTGTGTGACACTATCAGGGAGATCACAAAGACTGACTGTTCCCCACCCCATTGGGTCATTACAGCAAGCTTTGAGGGACCATGTGGTCCATTCCCCAGCACCATCTGGGAGTGCCTGCCCTCCAAGCAAAGAATTATCACAGTGATAATTAAAATTGTTCAGGGGACCAGCCACAGCAAGAGGCCAAGTCCAGCGCTGATGCAGAAGGCTCACCTTCCGAAATGAAGGACTCAACCAGTCCTTGACACACCCTAACCAGACAGAAAAGATCTCCAGGACGCAATCCTCAAACAAGGACATGAGAAAATCACACCTTGAATGAGCAGACAGGATCCACTGACTACTGAAGTGAATGGGAGCTGGGAGCTGGGCAGTGGGGAATCAAAGCATAAACATTTAAGAAACAATGTATGGCCTTTACAAATTCTCTGCAAACATGTGGAACACAGAGGAGGACATCTTAGCAAAGAAATGCAAGTTGTTTTCCAACAAAATCTGGAGGAAGAGTAGAAGTAAACCTATGCAACAAATGAAAATAAAACTTGCTCAGTGGGTGTAATTTACAGGGAGGAGTCAACAGCAAGGCAAACGGAGATGGGAACAAGGTGCATGGCACAGGGGTGGAGCTGACAAAGTGGGGTCTGGAGCAAAGAAAGAGAAGTTGACAGAGTATTACAACAAGTAACTTTTGACATGAAATTTATCAGATTTGGTAAGAAACACATACTATAAATCCCAGAACTGACATAAACTCAATAACGGCAAATCCACTAGAAGACAAATGCAATTTATTTTTGAAAACAAAAGAAAGGGGAAACCTTGAAGACAAGAAGGGACCTGTGATGTGGATGACAACAGATTCCCATCTGGGACCTCAGAGACCAGAAACTAAAGTGCCAATCACAAGTTCTGTATTCCAGGCCACTCTTCATAGCTTAGGGGATCCTTTAAAATGAGTAAAATTCTCAGACCAAAGTTTGCCACAACAAATTAAGGGTAGGTAGCTGACCTGCTCTTAAAATTTTTCTGGAAAATTTTTTAGGAAGAAAAAAATGGTAGCAGCAGGGAGCTGGAAGCTTCCAGGTTGAGAAGGAACCGGAGATGGAGTGGAAAGATGGCTGCATATAATATGGTCTCATCTCTTCATCATGAGTTCTGTGAATCATGTTTAATAATTAAACTACACCTTAAAAATCAGCTTGGTATTTACAACACTGGCTTGTCGATCTGGTAGACGGACAAAAAGATCTGGGGGTTAGTGAGTTTTCCAGAGTCCCTTGACATTTTACTGTTGACCCCAGCTGCAGAGGTAAATGACAGCTTCACTCACACCCATGCCTCAAACCTTTGTACCAGTGCTTGATACTGTTAATGTCCGGGATCTAACTCAGTAAACAGCTTAGGTCCAGATAGGCAGCAAATGACATGTAAAATTACTGGATAAGGGGTGAACAGCTGGAGCCATTAGAGGGTGGAGGCCAGGTGAGCATGGACACAGCAATAAAGATAAGAACCCAGGCCTGCTACAACCATCAGAGTACAAAGAGGACAAATGGGTTCTTCCCAGAACCTCCATGAATGGCCTAGCTCACAGCAATGCTGGCCCAGGGAACTCCATTGTGAGCCTTTAATTTCTAGAACTAAGAAAATATGGATTTCTGAAACCCACCAAATTTGTAGAAACTTACTAGCAGGAAATAAAATGTAGACTACCACAGATCATGTGTTTAATACCCATCACACCCATCATGGTATTACAAAGAACAATCTTTCTGACACTAGCAACAGAAGATGGTAGATTTCAAAACAATAATGACAAACCCATCAATAACCTGTGTGCTGTGGATATAGTTCTGTATGCTGTGAATGTGTTGATCTGATTGGTTAATAAAAAAAATGCTGATTGGACAGTAGCCAGGCAGCTATAGGAAGGCTGAAGAAGTATAGGAAGGCTGAATCAGCCAGCCGCTGCCAGCAGGAGAAGCAAGATGTAAAGATACTGGTAAGCCACAAGCCACGTGGCAAGGTATAGATTCATAGAAATGGGTTAATTTAAGATGTAAGATCTAGCTAGCAAGAAGCCTGAGTCATTACACCATACAGTTTTAATTAATATAAGCCTCTGTGTGTTTATTTGGGTATGAGTGGCTGAGGACCTGGGTGGGACTAGAGAAAACTCCAGCTATACCTGTGCAGGGGGTTAAGGACAAAATCAGGAGTCAAGAATTAGGAAAAGCTGCACAGAAGGCAAATTATAATGTGGTATAGCCCCATATTAATTATACCTTCAACTTTATGTGGTTAGAAGCTAGTGTGATGGTGCCTTATGAAGCCTGAGATTGCTGTGGGTTTGAAGCTGCATGGACAATTTAGGAGTACCTGGCTAGCCAAGGGCAGAAATCATATAGAATGTGTCCTGTGACCAAGATGGAATCAAACTAGAAGTCATTAACACAAATGTGATAGGAAAAACCTACAAACATACAAAAATGGATTATCCATGATTTAAAGTAGAATTTGCAAATGGAAATGTAAACAAATAAACAAAACAACACAAGCAAAAAACTCATTAGAACTGATTAAATGCAAGACCCAACATAAAATAGGAAGGAAACAATTAAAACAGAGCAGAGGAAATTTCTACAGCAAACGTGGTTGTTAGATACAAGGAAAAGGTTAGAAACAGCACTGAAGTCCCTGTGAGAAACAAGGGAAAGTGAACCCGAGGGAGGCAGGCACGTGGGCATGATGGCAACAGATGTCACAGGATGGTGACAGAGAAACAAGAGGAGCAAATGAACCAGACATGCTTCTTATAAAAACAGGTTTTACTGCTCAATCCATATGAAACCTGGCAGGGATGGGGCAAGGTGAAACCAGCATCAAGAATGAAGAGATGGGGATGTCCACACATTCCAAGACTATTGCCAAAGCGATGAATGCAGAGAAATGTGGGCACATAAAACCAACAGACTTATGAATATTGTTAAGTCACACAGGATCTACAAAGTATTAAAACTCTGTCAAGAGGCAGTGGCAGTCTGAGAAACTTTCTAACCCTTAAAGAATCCGACTCTAAGCCAGAATTTTCCCTCTCTAAAGCCCCCAGGCCCAGGTGGCGTTGCTAGACCTTTTACACCAGAATCCTAACGCTGTTCATTAACTCTTCCTTCAAGCAACAGCATGCATACATTGCAGCTCATTTAGTAATGAAACTAGGCTGAATCTGATACAAGACAGAGAAAGATGAGTGAGGGGAAACTCCTAACTAATACCCACAAATCTAGATCAAAGTATCTTCAACCAAATACCGGGTAAATGAATGCAGCATCACAGAGGAAGTTTAAACTGGATTATAAATCAGAACTTGCTGTCTGGACATGAACAGACCAACATGTGCAATCTGCTAATTGAATATTTAGGAAGGGAAAATACACAGTCATAAGATGACACCAAAACACACGATGGAACTCCATGCACAGGGACTGTGAGATTCCACACAGGAAGCACACCAGTTCGCTCCAAGTTGTAAATTAGCCGTGTCTACCTCAATTTCAGAAAGGTTTAGTACGATGTACACAGCTACTCTCAAGCCTATTAGGAAGAGAACAGCCCCAGGACAGCAAAACACTCTTGGAAAAGAGAACAACAGTAATACCACTGAAATTAATACCTCTACTTGCTAAGTATCTTGTGGTGGTTTAAAATGAGAATGTCCCTTGTTGGCTAATGCCTGTGAACCTTGGTTCCCCAGTTGGTGCTACTGTTTGGGAAGTTATAGAAGTTTTAGGGGATACAACCTTGCTGGAGGAAGTACCCTACTCTGGGGCAGGTTCTGGGGTTTCATAGCCTCCTCCTGTTTCCTGTTTGTTCTCTTTGCTTACTGGACGCAGATGAAATGTTACCAGCCAGCTTCCTGCTCCCATGCCATCCCATGTCTTCCCGACCATGGCGAGTCTATACATCCAGAAAACTGAGCTAAAATAAATCCTTTTCTTGCTTAAGGCACTTGGGTCATGATATTTTATCACAGCAACAGAAAAGTAACTTCACCTTTGTGGTTCCGGTAGAGAGCTAGATACACAGATTGATGATAAAGAAGGAGAAGCCCCAGAACAAATTCCTACGATCATGCACACCCGGTTTTTGACAAAGACACAAACAGAATCAGTAAAAGGAAGAAAGGTAGCCCTTTAATAAAGTGCAGAAAAAACAGACATGCAGAAGTTAAGGCAGAATTTGTACTCATGTCTTATATATCCCACAAAAATGAATTTAAATTTGAAAATAGCCTAAAGAGAAAATGTAAAGCTACCTTCACTTAGGGAATCACATTTCGTGCACCCCCAAGCTCCAGAGCTAGGAAGTCCATACACTTTACCCCCAAAGAGCTGAACTTCATGTCCATCCATTGGCCATCTCAATACAAAGCCTTTACTCTGAGACAATTCATAAGAAAAACATAAGCTAAAAGGATGGGTGAGAGATAAGGTCATATGAAGCTTCTATTCTACTGAGGACTAACACCATGAACACCCAAGGAACTCTCAAGTAAAATATAAAATCCGATTAGAAGATATGAAAAAGCATGGTGGGTACCCTGCAAGAGAGGAAGCACAGGTGTTGAAGAAGCAGAGGAAATAATCAGCATGGCCAGAGAACAATGCAATCTAAACACAATAGAGACAGAACCACACACCCACTAAGCAGGGCAAAAGGTGATGACTCCAAATGCAGATGGAAGTGAAGAAACTGGACGGCTGAGCATGCCAGTAAGAAGGTGGACTGGCAGTGCCACTCTTGGAAACTGCCTGAAGTGTCTCAGAACATTGAGCTAGCAAGTAGTGCATGGGCCAGAAATCACATTTATGGGTGTGTATGTGTGTGTGTTTTAAAGAAACAAAAGTTTATGTGTACACACCATTCTTTACAGAAACGTTCATCACATCCTTTATAGCAGTCATCAAAACAGGAAACACTCCAGGTATTCGTTTGTGAGTCAATACTAAAGAAGTTGTGGGATGTCCCCATTAGAAGCACACAAAACCAGGAGGAAAGGATCATAAAACATTATACACTGCAGGATGCTAAAATGACCATGACCATGCCGTGACAGTGTTTTCAGAGATAGTGCAAGACAGTAGCTGTCAGGGGTTAGGGGTGAGTGGGGAGAGAGAAAGGAGGGTATGATTTTAGAAGGAAGAGCTAAGAGATGGTTCTGTAAAGTGTCTGCCATACAAGCATGAGAAGCTGAGTTTGGACCAACAGCACCCACATAAAAGCTGCCAGGAGTGGTGGTTCACACCTGTAAGAATAGTGGAGATGGAGAGAGAGGCAGGGGGATCCCTGGAGCTCACTGGCCAGCCAAGCTCTGAGCTCAGTGAGGGTCCTGTCTCAGAGACTAAGGTGGAGAGCAATAGATGAAGATATGCAACATCAACCTGGCCTTCATGGACACACACACACACACACACACACACACACACACACACACACACACACACACACGGACTTAGCAATAACAGACAAACATAGCATAAGCTTTAGGGTACTGGACAGTGCAGCCAATTGTACTTAGATGTGAGTAATAACGGAAACCAAGCCACATGAATGCTTTGGTATGTAGATTTCTTGATCCCTATTGCATTCAAGACTAAAACCAATCAATAAATGTAGCCACAAGGAAATATGTTTCCTATTATATAAGACACAATTGGAAGCTGTCTTACTGCTGTTGGGGTTGATGTTTATAGAGATAGTCACTTACAATTACTGCAGTAAGGGAATTACTCCTCTAACTCAGCACCATAATTACTTTTTTTTTCTTTTTCCTGCCAAAAAGAAAAAGTTTCCTGTCATGTCCCAACTTTTTATGCTTGAAAAATTATTTTTCTTAAAGACAAGAGGCAGAGAAATAAAAGCTAATGATGGACCAACTTTGAGTACAGAGCAGCCCTCTTATAACAGATCAGAGTGTCCTGGAAGAACTCCAGGGACCTGGAAGCTACTATTTTGAATATCATGGATGTGAGTTTTGGATCACATGAGCCACAGGCCACATTCTTTCAGTGCTAATTGACTTGATTTCTAATCATGATTTATAAATATGAAAAGTGAAATTTTTTTGGACAACATTTAAATTGACATTTTTCTGTCTTTACTCTTAACAGAACTTGCCCATGTCCTCCATCATGAAGGGATCATATCAAAGATAACTGACTGGCCTAGGAGAATCCTTTTCTTTCTTATCTTCTCACTCTCCCTCTTTTTCTCTTTCCCCCATTCTCTTTCTCCTTCTTTTAGGAGTGCTGGGGATTGGCCCCAAGGCCTTATGCCTCCTGGGCTTGAGCCATACCCCTGGTGCCTGGTTTTCTTTGAATATGAAAAGAATGAATCCTTTCATCTCAGGCCAGCAAGGAGATGCCAATCATAGCCACAGCAAGGCAGGGGCTCTAACTAGAAGGAGGTTGAAGACAGGGTGAAGCTTCCCTGGGGATCAACTCATTTCCTTATTATCTAATTCAAATGTCTAGCTGTATGGAGGCTGCTACTTGCACACAGATTCCTTCATCCCCACAGAGGGGTGGACATTTAAAAAGCCATATCCTGTCTCGCAATCCTCAGGACATCCAAGTTAATGCAATCTCCTGTTACTGCCAGCTAGAGCAGGGCCAGGTAAAGCAATATCTCCTCTCGCCAGTTTGCAATTTAATTTTGAGGAAATTGTCAATATATATTCTCAGAAAGAGCTCAGCAGAGATCTGTTAAGTTAGTTATTTCATTTTCTTTTGAGTTTGCCATGCTATACAAATACTCTGAGAAAATCCATCCTTCTTTTGGGAAGACTGGGGTGACAGATGAATCCCTGAACCCTTAGGGATTTTGCTTTGTGTTACAAAGTTTGAGAAAATAAAATCTATGAACAGAAATCAGAGCTCTAAAAACCACATTTAGAATGTGCCCTCTCCTTATTATGTCATTTCCCTTCCTAAATATCTTCCAAGTTCTGAGTAGAACCCACCTGTCACCCAAGAGGAGGACCAGTAAGATAATGGGCCCAATGCACTCAGTCCCAGCCCAGCATACAGGGAGCCAAATCTAGTGTGGTTGGAAATCCGCATCAGGAGCTTTTATGAGTTTATAGACTGCCTACTATTTAAAGGGTCTTAGTGCATCTGTCATTTGTCCTAGTAGATTATAAAGCCCATGCTGAGAATAATGCACAGCACATACTTACTCAAGTTGGGCTGTTGGTGTCTAATCTAGATTTACCTGCTTGCTCCAGAAGCCAGGGGAGGCCCCAGCATCTCCCTTCTCTGTAACTCAGGACCAGATACTAAGGAAGTATCTCCATGGCTCTTCTTCCTCTGCTTCAGCTAATTAAATGTGCTTTGCTCCTTGTTACATTATGTTTCCCAGAGGGCACCTCAGTTTGATTCAGTTGGCCATTTAGATTTTCATTTATAGATCTGAGCTATTATGAAGAGGTCCTAATAACACTTATGTCATTGTAACATACAGTTTACCATTGCTTTCTTAACAACAAAAAGCCTTTAAAAAATAAGAGTGTGAGCTTAGATCCTTAATAGCAACCCATGGGATGTTCTAAGGCATTTCCTTACTGCATTTATATTTTAACTTTTGCATTTATTTAAAAACCATTCTCATTTATTTGAGTGGTGTCCTTTTAAAAATCAGATGTTATGGTAACAATTAAGCCATTTCACATGTAGTTTACATTTATTATCTAAGTTTATTGTATATATTTTGAAGCCATGAAAACAGAGGGACACAGAGGTAAAATGACTTCCCTCAGGGTCACAGAGGCAGGGAGTAGTATTGAATCAGAAACTCCATCTTGGATTACCAACCCACATATACTCACTATCTGTGTGTAGATAATTATATACAATACAAGATGCTAGCTAAAATCATGCCAACAATACAGGTGCCCAGTGTTACCCTAGAGAACTCTGTGCTTTTAAAGGCAAAAAAAGCAAAAATTGGAATTTTTGGTCCAGCCACTTGGCAAATATTATTATCAATATATAATCATAACTCATATTTATCACCTGAAGTTAGTTCTTCCTAGTTCCCTAATAGTTAGACTTTCTTGTTCTCTTTTCTACATCTTGTATTATACCCACATGTATACTTGTTTACATATTTACATATTACTGGCTAGATCTAATATATTATAGGGATATGTAGTTTTTTTTTTAACCTGAGAGTATGTGACCTTGCTTAATATTATACATGCTATGACTATCAATTTTCCTACAAATTTTGTGATTAGCTTTTTCTATAAAGCTGAATAATATTCTAATATATATATATATATATATATATATATATCATACAATATTATATATGTAAAATTTTTATTATCCATTTATCTGGTGATGGACAATTAAGCTGATTCCAATCCTGTGATATTGTCAATAAAGCTAATTGTTTTTCTGGTTCTAGCTGTCATGAACTTTTCATTTTTGGTGGTGGATAAGTATATAAAATATATTTGGTATCAAAAGTATAAAATACCACATGGCGTGCCACAGCTTCTACTCTGAATGGCTGCTCTAACTGTATAGATATTTATTAAATTGTATAGTCTATGGGCCTGATTAATTTCAGTGTGTAAATATTTTGTATGCAATGATTTTTATAATAATGATTAAAATAATAAACATATAATTATTTAAAGACATGTGGGTGCATGTATGTATGTGTGTAGGTGTTGAGTGTTAGGGGTTTGGGCAAATAAATACTTTCATGTTCCACTTTGGTAAAAATGTAAATTTTCATAAATTTTCTAGAAAAGCTGGACAAAGAGTAACATCCTAAATGTTGACACTCTTGGCCCCTTAAATTTCTTTGCTAGAAAAATTTCTTAAAGGCAAGTGTATTAACTACACATTGAGTGAAGAGTTTTGCACTGTGTGACTACTACAAAAGCTAAAGAAGAGGGTATAGGTGGGAAAAGGAGACCCACACAGTGGCCATTTAAGAACAGTGGCATCTGTATGACAGAAGTGGAGACCTAGAGTACAGAACTTTTTTTGGAATTACCTCTTCAGCATCCCGTTAGCTGGGAACCAGGAGAGATCCATCACTAATGGAAGTATGGCACTGTGTACCCAGAATTCACAGAATGAGATGAGAATGCAGTGTACAATATACAGCTCAGGGTGTGCTGGGTAACACTTGGCCATGACATCATTCTTGCTGCCATTGTACACATTGGAAAGTATGAGCCAGTCATGTGGCATTAATTTATTGTCAGTCATAATGGGAATGGGCAATGACAAAATGAGCCAAAATAGATGCTCATCTGCTACAATGTTGACAATAGAAAGAGTGAAAGTTTCAAGCCCCCATGTAGCCTAGGCAGGACCACCAATAGACCCAGCCATGCACATTGTGCTTTTAAAATGTGCATTACCTCCTAAGGAAGTCATCCACAAAGTGAGAGGGCAACAGCACCTCTCTTCTGTCCTATACGTGTGCCCATGCCCAAGATAAAAAAGGACATAATTACATACACACTGACTGAGAAAAAGGAGATAAGTCCCTTAGCATCATCATTCCATAAGTGATAGAAGTTTTCAGACCAGTGCTTTTCAGAGTTACTACTTGAAGCCATCTGGCAAGAGGATGAAAGTTTTTTCCTCTTAGCTCAAAAGCTACAGAGATGGGCATTCCCAGATCACATATTTTATTTCGATAAAAACAGATCTGATGAAAACTGACAAGAACCCAGAGCTCAAAGCACCTGAAGAGGACTTTGCTATGGGTTAGAAACACTGAAGCTTCAGGCACAAGAAGGAGCCTATGGCAGGGTTCCTGAAGACTGCCCTGAGCCTAGTGGGACTCTGATCCACTTATTCTGCAGTCTCAGCCTCTTTTATTAGGTAGTTTTATAGTGCATGATGGTTCCCAGCAAGCATACAGCATTATCCCAGAAAACTACTATTCCAAAAGCACCTGTTCACACTGGGGAGGGAAGAGACAGGACCACAGGGATACCTGAGTTGAGAAAGGCATGTTTCTTGATTTCTGTCTTTTGCTGTTGCTCTGCTTCACATTATTTTGGCCACAAACACACTTTTAAAAAAATAGTGAAAACAGTTCATACAGGAAAAATGTAATCTTCAGTTAGTCCTCATGCAAAATCAGAGTGATCATCACTAGCATATTCAGGGAGGGCACTTATAAAGATAAGCCAACCAACATCTGCCCTCAGATATGCATACTGAGAAGAAAAGTGAAATGACATACTCACACATATAAAACAGATCTGGTGTCCCCCACCTTCCCAGCATCTCCAACCGTCAGGGTGTCATACCCTCTTTCCAACTCAAACTCTTCAAAAGCAAGCTTGATGACCTAAATCCAAAGAGAAAACACAGTTAATAACATAATACAGACCTTCCATAGCAATGCACATTTATAGTTTTGTGGTTAGCTTTGGCTCCTTAATTCTGATGGATACCAAACAATTCCCAAGTTGCCTCCAGTTGCTGTGTGGATAATAGAGGTTTGGTTGGCCTAAATTGCAGAATTTTGTGGAATTAAAATGTTCTTTTTGTCTCAATTTATTATGAACTCTAAAATGAGATTTACCTGACCTCATTTCAAGTTACGTGTCTATCAACTACATAGCATAAAAATTCAGTTGATTAGGTTAACCAAGAATAAGCCAATATAAGCAGGAGAAATACTGTTGTAGTTAATGAGACATGGTTTTAAGGACACCCTATAACGAATCTTTTAAAATTTACTTATGTAGATCCCATGTTACTATTCCCAATAACTTAAGAGCTTTCTGAAGCTAAGAAACAAACGATCCAATACCACACTTAGCTGTTCAAAACCTTGATGTTTCTTCTCTTCTTTTCTCTTTTATATTTCTGAGAATGCCACTCAAGGCTTTACCCACACTAGTCAAGTTCTCAATCAATGAACTGCACCATCAGACTTCAATTAGATAACTGGATGGATGGATGGATGGATGGATGGATGGATGGATGGATGGATAGGTGGGTGTGTAGATGGAGGCAGGAAGGATGAATAGATATGGACATACAGACAGATGGGTAGGAAGGCGGTTGACAAAAAGATAACAAGAAGATGTATAACCTTGTGATAAAACATAATTAAAAAAGAAGCATAACCCTGAATTAATTTCCATTTTGGCATGTGTGCAATAAAAAATGGCACACATATATAATACATACCACAATTAAAGAATATTATATGTAGAACACATTCGCAGATATATAGCATATTTGCATGTGATGATTAACATTATGCTAAACATTAGACATATTTCTTTTTGATCCACCAACAGACTATAGACATGTGAACTCCCTTCTCCATAGATCACAAGAAATTTTCTCCTGAAACAAACAAACAAACAAAATACTCCCTTTATTGATAAATATTGCGACCAAGAGGCAAGATGATCAAAGCTGTCAGGAATTTATGATGAGTCTTGAATAGCCAGGTATACAAAAAAATCAATAGATTATCATAGATGATAGATAGATAAATATAAATATGGATAGGCAGATTTAATACACAGATAATAGATAATAAAGAGTCAATAAATAGTTATTGGTGATGAGAAATGACAGAAAGTATATGATTTATTAATTAGATAACTGGATAAGTGAATTATAGACCAGTGAATGGATAGATAATTAGTTAAATGGATGAATAGAAGGATAGATAGATGATAAATATGTAGACTGATAGAAGATGAGTGGATGGTGGACAGATGGTGGGTGATAAATAAGTAGATTGATGGGTAGATGAGTGGATGATAGGTAAGTGGATGGACAGAGGGATGGGTGAATGGGTGATAAATAAGTAAACATATAGAATAATGGGTAGATGACAGATGACAGATAAATGGATAGATGGATGCTAGGTAAGTGATATATTAAAGTATGGACAGATGATGGGTGATAGATAATTGATGGACAGGTGATAGTATAAAAAGATGGGTGGATGAGTGATGGAGTGGCACATGGAGGTAGGTGAGGAAGGGAGGCAGATGGGAGAGGGAAAACAGGAATTGCTACTTATGACTGAGTGTGTGTGCCTTGTAAGGAGAAATTAAATGCTTGCCTGTTAGACAATTTTTATAAAAAGCAAGTGGTGCTGGGAGTGAGGTCAGTGTTCCTAAGACTCGTCTTAACATGCACAGGTTAAATACTCTTTAGATGGCTGCTTTTCCCTAATATGCTAGTAAGGGATACATTATCTATATTATTATAAATTCTTACTAAAATTAGTGACATGGATATTACAATTTATTTAAAAACTACTAATTCAAATTGTGGTGTTTGTATGAATCATTATTTGTACTGAAACAGGTGCGGGGTTGACAGCTGTCACAACCTTCTTTGAATATTTCATATTAAAATGAAGACTGAGGAAGCTTCTTGTTTCTATTTTCCTGTCTCCTGACTAGAGGAGAAAAGGGTCACGGAGTGATGGAATAAAGAAACCAGAGTTCACATTCTAGGCTTGTGTTTCTCATGACTTTCCTATATGTTCTATGTTAACTTCATTAGAGCCTGAGGGTGACGCCTTTCAAGGCTTGCTGGAGCCATTTTAAGTCACTGAGCACATCCCACAGTGCACTCCCCAGAGAGGCTGAGGATGAAACCACCACATGCACACACCCCCACATACACAAGATGGGGACACTCCCAAGTCCTAGCTGCATGGAGAAGCTGCGAAGTAGGCACTAAAGACAGCCCTGCAGTTCCTCTGTTCCCTGTAGAGGGCACACCGTCTTCTGACTGACTGCTTCAGCGGGGATCTTCTCTCCGTTTCCTTATTTTCTCTGATCAATGCTTTCAGTTTCCTATCAGTGTTCCAAGAAATTCCTTCCAGTAGGTAGTTTTCAATTTGGAGAAAGTCCTTCATTGTCAGCAAAATGTCCTGAAATGTCTGGCATCTGCTCCATGTTAGGGCCCCTGGGCTAATTCTTCTGTCTGTGTCTGCATGCTCACTGGCTTTTGGATTCTGTAGTTTGTTAAAAACTTATTATTATTACTTTAGCATATTGTATTATAGAGAGACCATCATAATGTCTTCATATGAATGACAGATACATTTCCTCTTCCTTGTTAATCTATAATAAACATGAATCTGTAACAACTGGGATAGGGAGAGTGCATGCATAAGCTGTGGAGTGAATTCACCTTTAAATGTATTTATTTAGTTTAGAAAACATGCCTACTTCGATAAATAAAAGGTGTCATACTCAATAATATAATAGAGAGATCATCTTGCAAATTTATGGAGATGTGTATGTCTGTGGCTCCCTAGTACAATGCGTGTAACAGCTTCCTTGTCTTTTACATAATTGTTCCTTGTAAACTGGAAGATAGACGTAGTGCTAGCAAACACGTGGCAAATCAGAACTTCAAGCTCATTTTGTTTTGAGACCTGAACTTATTTCAGTACATTGTGTGCCAAACTAGAAAAACCACTGTAGATATAGTTATGATATGGGCAGGTAATTAGCAAAATGATCATAAAGAGTAGAAATAAGGATAATAGTTCATCAAAATTCTCAATACCCCTCAAAACACTAGTGGGGATACATCACAGACAACATAGCTTGAACAGTAGAGCAGGTGTCTGTCTCTCCCTGTCCCCACTCAGCGTCAGTCATTAGATGGGGTACAGTTGACACTTTGGAATTGATGTACAGGTGGGGATTTATGAACAAGCACGTTAACTTTGCATATGTTTACTGTATACCTGCTGTGTAAGCTCAGTTTTGAGCTCTACTGCCTCAGTTGGAAAAAAGAGCAAAACTTTGTGGTTTTAAAAAATGCAATAGAAAAAAATGAAAATCAAAGCAAGCAAAAGACCAATTAGACAAAGGAATGCCAAAAACAAGGCAAAACATAATCAAAAGCCCACAGAAGTACCATTAAGTTTCATCAAAATATATTGTCTAAATTTTTTTAATTGAAAAATCTTAGTTCAAAAACAAACAAAAAAAAAACCAAAACAAACAAACAAAACCACCACAATTGACAGATTGGTGATCCATGCTCTTCAGCAGGGCATATGGAAGCCTTGCATAATAAGCAGCCATTAGTTGTGCTGGCCTTCTGATGGTATCATTGTGGAAATACAAATCATGCAGTGTTTACCAAAAAAAAAATCAAAGTTCTTTATTATCTCAAAATATGTTTACCATATTTTGCTCTATTTACTGAATAATCCAAACAGAGAGGGAAGCCCCCCAAATGGAGTCCAAACACCATGAAAGTGCTCAGAGGACGTCACCTTAGAGACTTGGGGATGAGGGGGGCAGGGAGGGTTCGTGGGGGTGAGACAAGAAGGAAGGAGAGATGAAAGGAAGGTAAAAGGAAGGACAAGGAGTGGCAGAAGAGACAGACTATGGGAGTGAGAACAGGAAGTGTGACTCTCTGGAGAGATTTTTCCAAACATTGATGACTATGGATGTTCATGAACAGTCAAGAGAAAAGCACACTTGTACTTGTAGGATGGTGCACGTTCTTTCTCAGGTTTGCTGTGACCTTCTTAAAGTAGGAAAGATCTTTATCTTTCCCCAGGTCCTAAGTACTAAGGGAGAATGCATAAGAAACCTTAACTGGGAAAAATAACTTGGGAAATTTTGCCTCTGATTTAAAAAAAAAAACTATGATAAAAATCACCACCTAAACTCAGCCCTTTAAATATGACAGAGAGGAAATCGCCATATGCCATGCTATGGCTCTATTTTAATTTTACCATTTATTTTCACGTCATATTTAAAGTATACTTCTTTTTCTTTTTTAAAAATATTTGTTTTATTTTATGTGTGTGAATGCTGTGTGTGCATGTGTGTGTGTGTGTGTGTGTGTGTGTGTGTGTGTGTGTGTGTGTGTGTGTGTACCACATATGTGCCTGGTGCTTGTAAAGATCAGAAGAGGGCATTGGATCCCTGGAAACAGAGTTACAGGTCATTGTGAGCCTCTGTATATATGCTGAGAACTGAAACCAGGTTCCGTGCAAGAGTAGCAAATGCTCTTAAATGCTGAAACCTCCCTCTAGCCTCAAAGGACATTTATTTTGTATTAGCATTTTTTTAAAAATTTCAAGCATCCTCATGAAAAAAAAATTAGTAAAAACCCCTATATTTTGGAAATAATTCCTGAATGCCTAATTAAGAACTGTGGGTTTGTCCTTCATCCTAAGTGTTGGGTTGAGGACTTAGAACACACAGCAAGGGGCTCTGGGAACCCAAAGCTTCCTGCCATCTGATTTATTCAGTTCCAATCTGTATTTTAGAAGGAAGCTGCCCAAGTGTGAATTTCCTCATGAAAACTTAACAATCGACAGCTGGCAATTATTAGCTCCGCTGCCAATAGCAATGCCTTACACATTTGTAAAAGTTTGTGATTTCTTATGAAATGGTAATTATCAAATGTTCTTAACAATTCTTCACGCATTTACTCAGATTGAACTCATAATGGCCAGTCATAAAAAAAAAAAAAAAAAAAAAAACCTGGAAAAGTTAATGATTGATAAAAAAAAGTAAAAGCTAAGTGTGTCTGGCCCAGTGTGGAGGAATGCCCCATCTGAAGCTCCTATATAATTCAGGCATTGCCATATCGCTACCAGGCTGTAAAACGTTGCAGTGTCCTTGGAATACACTTTGGCATTTCCTTATAGAACTAGACAGACTCTACCCATACCCTACACTGCTGTGAGAAGAGAATTCTTACCTCACTCCAAATGTAACTACGCCTTACTCACCTCTGCTATAAAAAGCAAAGCAATGTAAACAAAAGCAGAAACATCTGAGGTGAGAGAGAAGCCAGGCCTGCATGCTTCCTTACACAGGAGAGCATGGCTCCTCTTCCAGGCTGTCTGTCCTCAGCAAAATGAGAATTGCAGGGTCTTTACAGGGTTTTGGGGACCCAAATGGCACACACAATGGACAAGTGTGCATAGGAGCTAGTGTCCAGGACACCATCTGCTCTGCCCTTCTTGTAGGAAATCACTCCACAGCTTCAGGTTCTGATGTGTTCATTTCTACACCTCTATCTTTATTTCCATACTGTTTTGTCTCTCTTGTGTATGGATGAGAGAAATCTATAAATCTATACCATAAAATATATCTCTCTAACATAAACTGAAAAAAAAAATAGTAAGTAATCCTGTCAGGGACACAGAGTATTTACAGGACAGTAGTAGAGATTACTCAGCTCAGCAGGGAAAGTTTGAGCTGAGGATGGGAGCTGCCACACAGAGGGGCAGCTGTGGCAGAGAGACCCAAGAGCCTCCCCTAAGCCCCTGCCACCTAAGCAAGCAGAATCCCTGGCAGAGACCAGAAACTTATTAAAATGTGTTCTCAGATGTGTGAAACTGCGGAGGGTATTTATTAAAACCGAGAGACTGGGAATTTAAAAGTCACAATACAATAACTGCAAAAGAGAGAATCAGAACATCATTAGAAGTCAGCAAAACACAGAATTAATGCTCACGTCAATCAAGCAGAGACTAGAGGCGTATCCTAGGCGGGACTCTGAAGAAATGAAAGATGAAAGGGTGGTGGGGAAAGAGTGACAGCTTTCGAGATAAAAGCGAGGATATTGAAGTTTGTGGAGTGATAACAAAGGGTGCAGGATCAATAATTAGGAAAATCGTGGGACACATTCTACAACACATTAAAGAGTTGAGACTAGAGATTAAAGGTGGCTCATTATAACCCGTGCGAACAAAACACGGCTACAAGGGAATGTGAAAACGATGTCACCTCAAAGCCATTTAACTCTGAGACGCACCGAAGGATTATTCTCTTTGCACACTCAGGAGAATTACGTGGATTGTATTTGAAGACACACAAATCAAAGTTACTTTCATTTTTTAGTGGTACATCAGAACAGGTGATTTACATGGTCCAGATTAAAAGATAATGCATGCCTTCCTAGTGCACTTATTCAGTAGAATAAGGGAAGGGAAAAAATCTTTTTTTAATGTCTGGGGTATTTTATTTAGATGTCTCACTCTCTTCAGCTTGGTTTAAGGGTACATTGCCAACAAGAATAATATTTAAGGGGATGAAGACCTAGTGAAATACACACAAACTCTAAAAGAAAAGGCTAGCCAATAAAAATAAAAATAAAAATATCTGCATTTACTATAACACAGTAAACAACATATTTAAGTATAAAGAATAATGTGGAGCTTTGCAGTTGAGCTCTGAAGCCCACCCTTTCCCACTGGAAATGGAGCATCAGCAAGAGGTGAGAGGTTGGGAACA
Organism: Peromyscus californicus insignis; assembly: GCF_007827085.1. Lineage (NCBI taxonomy): Eukaryota > Metazoa > Chordata > Mammalia > Rodentia > Cricetidae > Peromyscus > Peromyscus californicus. The sequence goes on from NW_026294534.1 coordinate 11,160,275, forward strand.
CCTGGTGCAGATAGCGCCAGGCAGCTGGACTGAACTATGGCTCATGCCGGAGCTCGGCAGAGCCTTGGGGAGCTTGGGCTGAATACAGTGAACCTGCCTCATGGTACGTGCTGTCATGGCCATTCCTAGTCGTAAATAGCAGCCGTCTGCACTCAGTGAAGAGAACCATGGGCTTAAGAGAATCCTGATTTGGAAAGACTCTAAAAGGAGTTAGGGGATCAACATAGTTGTAGAGAAGAGGGAAATGAAAAAGTGATGATTGATTCTTACCTTTTAGCTATTGGCTAGAAGCTGGGAAAGTACATTACCTACAATGTTAGAGAAAGTTCCAGAAAGTGGTAGTTACAGACAGGGTCTCACTTCGTACCCTTGGCTGACCCAGAACTCACAATACAGACCAAATTGGCATCTAGCTCATGGATTCACCTATCTCTGCCTCCCAAGTGCTTGGATTAAGCAGAGGTCCTCAACATATGGGTCATGACTCTTTTGGGGGTTGCATATCAGATATCCTGTATATCAGATACTTACAATTTATTACAGTAGCAAAATTACAGTTATGAAGTAGCAATGTAATAATTTTATGGTTAGGGGTCACCACAACATGGGGAACTGTATTAAAGGGTTGCAGCATTAGCAAGTTTAGGAACCACTGAGTTAAATGCATACACCACCAGGCCTGGATGGTTATTAGTTTATCACGTGGTCATTCATCCCCTCACCTTCAGTCTGTCTATAAACACCTCCATTTCCCCTAACCTGGGACATGCAGATACTGTGAATGTGTATATACAGGAAGTGCCTAGGACAGAACCCCTAGCCTGGGAACCCCATAGATAAAGAGATGCAGTCCACAAAGGTGATGCAGCGGCCCAGTAACAGTGGCTCGCTTCTTATTTTCATTATTTTTTGTTTATTATTCTTTGCATTTTTTAAAGGAATCTTACACCTTTAATCCCAGCACTCGGGAGGCAGAGCTAGGTAGATTTCTGTGAGTTCGAGGCCAGCCTGGTCTATAGAGTGAGATCCAGGCAGACTGGCACCAAAACTACACAGAGAAACCCTGTCTCGAAAACCCAAAAAGAAAAAATAAATAAATAAATAAATAAAAGAATCTTAAATATCTTAAAACACTTATAAAATAAAATAGTGTAAAGACATTATGAAACCATTTTATGTCAAATCATTTACGTCAAACCATAGCCCTTGAACTTGGCTAAAACTTCAAGCTTTGTAAATAAAATATGCTGCTAGTATTATGAAAAAATTACAGAAATTGAATTAGCAAAATCTATACAGTTAAAATAAATAATTGAAATTTTAGGGGCAAATTCAATCATAAGATATAATGGATGAAACCTATTTGAAAGATCATGGCAAAACAGGGAACCCTTGCAAGGTAGCTTTGCTGAGACATGCCCGGGGGTGGGTGTCTTTCTTTACTAATTTCATTCATAGGAATGCTTTTTAAAGTTGTGATAAGGTAAATCTAAGACTTAGACTAAGCTCCGTGAACTAAGACCTATGATATACCATTTGAGAAAAAAAATTAGTTGAAGTTACTTGATCAATTTTGTGTACATTTATAGTATATTTATTGTAGAAAATGTCTACAACTTTCATTATGTAAAAAATATTTCATGCTAAAAATAAAAAAAGCATGAAATTAGTATTTTGCCTAAAACAAATAGTGAGGGAATTCCCCCATGTGAGCCATGAACCATAGCTTTCCACCATGGCGTTGTCTAGCAAAGACAGCAGACAGTGCTGTTTTCTAGTGGAGGAAGCCTGAACTCAAACAGCTCAGAATTTAGAGAGTTGTGGCCGTGGAAACATATTCAAGACAAGCTAGTTTTCAAAGCTTCGATTGTTCTCAGACCTGGTGCTTATGAGCCCAGACTGCAATGATGGGGCTGGCCGCAAGCCCCTGTTCCACTTGTCACCACACATTTGACCTTAAGGGAGATACCGCTTCCTCACTCTTTTTACCTCTTTCCTCACTTCATCCAGGGGCAGAGTTCCTATTTGCTGAGTGGGATTGCCAAGTGCATTGACGTTAAGTGCGGGAGAAAGTCTGAAGGTAGGGGAGGGCTGGGGTGGCAGGCCTCTGGATATGACACGGACGTTGTACACATGACCAACGCATAGCAGTTGTGGTTACCCACACAAGACCTCTACAAGATCAGGAGACTTTAAATTTCTAGTGTGGAGAGGGCAGGGTCTCCTGATGCCTTTCCCTAACTGGAGAGCGAATGGCAGTTGATGGCTACTGATGGAGGAAGAGTCAGTTTCCTTTGGGGGCTGTCACTGGTAGGTCAGTCATAGTCCCATAGATGATGCCACACATAAGAGTATAGGGACAGCACTCGTTGGATTTAGCAAATGAAAAGAAACAAGTCAAAAGGCAAATATAGGATGCAGATGGAAGATATGTAAGTGGTGGGGCTGCCAGGAGTTGAAGGGAAGAAGTAGGGGATAGATATAGCCATGTACACATGCTTGAAAATTAAATAAATAAATAAATAAACAAACAAACAAACAAACAAATAAATAAATAAATACATTAATCACAAGTTACTACCTCAGGGGGAAAAATGTGGCATTCATGTTAAGAACATGTTCTCAATTACAGAAACAGAGGCTAAGAATATTAAAAATGGTCAGTGACAAAAATACTTTATAAACCTTTCTACAATTGGAGGAATAGCTAAGCCCTTGACCACCTTTTCTGGTCTGGGAATAATGACTTCCCAACCCCAGGCCTGCGGTCTAGATGAGCCATTTATCAGTGTGCACTTTAGCTCCCTCATCATTAAAATGCAGAAGTGGGGCTACTAACTAAGGTTTTCTCTAACGCTTAACCAGCTCTTATCATTTTTATAGTTCTCTCTCAATCACAAGCTATATCTGATGGTTCTGAACCAGAGCTGACTTGTTTAAATATATTAATGGAAGCTTTGTGGCTGCAATGGAAATGTTAGACTAGGTGTGGTGTTGAACACGTGCAAGCCTAGCTCAGGCAGCTCAGAGGAGGTGGTGGTACAGGGAAGGATGAGAAGTTCTAGGCCATACTTGGTTACAGGAAGATTTAAGACCAACCTGAGCTACACGAGACCCTGCCTCAAAAACAAAAACAAAAACAAACAAACAAAAAACATAGGAAGGGAAAAGGGGTAAACAAGTTAGAAAATAGTTTGTAACTAATAGTCTCCACTTCCTGAGAGTGAGGCTATTGATGTGAACTGGAATCTGACTGTACCTTGCTTCCTGAGCTGGATGGAGGCCTGCCAACCCAACAGCCAGGTGTGAGGTTACCTGGTCAGGAAAGCAATTATCAGGTTGGCAGATTCTGTAGTCATGGTAACAGGGTGAGGAAATAAGGCCAGAGCTCAGCTCCGATGCTTCAGTCTCTTCCACCTGCTGTTTCTCATTTCTTCAGAGTGTGAAGAGAAGGTGTGAACTTGTCCTCTCACAGGTATGCACAAGCCCTACATCACCCTTCCCTCCCAGTCATTAAGACAGCAGAGCAGATTAAGAAAACTGAGAGCAAATGAGAGAGCAATCCCTGACAAGGACTACACAGGGATGTTTGCATTCAGGTAATGTATTCTCTGCCAAGAACAAGAAAAAGGCTGTGCTCTGCTGGCCCAGAGGGATACCAGAGCTGTATGGAGATTCTGGCATGGCCTGCTTCCTCCCTTTTCTAACCTCAGCCCTGGCCCCTTGCTCAGTTCTGTATTTTCCCTGTTTTTCTCTACAAACAGCAAGGAGAGATGGAGAGAGACAGACAGACAGACAGACACACACACACACACACACACACAGAGAGAGAGAGAGAGAGAGAGAGAGAGAGAGAGAGAGAGAGAGAGAGAGAGAGAGAGAGAGAAGACAATCAGATGAAAAGGCATCTTTGAAGTGAAAATAACTTTGGATGCATACTCCACAACTTACTTGGCTCAGCATGAGGTAAGTTGCTAGCCTAGAGTCCCAACTACCAGAAAATATCCTAGAAGAATTTTGAAAATCAGTCATTGAAAATCACCATGTATGGAGTCCCTGGACAAGTACAGTGAAGTAACATCAGCCCTTCTTGCTATCTGGTACAAAAGTATGTCCTGGAGATGCTCATTCAGCTTTTGGGTAAAAGACTAACATGGGATTGATTTAAATACATGCTTTGCCTTGGAAAAAATATCCTAGTGCACCCTCCGAGAAAGGCTGAGACTAACCCATGGACCGGTGATGGAGTCAGGACTCAGCTATGGATTTTTTAAATTCAGAAAATATACCTCTTAAAAATAATTTCAATTTTTGGTTTCTTAAGTCAAAGTTGGACCATGAGTCTGTAGGTATGTTTTCTAAAGGTTTGCCTAACTCTGTGTGATTGTGTGACTGTATGATTTTGTAGTGTTGAGATTCAAAGCCAAGGTCTTGCTCACTAGGCAAACACCTTTGAATGATGCTACATCCCTAGCCCTGTTTATTGTTATTAAAGCCATGAAGATGTTTGTAAAAGTCAATGTAGGCACACATGTGAAGATGTCTATGACCACAATGACCACGAAGACACAGGCATACTTCACAGAAATTGCCATGGCTAACAGCTAGGAATATCTAGTTTAGAAGTAAAAAACTATGAAAATGTAACTGAATTTAGAAATGGTCTTATCTGCCACAAGTACATCTTTGGTCCATGGTAGACATCTCAGCTGTTGGCTATGGCATGTCCCCCGAGTGTCTGCTGACACTCAGGCTTTAGTTTCCACATCTAGTCCACACATAAAACTGCCTTCTGTGGACTCATACCAAACTAAGGTTTTCATTTATTTTTATTATAAATTGAAGGATTTTCAGGTCTTTACGTGTCCTACCATAAGCAAGAAGCTAAGTACAGGCATGGCTGAAACCTCAAAGTCCGTCCTTAGTGACAAACTTCCTCTACCAAGGACACATCTCTTAAGCCTCCCTGAACAATGCCACCAACTGGGGACCAAGTATGCAAATGTCCAAGGCTAATGAATGGGGACAGCTCATTCAAACCACCACATTGACCAAGTCACCCATTCAAATGATCAACTTTCAGTGCTGTGTTGGAGTTGGTTTTGTCAGGCTCAGGGACCTGATGAGCAGAAAGGATGGGATAGTGCAAGGCCATAATTAAGACGTTTATAAAATAGGCTAAATGTTCTTTATTTATCTAATCAATTTATCTATGTCTATCTATTTGCTTATTTTATACATTAACAAAATAAATTCACTTCAATTGGCAGCTATTACTGCAACATATGGGAGGACTTTGTTTTAAATGCCATTTTTTTTAATCCTAAAAGTGAAACCTAATAGTCAAACATCTGTTCTACCAATTATCTTCAACTTTTGATTTTTCAATATAGTCAATAGCTCTATGTTGAGCACACATTTAAAATCAGTCATCGGTGTTACATTCATTTTGAATGCATATCAAGAATTGCAATGGGACCATGCAAGTTACATTTTCCATGAAATTTTAAAGATCTAAGGAAATTAAATGTCAAGTGTATTTGACAATCCTATTTGCCTTTATTACAAATAAGAGCGCCATACCTGGGTTATTTCTAGTGTGCCCAGTGACTAATGACATTAGAGTGATGCTGGCATGCTAGTCAACACACAAAGGCAGCCAAAGCAGCCACCCTGCATCAGAAGAGCCCTAGACTTTTGCAAAGGTTCCTAGGTATTACTATGTATGTTTAGGAGAGGAACACAAGCCATTTATTCTGTCCTATTTCAGAAGTATCAGTGCAAATAAAGGAAAACAACTGGCTTCCAGAGACAAGGCAGGGAGAGGGCAGGACTCTTCAGACACATCATCATAGTAGGGATGGAGAGTATTGCATAGTAATTGGTAGTCATTAACAAACCCCATGTTCTACTACAGCATGAAACTTTCTTGTATCAAACCTTGGGTATGACTAACTTCCTCAGTGAGAGGCAGGGGTCAGGGTCAATTAGAATGGCTTCTTGTCAACAAGGAAGCAGAGAGTGAACTGTGTTGTGAATGAAGCCACTTCTCGGCCAGAGGTAGAAACAGTTAGTCTGATTAACACTTGAGGCTAAAGTAATAGAAATCAGAGCAAGCCTCTGGTCATCATCGTCGTTGTTGTCCTCCTCCTCCTCCTCCGTCTCTTCCTCCTCTTCTCCTTCCTCCTTTCCCCCCTCCTCCTCTTCCTCCTCTTCCCCCTCTTCTTCTTCCTCCTCTCCCCCTTTCTCACTTCCTAAATCATGAAGCCATTGAAATTTACAACTTGCCTGCTCTGGAGTTTTTCTTTTTAAGCTCTAATAAAATTGTCCTCGAAATTTCTTCTGAGTCAGTGTTTCAATTCTTTTATTTAAAGACATTAAAGACTCCAAGAAGCAACCCAATTTTCCCACTTAACATAGTAGAATCCAAGTGGGTCTCCCTGATATTTGCAGCAATACAACTATAAAACAAGCGTACTGTAAATTGTTACTACAGATATTATTCATACAAGAAAAATGAATTAAATACTAAAATGCTTTATGAAAAAGTTATAAACCTTTGCTTGTTTTTCTTTCCTTTATGATATTCTGAAATTTTCTTAATGTGTATATGTATTTTATATATGTAATATATGTATATAGAATACATAACTTTTAAATTAAAGAAGTCATTTTAAATAAGTTTATTTAGCCTAGAGAGCCAGCTGAAAACAGGAATTACATGCAAAACTCTTCATTATCAGGAGGCAGGAAATGCCCATTTAATTTCCAGTGCTTATTGAGATGAGGATGAATGTCACACAGGCAACATATTCTTCAGGATGATAGTACACAGAAGCAACATTGTTCTCCTCCAATATGACTAACAGATGAGACAGGATCAGAAAGTGACGAGCAGGATCAGCCATCTCTATGTAACAAAGCACACTAGCCACATGTGGGGAAATTCGAAGGCAGTGGCACAGCATCCCAAAACAACTCAGAAAGCTGAGTTAATGTAGGGCATCAAAATGAAAAGAAGAAACAAATGAAACAAACGAGAAATAAATAATCACACCCCAAAGAGTAATTTAAATAAGTGTTTGGTGTGACACTCAAGCTCCTCCAGGGCCCCAAACTAAGCACTTCATTAGACATTCTGTTCATTAGAATTAATTATTAGATGGAACTAGACACCATGAAACTTCAGAAAAATCATCCTCATAAGTACAATTCCTCTCTCCAGCCAGACTAGTAAAGAGACAGCAAGAATATCATGGAAGTCCATGGGACTCTTGTCCTGTGAGCTGATTGCTCCCAGTTGACCCCTTGTCTTCTTTCGGAACAAGAACCTTACAGACCACATTAAACTGAAAGATTCATTTTCTGTTTTGAAAACAGTTTCCAAGCTAAATGTGGTGTCCAGTTCAACACTTGAAAGTGTTTTAAAATCAAACCTCTGGAGCTGGAGAGGTGGCTCAGCAGTGGTGAGCATTTGCTGCCCTCACTGGTGGCATGGGTTGGGTTCCCAGCACCCACACAGTGGCTCACTACTACCTGTGATTCCAGTTCCAGGGTAGCTAACGCCCTCTTCTCACCTCAGAGGGCACCAGGTACACAGGTGCTGTGTGGACACACATGCAGGCAAATCATCAAAAATTTCAAATAAAACTTAAAAAGCCAAAACTCTAGAAGTTGATATTTTTGCTTTCCTGTCCCTAGTTCAAACATTTAGGCCAAGTACAAATTACAAAAAAAAAATCATATTTAATAAGCTGAACATTCCTTCATTTTAAATGTGACCAGTTACCCTTGAAGGACAAAATTATCTACAGGATTTTCCCCTGCATATGGAAATTATGTTGAATCAGTAGTTGTTGTTTGGTTGTTGATTTTCCTAAAAATAGGTGTGTCTCCTCTTTCAGCAGTAGATTATACTGTTTGCTCTAGTTCCTCCTATTTCTGATAGAAAGAGCTCTGAAACACTGTCTCTCCACCAGCTGTTTGGGGCTCATTGAGTTCCTGTTCTTGGAAGCACTCCCAAGCCTGGCTGTTTTCCAGGCCCTTGACTTCCCCATGGGTTCAGTCTCACTCCATGGCTCCCTCTTCAGCATCCTTCCTTGCTTTCTATTCATGACTTTGCCTCCAAAATTGGCCACTGGATGGTCACTCTACTTTCAGACCTTGTTAAATCCACCCAGGTGAGGAAGCAGCAGAGTTGAGAATGTAGCTAAGTTCTGCATATTACGGAAACTGGGAAGTCTCCATAGGGAAAGGAGCTTACCACAGCAGTTGAGGGGTGTGGGGCTTAGAAGCAAGCTAATGCAAGCCACTGGCATTGTGTTGCTTTCTTTCAAGGATGATATTTATTTTTATTTTTGACCATACTTTCCTCTATGATTGACATCTTTACTCAAAACCATCTATTTTCTCCAAATCATTGCAGTTATTTTGGACATCACTGGCATTCTCATGCCCCGTGGGACTGGTTCAGTGCCCACTAGTGGTCAACCTGCAGGGTAGGTCTTCTCTTCTCTTCTCTTCTCTTCTCTTCTCTTCTCTTCTCTTCTCTTCTCTTCTCTTCTCTTCTCTTCTCTTCTCTTCTCTTCTCTTCTCTTCTCTCCTCTCCTCTCCTCTCTCTCCTCTCCTCTCCTCTCCCCTCCCCTCCCCTCCTCTCCTCTCCTCTCCTCTCCTCTCCTCTCCTCTCTTCCCCTCTCCTCTCCTCTCCTCTCCTCTCCTCTCCTCTCCTCTCCCCTCCCCTCCTCTCCCCTCCTCTCCTCTCCTCTCCTCTCCTCTCTTCCCCTCTCCTCTCCTCTCCTCTCCTCTCCTCTCCTCTCCTCTCCTCTCCTCTCCTCTCTTCTCCTCTCCTCTCCTCTCCTCTCTTCCCTTCCTTCTCCTCTTTTCTCTTCTTCCTTCCTTTTTTTCTTTCTCCTTTTTCTCCCTTGTCTCCTCTGCTCCCTTCTAGTACTGGAGATGAAACCAGGATTTTTCATATAATAAGCTGGTACCTGAACCTTTTTACATTTTAATGTTTTTTTTAATCCCTTGCCCCTTTTATACTTCTCGAGAAAGTGTCCCTCTAAATACCCTAGACTACCTTGAGCTTATTCCATAGCAAAGGCAGATCATGATCTTGCTATCCTCCTGCCTCAGGCTCCTAGTTCCTGGGATGATAGGCCTGCAAACTTTAGCCTAGAAGGAGGGGTGTTTCTCCCCTTATCTCCATGGTTCATGACGCCTGGGATATTCATATTCTCTGCTTTGAGCATTTGCCCACACTTGGATTCTGTGAACTTATATTTTCCCAGCCCCTGAGGACCTCATTACAATAAAAAAAATATTTTCCTATTTTCCAAGTAAAGCCTCTTCTTCATCTCCATTTGCATCTTCACATATGCGTGGGAACTTCCTGTTAAAAAACACAATTGTACAAAGACAGGCACTTTTAACTTCTGGTCTGCATTCATGTATGGCTAACTGCTTGGCATGTGTTCCCTAAAAATAATAAAATTGTGATTCTGGAGCTTCGTTCAATTTGAATTTCATTCGTCTTGATGTGTGGTGAGGAGTATTTTTCAGAATATCTTTTAAACTGTGATTGCTTTTGATTATATAGTAAATGGAAATGTTGAGCATAAGGCAGCAAAAGAGTCACAAGAATTAGGGATAGATTGACAAGAAAGGGTTCAGGAAATCCAGGAAGGGGCTGGAGAGATGGCTGAGCAGTTAGGAGCATGGGCTGCTCTTCCAAAGGGCCCAGGTTCATTTCCTACCACAACCATCTGTTCCAGTGAAATCCCATGCCCTTTTCTGGCCTCTGAGGACATCAAGCATGAGATGCACAGACATATATGCAGGTAAAACATCCATACACATAAAAAAATAAATAAATACAAGTTTGGAAAGAAAGCCACAAAGGTCCCACTAGCAAAATTTCTACATATGTTTTGAAATAAAAATTGAAAAAACTGTTGAGAGTCGGAATTTGCTTAAAGTTCTAGTCAGATTCTATCCTAAAATTAACTGTCTTCACATATTGCTATCCCCATAGCCTTGATAACAGTAGGAAAACTAAGGGCTCTTCCCAGACAGTAACATGATAGAGAACACTGGGTGTTGAAATATGATATGCAGAATTCTTTACATGTCCATGCTGCATAGACACTGTTATTCTTTACAGGTAAGTGTATAGATGGGTAAAAACATTGGATATTGTATATATAATGTTATATAATATAAGCAACAGTATTATTTATATCATATGCATAGTTATATATTTTCACATATAATTTATAACAGATTATAGAAAAATATATACATTAACATACATATTTATCTATATCACTTTTCTATAATCTATCAATCACATGTATCTACTATCTATCTTCTATCTATAATTTATCAGCTATGTTCTATCTCTAGCTCTCATCTCTCTCTATCTGCATTCTAGTCGGAGTCATGAATTTCTTAATTATTTTTAAGATTTAATTATTTTTATAATGTTTTTGTATATGTATCTCTTTGAGGGTCTGTGTACATAAGTGCAGGTGCCTATGAAGGGCAAAAGCTTTGGATCCCCTGGAGCTACGAGCAGTTACAGGCAGTTCTGAGCCTCCTGACATTGGGTATTGGGAATCAAACTCAGATCTTATAGAAGAACACTGAGATGAGTCTTAGCCCCAAGCCATCTTGCTGACTCCTGCTTGTGTTGGAGTGAAATAATGAACAATACATACACATCCTTCTTATACTCATACATCGTCATGGAAACCCCTGAAGACTAGTACTTGAGCCATCCCCTACAGCTGAACAGCAGGTACCCTACTTTCCAATGTTTAAAACCTAACATTGAACATCTTTGGGTTCACTTTCAGAAGTCTTAAGACCCCAACTAAGGAAAAAGCAGAAAATTGGAGATTTAAGCAAATCCGTATCTAGTTTCTTAGAAGTTTTCAAAAGCCAAGATACGTTTGCATCCCTGAGCTACTCATGTGATACAGCCATGTTCACAGTGTTTTGTTCTTTATGTCCTAAAGGAAGGCCATCATGACGGCACATCTCTCCTGATACTTCCACAGTGCTGACAAAGGCTCCTGTCCTAGGACTTGGGAGGAACATATGCGATAACCTCTTATTTGCATAAAATTCCACAACCATTCACAGAGATAACATTGCATTTCTGAAACAGTTTCTGAAGGAGGTATAAAAACAAGCTAGTTTGGTTAATACAAAAAATGTTCATGAAAAAAAAAAAGACTGTTTCCTCACTGAAGGCCCAAGAAAAATGGCAGCATGGGAGGGGTCAACTTGGTCCCTTTTGTTCTACTAAACCCTCGGCCCTACTTGCTATGTAGTTCTCTGTATGCAGAGCTGTGGCACAACCTTGGTGTCCCCACACACTTGAGAATGCAAGACGGCCTTGAGGCTGGATCTCTGAGTGAGCGGAGCTTTTTAAACTGGCTGGGACTCAGCCAGTCACAAGCTAATCAGGACTTGACCTTCCATGACAAGATGGCATCTTCAGGGGCTGAGTGAGGGTCCTAAGTGGACCTTAACACTGGGCCAGGTTAAAAAGCAATTAGCACTCCTAGTAGGGGCAATATTGCACCAGGATACTCAAGAGTCAGGATAAGGATCAGAGTCTATGGTGGATTTAATTTTAAGGTAATCATAGTAACATCCTAGGCACTGAACTCACAGAAAAATGTACAAGCCAAGCTATATTATAAATGACAGCAGGGCATGAGAAGCCATCCTCAGATAAGAACAACAGCACCCCACATTGATTTTGCTCTGCAAATCCAGGAGGACTCTATTGGCTGCCCTGACAGTTCAGACAGGAGAGGGATAAGCCTGTCACCAGGGGGCTTTTGTGCCCGCCAAGCCTCTTTGCTGACACCTTCTCCATCTCATCGGGACAGCAGTCAATGGATTAAGGTATGCTCTGTTTACTCGGCTCCCCAGGACCCATCTCTATTTAACACCTACACAGGGGAGGCGTTTGAGAGGAAATGAATGAGAAAGAAGCCTGGTAAGAATGTCTAATAGGGCTTGGCTGCTTAACACAGGCCAAGTCAATAATGCCCGAGTTGCCAGAAGCTTTCTCAGAGGAGGCCATTGCCTAGCATGCATAAGGCCTGCACACTGCACTATTCATGGACTTTCTTTTTAAGTCTCACAGCAGCTGTAGTTAAAAATCCACCTCATTTTAACTATGAACAAACATGTCATTGGCTAACATAATCCAGTCTTTGTTACTCACTCGGTGATCCGGGCATGTCTCTTTCAAAACTCTATTGAGATACTTATAGATTCAGAGATTATGATGTTTGATTTCAATTTAGAGGTGGAAAGTGGCCAGGTGTGTCTAACTTACATCATCACACAGCAACTGTAATCAGTTCCCTTCCCAATTTGTCTTTGTTTTGTTTCTTTCTTTAAAAAATAAAAACAAATAAACAAAAAACTATACAAGAATTTTTTTTATTTACTTATTTTTAAATCAGGGTCTCATGTAGACCAGGCTGGCCTCAAACACACTATGTATCTGACGATGACCTTGAGCTCCTGATCTTCCTGCCTCTGGCTCCTGGCTCCCGAGTGCTAGCATTACTGATGAGTACCACCATGCCCAGTTGCTACAGTGCTGGGATGAGACCCAGGGTCTCTTGCATTTAGATAAGCTCTCTGCCAGCCAAGTTACACCATAGACACTTCCTTAAATTTTCTCTAGCATGTTAAGTTGTCCTAAAATGTAAAGTAATCATGGAGAAAGGGAGTGGAAAGAATAATATTGTTTCAAGTAGAAAATATATCCAAAGTATCATTTGTGTGTACATTGATTCTCCAACCCCAACCCCCACCACCACTAGTGTGAGAACAGAGCAATGCAGCCCTCTGCCAGGCTAAAACTGTTGAGGTCTTTAAGTTGTTGAATTGCTTAAGCAGGTGTCCCGCAGATTGTTACCACAGCCTGGTGCTCTCTGGACCAAGTCCACGTGAAACACTCAATCAAATGCCTATGAAGGGCAACATCCCCACAGAGTCACCAAATGTGCCTGTCACAGTTCACTCATAGGCCCTGTGTTGGTCTCCATGCATGGCTCTTAATTCTCCCCATGCAACTTCCTAATTACACAGCATGCATTTGACCCTGACACAAATAAAATCATTGTCCCCATGAGCATCTACCTAAAAGGAGCCCAGCTATCATTGACCGGACACTGAAGGAACTTTGCAATAGATGGAAGCCTCACTCCAACAGGAAATAATAATGAGGAGAGGTAAGAAAGAAAGGAATTCTGCCCAAAGTAATAAATATCAGCACATTTAACATCATCTATTCTGACAGGAGAGGAGGGTGACCTTCTCCACCCAATGCCTGTTGCATTCTGTGGCAGTGTATGAGAACCTTGTCCTTAGCTACAAATAAAACTGCCTGAGAGGACCTGGGACCTCTTTGTGTCCTTCCTCATCCCTGCCATATTGTGGTGGAACCCACAGACATCACCCTAATCTATGCAGCCTAATGACTTAGAGAATTGATGACAAAGACTGGGTTTGCACTATGCTAGGCACAGAGAATCGGGTAGCACACATTCTCCTATGCATGGATCTCAAAAATGTTGTTCACGGTGGCAGATCACCACGCCCAGTTAACAGAGGGACAGGAGGATGTCAAAGCCAGGCTAGGAACCTTCAGATGTTTCCTTTAGAGTCTATTACACAGTAACTATAGCCAACAATGTTTAGGTCAAATCACCAAAGACGTTGATTTTCAATATTTCTGTCATTCGGAATTGATGGCATTTAAGATGATGGACATGTTGAATAGTTTGAATTAATAATTCCACACTGAACATAATAAAAACACACTAATTATTTTCTATTAATTAAAAACAATGAAGCTCATGCCTGTAATGCTAGAAAATATGAGATTAGCCTGGGTTATATAGCAAGAGGGTGTCTCAGAAAATGAAGCCAAAACACTACTCACACTAACACTAAACTTGTCAAAAATCTTGGCTTCAGAGCTAAAACTATGCCTTACCAAGGACTCTACCTTCTTCATTGAATTTCTTCATTTCTGTTGTGCTCAGAGTGTGAAATGTTCCTGTAAGCTCATGTGTTGAATACCTGGTCCCCAGCTGGTTGTCTCTGCTTTAGAAATCTGTGGAAACCTTGAGAGGTAGAGTGTGACTGTAGGAACCAGGTCACTAGGGTATGACTGGAAATGTCTTCAGTGATCTTAGTCTTCTCTGTTCTCTTGATTCCAAGAAGCCACACAGGGATAAAGCTGCCTTGCTCCACCGTTCCTCTTCTTCATGATGGCGATCTGAGACCTAGTGTTTTCAACTGTAAAGCCCATTCAGTGGCACTTTCCCCATGGAATCATCACCCTAGTCTCTGCTCTTGTGTTTAGGCATATCCATCCCTCTTCCAAGTCTAATTTGAAAGGCTGCACATTGCATGCTTTCACGTATCTGGCAGTCTTAGAATGGTAGAACTAGGGATAGGGGCAGAAGGAGGCTGCACAGGTACACAGTCCCTGGGAAAATCAAGGTCTCTGTGCTAATGGAACAGGTGTGATCTGTGTGATGGTGGAAGGATGGGTATATGAATTGGCTCCCCATAGAGCCAACGAGCACAATCACACACATTGTCTCCCAGGAATGCCAGAACCCACTGGTCTGTCCAAGCTCCTTGGATAATCCTGCAAGCCAAGTTCCTGATTATTACATTGCACAGAAGTCACTTGGGCCATTACCATGGGGGAGTATGAGCTAGAGAGGGTCTCAAGATTGTTCTAGACTAATTCTTCAATTTCCTGTGAGTACATAATTACCTCAACAAAGTTACAAACAATCCTATTCAACAAAAGTCATCATGTGCATCTTTGTTTGACAAGTAGAAGGTACATTTCTCTAAGTCCCAGATACTGACATTCTCAGCAGGTTCTCCCCACCCCACACATGGATCTGTACATGTATTGAAGTAACCTGTGTTTAGCAGCATCCTCAGACTCTACCCTACACTTGCCACTAGATCTTCTGTTCTAGGTATGACAGCCAAAATTGTCTCTAGAGAAGCCCCTGGGTGGCAAAATCACCTACCACACAGGACCACGGATAGAGGGGAATATTGAGAATACTAATACTAATAATTTATTTGACAAAAAGATTGTTTTCCATAGTTAATTAACCTAGAAATTTGACTTTTCTGCCTAAACATTTAAATAACATGTTGAGAAAAGTGCATACACATTCATGCTACATATTGGGGTTCTTGTATAAGACTGAGGTCTTTTGTTAAAGTTCAGAAGCAAATGGCTTTTCTTCCACTAGCTATTTATATAAAAATTGAGAATAAGCAGAGAAAATAAAAGTTCAGGAGCATTTGGCTGGCAGAACTCCTGGGGGTGGGGATGGCCCTGCCCTTAAGAACTTGCATTTCAGAAGGTAGGCTTAGGGAAGGAGGCATATCCTGAGAACCTGAGAACCACCTTCCTTATGATGCACACTGCAGTCCATAAGGTTTGCAATACATAAGGTTTGGGGTCAATAAGCTGTACATAGTATAGACTTTGAATTCCAAACTTCTAATTTACAAACATTCTTTAAACCTTTGGCTGTCTAAACTGAGATAAAATGGCTGATGTGGTTGATAAAGCCAGGGTACCACAGTAAACGATGAACATAATTATGACTATTTCATCCCCTCCCCAAAGATGAAATTTGATAGACAGAACACACCTGGATAAGATTATTTCTGGAAACAGTTATCTTTGTAAATACAAGGATCCTGGCTAATTGAAGTTTTGATACCATGTATATTATACATGTACATCTTATTTGCATTTATCTAAAAATGATAAATAATATACACCTCAGATAATTGCATGCCAGAGAAAAGTTTGGCATTCAATGTCCTCTTACTGTGACAGATCTTCAGGGATTCTAAACATTCCCTCTGCATCATGGGCTTTTGAATGAGGCTCAGTATATTGAAAGCTATGATTTACAGTCCCCCAAAACATAGCAATATTTTTGAAAACTAGACTTATCATTATTTCATTAAAATATTAAAGTAGTTGAGTTGATTTATGAAACCTTGATTGAGGTTTGCCTGCTCAAATCACACTACCCAAATCAAGAAATATATTATTACAGTACAAATTGCTACTAGTTTATATTTTAATATTTCCATCATTTCTGGCAGTAATACAGGAATATATAAAGCTGTAGTTGTAGCTTGCATGTGTCCTATACTCTTAAAAGATCACACAGTCATACCAAATTAATTCACGACAGGATAATTGTTTCTTAAAGTAATTGATGTGTGTGTGTGTGTGTGTGTGTGTGTGTGTGTGTGTGTGTGTGTGTGTGAGTGTGTGAGATATATATACCTATACCTGTGCATATACATGTAGAGGCCAGAGGATGATATCACATGCTCTTCATCAATTTTGGTTTTATTCCTTCGACAGTTTCTCACTGAACATGGAGCTAGGCTTCGTGCCAGTGAGTTCCAGAGAGTCTCTTTTCTCTATCCCCCTCCATAGCATGATGTCAGAAGTATATGTGGCCTCATCTGGAGTTTTCCATGGATACCAGGTAACTCACTTCCTCATTCTTGTATAGCAAGTGCTCTTACCCACTGAGCCCTACCCTGGCCCTTTCAGGTAATTGGCTTTTTTAATTAGCTAGAGAAGAAGAACAGAAACTGCAGAGCTCAATGGGAATTCTAAAACTATATAATCACAGATTTGGGTAAAAGGAAGCTAGGGCGTCAAGTCACTCAGTCTTTTATTCTAGATAAGGAGTTTGGCTTCAGGAATGTCCCACTGTCTTCTAAGACCTGACACTGTCATGGTGGAGCCAGAACAGACACACTCGGGATTACTTCACCATGGGTCAAAAGCATAAGTGTTTGCTTTGGAAAACTGCCAGCTCATTAACCCTCTCACATTTCCCAACAACAGAATGTCTTCTCAATGAAACAAATATGAAGTTAGATTTGCAAAATACATCATGTATTAACTTTTCTTTTCCAAGGAATCATCCTCAATTTCCACAGCTTTAATATTCTGTGAGTGTAAACTCCCATGGTTCGGAAATAGCCAGGGAATTAGGACAAAATGCAATGGAAATCAATGCCCTGCCCCATCACAGACACATCTGTATATATACCAAATAGATTTGTATACCCAATGATGAGGTAACATATATCTGTTTTGTTCTTTTTCTCATGATGCTTGAATTTTGTCTATAAAAGTAAGAATGAGACAATCACACTCAGGATGTTTGCCTGATGTACATACTTTATAATCAGTCTCACTAAGGGTTGGACAGCGAGAGGATCTGAGAGTCAGGCTGTGCCCAGTTTTGAGGGCTGTAACTAGATTACAGGTTGATATAGATGACTCTGCAGGATGACCTTGATGGGCTCCAGGTCACCTCTCTGTTGGCGCACAAGTCTGTTTTTCCCAATCTGTGTGGTTACAGGGTAGAATAGGTGGATGTGCCAGAAAGATGATGTCAGAGAATCTCCCCTCCTTCCTATTCTGCATACAGTCTGGCCTTGGACTTCCTCACTGGTGTGGTCCTCTCCATAGCCCGATCTTCCCTCAGGAGAGCAGGATTTCAGGTCAGCTCGGGTGAGAACTAAGCAGGGCATGGAACTCGAAGTGAAGAGCAAATGCCCTCACATGTCCTGTGTCAACTTAGGTGCAAGGCCTCAGAGGCTGAGAATCTACTGCTCTGAAACCATGGACATAAAAATATTCCCATTGTTACTCAAACTGAGAAATTTGCATCTATCCATTCAGCCAAGTGTGGGCACTGTGCAGTTAGGCCTGTGGCAGCTGCAGCTGTGCTAAATATAAGGCTGTTTTTATTGCATTAACCCTTCCCAACTACTAGGGATCGATTAAAGTTTACAGGAGAAGGCAGCTGGGGAAGATGTCTGTAAAGTGGCTTTCATACAAGCATGAGGATCTGAGTTCGATCCTCAAACCTACACAAAAAGCCAGGTGCCGCGGCATGTGTTTGTATCCCCCAAAGTTGATTGGCTAGTTAGCCTGGTCAAATAGATGAGCTTCAAGATCAATGAGAGTCCCTGACTTTAAAAGTAAAGATGAAGAATGTGATGTTGACCTCTGGTCTCCACATACCCACAAGCAAGTACCTATGTCACACACACACACACACACACACACACACATACACACAACCATATCCCCTCCCCCCACTGTTTATGGCAAGATCCACTTAGATTGCATGTAAATACTGTACCATTTTAAATAAGTGAAGCATCAAATGTTGGTGTCTTAAGTCTGGATCATTTATATCCCAGAAACAATCCCTCATGGACATAGCAGAAGGCTGTGACTTATTTATGACGTTACACCCAGCACATCAGACCTGTCCATCTATCTGCCAGCCATCTGTAGATCCACACAACGACCATGATGGAGATGAAAGCCTGCCTCTTATGTAATTGATATCTGATTAATATTTTAAGTCATTAGAGCATTTGACACATTTCTTAAATAGAGCTGGATTGTATTCTCAGAAGTATATTTTCTAAAACATAATTCCTTTAAAAATTGATTCTTTGTACATTTATTTATTTTTGTGGGTGTGCTTGTGTGTGTAGGCATGTGTATTCCATAGCACACATGGGAAGGTCTAAGAACAATATGCCAGAGCCAGTCCTGTAGTTGGATTTTTTTTTATTCTTTGGGGGCCCACCACCCAGCTCCCAAATAAATACACGGCCTTAAGCTTGGCTTGGTTCTAGCCAGCTTTTCTAGCTTAAATTATCTTGTTTCTCTTTAACTACATTTTGCCTCTGGGATTTTTACCTTTCTTTATTCTATATATCTTTCTTTCCTTCTTACTCCATAGCTGACTGTGTGGCTGGGGGGCTGGTCCCTGGTGTCCTTCTCTCCTCCTTTTCTTGCTTCTTTCTCCTCTTTTGAACCTAGATTTCTCTTCCTATTTATTCTCTCTCCCTGCCAGCCCCACCTATTTCTCTCTCCTGTCTAGCTATTGGCCCTTCAGTTCTTTATTAGGCCAATCAAGTGATTTAGGCAGGTAAAATAACACAGCTTTACAGAGTTAAACAAATGCAACATAAAAGAATGCAACACATCTTTGCATCGCTAAACAAATATTCCACAGCATAAGTGAATATAATACATCTTGAATTAATATTCCACAACACTGTCCTTTCCTGCCACTATGTGGGTCCCAAAGTGGGAACCAAACTTAAGTCCTTGGCCTTGGCAATGTGTAACTTTACCTACTGCACCAACTTTCCCTCCCCTCGGATTTATTTTTAATAAATAGTAAACCATTAATATGAACTTCAGTGTAGCAAATAGGCCTGTAAAAATGTGTTCATGAAGGACTTCATCATAACATCTTATTGTATATAGAGACTCAATTAGCCAAATAGCTCAAGTATTAGTGGTAAAAAATTTTAGAACACTTTGATATTAACTGGCAGTTCTTCCACCATAACTTCACATATCTTTCAGTATGGAAGCCAGCTTAGGTGTGGAAAGGTTGATTTTATAGATGAGAGAATCTGGAGATTAAATTATGTGCCAAACTTGTATGCAAAGGAAGAACACACCTGAAGCCAGATATCCTCAGTCTTAAATCTCCTTATTACTTTTTGACAAGAACAGCTTTCATGAGACCAGTGTCCTAGGAAGTATTGAAGCTGGCCATATGGTGTCTGTAACCATGTCCCCACTGTGTGTCACAGAGGTCTGGGATTCCCTGGGGCGGAAGTTTTATGCTCACAGCCAGAACTTCTCCATTTTCTTTTCCCATCCTAGCAACTGCTGTCTGCCATCAGTTCTCAAGCTGACCAATCTAGAGTCTGATTTTCTCAATGGAACTGTGTAATATCCACCTACTCTAACATGACCTGACAGCATCTTCCATGAGTGTGTCTGTCAAAGATCACATGGGTTTTGATGAAGATGAGTTTCTAACAAGCATAGCTACTGAGAGCATCCACAAGCCACTGTGGCCTGGGCATCTGCAGGAAGACTGTATATCTGTGAACTTTTCTCTTCCCCAGCTCCTTGTGCATCTGGGACCCCAGATGCTTCCTTCCCTGTTCTGTCCTAACCTCTGCACACATCCCAGCAAAGGTGAAGTTTCACTTTCCTTCTTATGACACCACATGTGCACAGCTAAGTCTAGAGATGGACACATTCGAATCATCCACATTCAGCAAGGAAGTGCCGTTGTCTGTCAAAACCAAGAAGATCCCAGAGGTAAAGGAACACAAGAGAAACTTCTTGGGAGATACTTACATTGCAAGTTCATATTTACTTTTCAAAAAAGGGCAATGTTGTGTGGATAAAGCCAGCGTTTTAACCTGCTGCTTTCACCTCCCTCAAATTCTTATTTTAGATCTAGAGGACAGGAGAGATCTCACTCTTCCTCTCACACAGGTGTCAGAAAACAACATTGCACCCAGTTTCTGGGAGTCCACACATCTGTTCATATTCCCTCTGCCCCACCCCCCAGTGGTGGAGTAACCATCTCTTTGTCCCCAAGTTCTACATTCAGCCATAACTCATTCATTCAACTTTTCTCATCAATATCTTGTTCCTTCATCTTTAATATGATAATAAATGACAGAAAGTACATTTCACACCTTGTTTCTCTCCCTTAATTTGAAGACTGTTTGTTTTGGGGAATTGCTTTTTGTATTCATCATGGATAATCTTGGTCTTCCTCCATCTCTGCCTCAGGTAAAGTGCCCTATGAACTGAAAGGATAGCCTTCTAATCTCCAGGGATGAAGTGTTGACTTCTAGAATCAGAAGATAAAACCCTTTCCAAGCTTGGAACATGATCCTTCTCTTTGAAGCTTTAATCCAAAGCCATCTTCCATAAAGACCTTTGTCCTGGGGTCCAGATGGCATCTGGGGAAGCAGTTACCATAGCAGATGCTTTCTCAGAAGGGTTAATTTACAAAAACTTCTTACTGCTGAAGTGCCCAGAGTCTTTGACTTCCATGTGCTGACACAAAACCTCTGAGTGACAGTTCATGGTATCTTTTATCTAAATCGACACTGTCACACAGAGTGGTTTTTTGTTTGTTTGTTTGTTTTTGGTGGGGGGAGAGAGTACTTTTTAAGAAATACTCCCCTCTTTCCTAAATTTACTAACTAGTAGCCACCTCCTTAAAATGATGCAGTCTAAGATCCAGTGAAACATAGCCAGGATTCTTGCACAGAGACAAACCAAAGCCATTGGCATGGCTTCTCACACTTTAGGCTGTGCTAAGGATCTTCAATGGATTATTCTGAGTCACCTAATGAAGAAACTTCAGCCAGAAGGTAGGTGGGAACATGGTATCACGGCTCACAAGTGAGCCTTTTGGCTTTTCTTTCAATCTGAATACACTTAGATTTAAACCTTCAATTGTATAGTCAATATAATGGTTAATACTGGTTGCCCACATGACAAGCTTTAGAATCACCTGGAAAAGGGGTGGAGGGATGAACTAAGGGGCATTTCTGTGAGCAAGTTTGCAGACTGGGTTAAATGAGGCAGGAAGACATCCTAAATATTGGTGACACCATTCCATGGGTTGCCGCCCCAGATGGAATAAAAGAGAAGGTGAGTTGGGTGCCAGCATCCATGTGAACAACAACTTTACACTCCTGTCACTATGCCTCTTCCACCATGATGGACTGTATCCTCAAACTGTGAACCAAAATCATCCCCTTCCTTCTTTAAGCTGTGTCAGTCGGGTATTTTATTGCGGCAACAAGGAAAGCTCAGACAGTCTTAAGTTTTCCTGCTATCTTTGAGAATCCCCAGGGGCTGGATCCCTCTTGGTTTTCATGGCTTCTAGTCTTGATATGTAGAAAAGTGGTCTCTGATGCTGTTGTAAGAAGCATTCTAAGACAGCCCTGCATCCTGGTATCTTCCTCGAGGCCATCAAGAGATCTCTTCCAATCAGCTAACAAGCAAGGAATCATCATTAGGATAATCCTTAGCTATAATCCAAGCAGCTTTGCCATATAACACAGGCTGATGGACCACAGAGCCACCTGTCCTGCTCATAGGTCCTAATGCATGCATGTGAGGTATTCCCACATAGTAGAAAGCTCTGTCCCTGTCCTTGGTAGCACAGGCTCTGATATCTCAGCCCCAATGGCTTGCTACAAAAAAACGTAGGTTTGCTTTCAAACCTGATGTATCAATACCAATTCTAATTCTGTACATATGAAATCTACTTCCCATTACAGTGTCTAACTATTTTATAACAGATTTACAAATATAGGCTTTGGCTTCAAGTTCTAACAGCTAAGTGATATTGCTACAATTTGATCTGTGCTGGGTTTCTCATGGGCCCAGGTGCACCGAATGTAGACTCAGCATCAGAATCCAGGTGCACTTTCGGCCAATATAAGTTGGCCAAAGTTACCTGTGAGTAAAGGATCTACATGACCTCAAAGCAGGGCCTCTTTGAGGGTCAGCATTAGTGTGAGGTGGGATCCTGGCTCCTGGTAGAAATTGAGACATGGTGGCCTGGGTGGAATGAGGTCTGTGCTTTACAAGCGTGAACTGCCACCACCATCTAGTGGCAGTGGTTGGAAGTTAGTCATACAGTGACTGTTTCTGGTTCATGATCTTTCGCTGTTCACAAGATTTCTCCATTCATGGGGAGCCTTTCAAACCTCATAAGATGTCGTTTAATAAAACACAAATATGATGCCTGCTGTGTTCTGCAATAGAGCACACATATTATTTGGGATAATTATAATATAAAATAGCCCAAATTAAATCCTTAGGTGTTTAAGAGGTTGGTTCATATATGCACGGGCAATTCCGTTTTTAGTCACTAAAGAACAACACAGATAGTACCAAGTTTGATCTAGAGAAGTCCACTGTCCTCAGGATGTAACTGTGGCATATGCAAGTTTTTCCGGTTAGATCGTGTAGCCTCATTTGTTTCTGATAAATTTCAGATTGATTTGTAATGCTTAACATCTGCACAATTTATGCGTCGCTTCACACATTATCAACAATGAAAGGGTTTTTAAGTTGTAAGCTGTAGCTGGAAATTTAGAAATAAAGAGCAAAACGATATAAATGCGTCTTCCCTTGGCACACGTGCAACCAGCCCTCATCGATTCAATAAACACTTCTAAATATCAATTTAGTACTGCCTCTCCCATATTTCATAATAGAGACTCCCTTTATTAACCTCGGGTATAGTAAATTTTAATACATATTCCTCAATTGCAGTTATTTTTTCACCAAGTTCATTGTTTTCTTCTTCCATTTTAGGGGCACAGAAAGCAGTTTTTCTGCAAGAACATGCCATGAGCCACGATGCACACAGTGGCTGGGGTGACCTTTGGAAGCTTACGTTCTGTCCTAACCATACCTCTTTCTAAAATGCAATCATAGCATCTCAATGAAGTCAGGGTAAAATCCAAACACCTCAATCCAATCAGAAATACCCCAAAGGGCTTCCTACTTCCTTCCTCACCAACTTAGCACCCCTTATGCTTTCTGTCAGTCCCATTCCTGATGCCTGTCAACGACAAGGCAGGAGACGACACCTTTGTCTCCCATGCATGCAGCATGCCCAGCTCTTCTGGCTGCAAGGCTTTAATCTTTGTGACCCGCAGGACCAGAATGTCCTTCTGGAAGCTGTATCTCCTGAGTGGTTAGCTCCCAGCCTCATTGTTACAGAGGATGCCTGTGGCTACGTCAAGGTACCAGCCCCCCCAAGCATTTCCAAACATACATTATCTGCTAGAGGTACCAGTTATAAATCAAAACATCTGTCTCCAGGTTTGTGATTCCATTCACCAGACCCTGACTGTGATGTGGTATGTGTGTGTGCTCTCCAGTCCACAAGTCTAGGCCCACACATGTGTAAGAGAAGCTGGACTGCCCTAGGTGAGGTGAACCAAAACATCTTATTTTGTACCTGTGGGTGATGGTAGAGTTCAGGGGTCACATGACTTGAAGTGATCATGTCAGACATTAGACACCATGTGTGGGTTGTTGATATTTAAAGTGCATACCTTGAAAATGAAACTCTAGATATTTTAATACTGAATTAGCATGGAAATTAATGGGTTGCATTATGACTTATTTTGCTTTTGTGTTTTGAGATCGGGTCTTGCTATGCTGGTAACATAGTCACTAGATAGCCCAGGCTAGCCTTAAATATTTGCCAGCCCTCCTGCCTTGCTTCCTGAGTGTTGGATTGTAGGAATATACCACCACACCTGGCTCATTATGAAATTTTCAGACATATATATCGCTCTACTTTATCCATGGCTCTTTCATTTATGCAAAGGGAAAAATGAAAAGAAAAAAAAAACAACAACCCTAATAGATCCAGAAAAAGGAAGGAAAATCAAGACTCGCTGAGCCACCACGGAAATCTGTAGATAATTTTCCTCCACCATAAGGACTCAGAAGACAATTTTTCCCAATTCAGACACAATTGCTCCATGAATCAACCATAATGACTCTGTTTCTAGTAAAGTGTTCCAATCGAGAAAATCCTCCTAAATTTCCTCTCAGCACACTGCATACATGGAGGAGAGCGGCGATGTAGTGATCCAGTACCGAGCCACGTGGCTGCCTCTGCTCCCTAGCCCTTTTGATACAAGCTGTAGGTATCTCTGTTGTCCAGAGTCAAGCTTTTTTACCTGGAATTTAAGTGGTGTTAAATATAGCACAGTGATGGTTTGGGACAGGAAAAAAAATGCATTTCTCCAATGTTTGGGGCTTAGTAAACTTTGAATTTTAACCAAAGTGTGATTTTACTTCCACCCAAAGGAATGTTCTCAGGTGGCCATGAAAGTTCATGAGCTTGAGCAGGGCACAGACACTTCTTGCTAGGAAGACCCAGGGCTCTGACATTCCCACTATACCACAATAGTGTACCATTTGTTACACACTGAAGCATACCGATTATCCTGTATTCCCATATGCACACACAGACTCATTTTGCCATACAAGCGTTCTCTCAAAACTCCAACCTAGACTCTTACTTCCTATGAAAATTTTCATTGTTTCCTTTTGTGGGACAGCACAGCATCCTAAGTAATCCAGGATGATCCTGTACTCACTGTGTAGCTAATGATGACCTTCTCCCTGCCTTTGCCTCTACCTCCCTCATAAGCCCTTTGATTATGGGCATAGGCTATCACATCCATTTTTGTTTTTGTTTGTGTTTGTGTTTTAGGATTTGTGTGTGTGTGTGTGTGTGTGTGTGTGTGTGTGTGTGTGTGTGTGTGTTAGTAGAGAATCAAATCCTGGACTTAGTGAGTGCTAGGGAAGTAGTCAAAAAAACTGTCCTACGTCCAGAGACCTTAGATGATTGTAAATGATTGTAAGAACTGCAGAACTTACCTCATAACTCATTGCTTATGAGATGGCATGGAGATAGTAATTCTTACTTCCATCTTTGTTCTCAAAGTTTCCAGGGTGATTCTATCCCAGGTTCTCTTGGGTGCCTGATCTAACCTGATCTAACCTGAGATTTGTTGGGATTGGGCAAATTGGGAGGCAGGAGAGGAAGGCAGGGTGCAGAGGCCTGAGGCACATGAGGCAGAGAGAAGGTGAAATGCCATGAACTTTCACCCAGTAATTAGAATCAAGGAATATGTATTTTCCAAGAACACAGCAACATTAGGAGAGACAGGGCATGGGGATAAACCCAGTCTGTATACACTTGAGACCACATGAGGCATTTACAGGTAGAGGCCAGGTACACAATTAACTGCATATGTCTGGGCTTTAGGAACATCTCCAGAGAGAAATCCTGGGAAATACTCAGCCTGCAACTGTGTTCTGAACTTCCAGGTCAAAGTAATAAAAAAAAGGAGGAAATGGGGATGGAGGCAGCCCCAAGTAATCCTGTGTTCACTATGAGGGTGAGAGAGCTGATACAGTAAGAAAAACTAGGAAGCTGTTCCCAAGGAAGCGTACCAAGAGCTATGTGCAGGCCAGGGACAAGAACTGAGAATGTTCCTCCCACTATGGTAGCATGGAGACTGGACACAGCTGCCCAGGGTGACTTTGGTGGTGACAAAGACTTCACCCAGCTGGGCTCAAGGGAGACAAGGGCAGGGTCTAGTGACAGAATACAACTAGCTTTCGAGAGTCAATTTTCTAAAGAGAAATAAATGGTTGGAAGAAGGAAATGGCTGAAGTCTGATCATCTAAGATGTTCTGCTCATCCAGAAAGCAACTGCTCAAGGTAAATACAGATGCTCCAATATTTACTGACTCATAGTTTATCTGAGTTACAGCACACTCCCCTCTAATGTGTCTTCTTGTTCTTCAGCTGTTTTTTTTTCCTTCATTTAAATTTAACAGGTCATTATAAAGTTAATTCCAAAATACACTGTCACCTGAAAGTGGACTTATATCTGATGTTGACATTGGACAAAACCTGTCTGGGAGGTAGCAGAGTCTGTTCGTTCTTACTGTTATAATACAGGTTCTAAGGGTGACACAGGAGGGGTCTGGGTACACTGTCTGTCTGTCTGCTTAAGAGTATGCATGCATATGTGTCTGTGTTCGCAATTAAGCTTTATTTAAGAGAAAAAGGCTGCCTTATTGATTTTCAAAATCCATCTTATTCTTGGAATGCTCCACTCTATCAAAGAGGGTAGCAGTAGTGAATACATTCTTTGACAAAGAAAAATTTATAAAACACTTGGCCACAAGCCATTCTCATCAAGAAGAAATGTTCTCATGATTTATGAATTTGCCAGAATATACAAAGTTCTCATTTAACAATATTCTAATGAAATGTCATAGCAAAGGTGCCAATATAGTTATATTCTTTATTTCAAAAAACAGTTTAACATATTACAGAATAGAAAGTGACATAGAGAGATGGTAACAGTTTCATTTGTATTGAGAGGCTCAGCAAACAGGGGTAGTGGAGGGGAGTAGACACCCTTCACCGTGGTACGAAGTGGAAGCTCTCTGTGGGCACAGCCGAAGTCTGGAAGGAGCAGGAATTGTTTCCTAGTCCCCTCACAGGGCTCTAATCCTCAGGATAGGGCTGGGAAGTCTACGGAAAACAGCATTCTTCTACAACCAAAAATACTTCATCTTGTCTAATTCTTGACTTTTACAAAGTGTTCAAGGCCACAGATGGGTCTGTGGGATCTCTCTTTCTCCTCTCTATCTCCCCCCTCTCTCTTTCTCATCTGATACTTTATCCTCATTTATTTTATGACATAATAATAAGTCTTAATAGCACTGACTAGATTCTAACACATTTTAAGCTGGAGTTCCTGGGGTGGGGGAGCTAGTGGTTTGGGAGAGGTTGTGATATGAAAATGAGTGGCCATTGCCTTTGGGACATCAACATGTCCTGATGCTAATACTGGTAGTGATGAGTCATCACTGGTAGTGATGAGTCCAGGGATAGCCAATGCCCACAATATAGGTCACTTGGCTCTGTGCATTGTCTGTGCCTCATATGAGACAGGGAGGTGGGGGACAGATATCAGAGCTACGATGGCATTATCATTCTGTAATATGTAGACAAACTACACAAGAAAGCAAATAAGCTCTACTTTGCAATAAAAATTAAAAGAGATTTTTTTTTTTCCTTTTGAAGAGGGAATTATTATGTCCTTTCTCAGATTCCTCCTGACACTTAGCTGCCTCTTGTCCTGGGCTTCTCACTGTGCACTCACTGTAATTTCACACACTGTGTTATTAAGTGTGCACCAACTGTTTGAGTTTGCTTTTTTCGCTCAATAAATTCTGCTACTAAATAACTTGCTTCGTGAGCCTTTTCACAGAATGTGACTTTTTTCAACAAAAGCTTTACCCTCGTTGAGACTCCAATAGCCCTTTAAAATAATCAGCCCCATTACTTGTCAAATGGCTGTGATTTGCCTTTGAGTGTCTTCAATTTTGCCAAAGCCAGCATCCTCTGAAAGTCGTTGCTACTGACGGCACATGAATAGCACAATGTGTCTAATAGTCCATGGAAAGCCCGTGACCAGCTGTCCCCTTGATGAGGGACTTCTTTGAGTTCCGTGTTGCTTTACCATACTGAGGTGGCACAGGATTGTGGCTCCTCATCCCCCACCTCATCAATTGTCAGGAGGTGTAGCTCCACCAAATGTATCAATTTCATACCCTATCTCTGGAAGTTTGCTGTGATGAGCCATTGAACAATTTGTCTGGATGACATAAATGATAAAACACTATATAGCACAGGGCATTCCACATCACCATGCTGGTAGACAGTGAAAATGTAAAAAGTACCAGAACACCATTCCCAGTCGGGGTTGGGACAACTCCCACACATCCGTATGTGTAGAGTGAGCTAAGGATCCACAGAGTAGATGGAAGTGCTCTGTAAGCGGCAGCCAGTGGTAGGAATGAGCTCCAGGTCTAGCTTTACAGCAGCCATAAAGAAAAATCAAATGTGAGTCAGGGTAAATACAGGAAAGTCACAAAAACACCCATGGAACTTGTAGACTAGTTGAAGACCAAGTGAGAAGGGAGAAAACATAACTGTAGACACATTGACAAATGCATGTGATGGGCAGCCCTGGGTTTGGGAAGGTGGCCTGTGGGAAGAGCCTAGAGGTGTGGGGGGGGGGGCAGTGGGCTTTGTGGTGCAGGGCTGGGTTAACAGAGCAGAAAGACAAGATGGCCACAAGAATTCAGTGCTTACAGGAGCAGATGCTGAGCCCTGTCTTTGGCACTCTGATGAAAACCAGAAGTGTAGATCATGCAAACCACATCTACAGTATGCTCAGTCCAAGGGCCACCTGACAGGTGCTGGAGAAGCAGCTGGAACATGATGGCATTTGGCCTCTTTGTAGTTTGTTACATTGCTTATATTAACTGTGTTTTAAAACCCAAGTGTGTCTGCTCTGTGGAACCTGTTAGGGCATTGGTTACAGAGTATGAATATGTGGGTAACCAATAGTATGTGAGAAGACCTTGCCAAGTTGGGGGAGGGACAGCGCTGTGCATCCCAAAAGACAGGCCACCGGTAAAGGAGACATCTTCAGGAGGTGTGCACAGAAGACCCCCACAACTGGGCAGCAAGAACAATAGGGCAACCAGGACACCTCAAATATCCTCAGAAGTATGAATCTCAATGATGAGTGGCTGAAGAATGTCTGTAGGAAGGGGAACACTATTGGATGTCAACCGTGGGGTGGTCAGACCTGGAAGAAATGAGCCTTGGCAAGCGTATGGATTATGCAAAACTCAGACCAGGAACCAAGCACAAGGGTAGAAGGAATGCTGAGCAGGCAGGGGACAAGTCAGGTTCTGAGCATTGTAATGCACTGGGGTCCAGGAAGAGTCGGGATGTCTAGATCTAGGAGGACTTGTTGGCTTGGCTCAGTATGTTACTGCTGCTGACTGCACGGGGTTTTCTTTCTGCTCTTGAATTAATCAGGGCATATCTGCGTGGTATCTGAAGATCAGAGTCCCAGTGATTTGAGTCTTTTAGCCAAATGCCTCCAAGGACTAGAGTCAAAAAGGGGCCAGAAGAGAGCAAAGTGGTATCCCAATGCTGGTTTGACTTCCATGCACTGAGTCTCCACTTAAAAATCCCTCATCTGTTAGAAGACACCAAAGACCTAGTTTGCTAAAGTTTCTTGTATTTGTAGCTTATCTTACTTAATCTTACCTCAAGGCAAACTGTTTTTACATATAAATATAAAATCCACAGGTATGTGTTTACCCACTTTGTATGATCGTTTTTAATTGAAATGTGAGGGTTTTCTGTTTAAATTTGTAGCAAGCATGCTTCAAAATTTCTCTTCCTTCTCATTCACATAGCTATACAGCCATCTATACTGAGACACATACATATGCGTGTGTGGGGATGTGCATGTTTGTATGTCCAGGCTGTGACAGAAGGTTGGCACAGACCATCTACAAGGAGGAAACTCAGTTTTGATTCAAAATTTCTGCACACAATCACCTGACTCTACTGGGGCCGAAGGCATGTGGCATAGGGGGCTGTTCATCTCAAAGCAGACAGGAAAGCAGAGAGAAAAACAGAGAAGAGGAAGAGGCCAGGAACAGTGGTCATCCTTTGTGTGAAGACAGGCACATTCCCAGAGACCCACTTCTTCCAATCAATCTTACTTTCCATTTTCCATCACTTTCCAACAGTTCATTTGACAAGGAATCCATCAGTTGAATAATTAATTGTCTAGGTCAGTGTCCTTATAACCCATTACTAAAATCCAACCTCTGAACTTTGCTTTGGGGGTAAAGCCTTCAATACCTGAACTTTTGGGGGACATTCAAACCACAATTGTGTAGCTTTGGGACACAACTGTGGTATCTGATGCTTCTCCAGGAAATACTTAGAGTTGTACACTGTATCACACTGTATGGGGCTCTCCAAGTAGCCATACATGGCATTCTGACAGCTTGTACAAAGCAAACATTTGAATGGGTTGCATTCTTCTGATGTTAAATGAGAGAATGTTAGCACTTCAGTATAACCCCAGCCAAGGACACAACACTTAATAGATGAATGCAGCTAGCAATAAAACAGTACTCTAGATCTTTTCCATCTGTGTTATTCTATACATTCACATACTGCCTAAAACTGTTGATGGAATCCAGTGACACAGATGCAGGAACTATTCAGTACCAAATTCCTAACTAGATTCACAAACAAAAAAATGCTAAAAAAAAAAAAAAAGAATGCCTTTATTATGTCAGGAGGTAGATATGATTCCATGGGTGTGTGTGTGCAATGATTGGTTCTATCCTTTAGCAAAAACTGTCAATCAAAACAAATGAAAACCCCATCTCTCCTATATACCATAAAAAATTCTATTACAAACAGCAAAGACTCAAATATTTTAGTGACTCCACAGTTACCGCAGATCTGAGGAAGTGGGTGCCCTGTGTGTCTTCTTGTCAGAAACCATGATAATTTCATTTCTCTGACTTGAGGGTCTACGAACAGAAACGGTGAGTTCACATTGGGTGGCTCCTATCACAGCCAGCTTTTCAGTTCCAACTCAACATTCAGCATCTCATCACGGAATGGCCTCAGCTGCATAAAAACTGTAGTCCCCCCTTCCTGTAAAGAGGTTCTAAGCTTAGCTGACAGCCATGAGCCACTTCACCTTTCAGCAGGGAAACCCACAAAAGAAAAAAATTACTGGTTCATTAATGAGTCATCTCAGATGATTCTGGGACAACATCTCTCAGGGAATTGCTGCACTTGGCAGAACCCACCCATATCCACCCAGCAGAGTGCTCTCCATTGCCCACCTTGTAAACGTATATGTTGGTGGGAACTCCAGAATACCAGGTTCTATCAAAAAGTAGAGAGCAGCTAGCTGAACAGCCATACGGTATGAAGAGACCAATGTTGTATTGAATATCAAGCACTACTGAGCTTCCTACAGGCAAGTGTACTGGAAGTGTGACACGAGGTCCACATTTTTATGAAAATAGTGATTTGCTTATCTGGGAACATATTAGTTATTCTAGTCAATTTTATGATCTAAATAATATCCAGATGTGTAGGATTTGTGACAAGGAGACAGCTATGCTCCTACCTTAGAACAATATCACACCCTCTTTTAATTATGGTGTCCCATCCCCTGCCACCCTCATGGGATATAAAAAAAAATCTACAACGGGCACTTGGTCCTTGTGGCAATCATATGTTCAGTGGCATTTATTGGCCCTCAGTATTTCCAAATACTCCTCTTGAGAAGGGAAATTAAAGCTGGTGTTAGACATTGATGTGATTTAAAAAGTCATTTAATAATATATTTTGCATGATCAAGGGCCCTTAAGAAGTACCATCTACTGGGTCACATTAAGAAACA
Organism: Peromyscus californicus insignis; assembly: GCF_007827085.1. Lineage (NCBI taxonomy): Eukaryota > Metazoa > Chordata > Mammalia > Rodentia > Cricetidae > Peromyscus > Peromyscus californicus. Next base: position 11,192,132 of record NW_026294534.1, read on the forward strand.
AACAAACTGTAGAAATCTGATCTTTATCTGATTATGTGCAAAAGTGCTGAGTGTTATCAACTACATTTTTATAATAATTTCCCTTCACATTCATGTGTTGAAATCCCATCACACCATTTGATGGCACTAGGAGGTAGAGTCTTTGAGAAGTGATTAAGTCATGGCATTGAGCCCTCATGAATAGAATTAGTGCTTCCATAAAAGGGACTCTAGAGACCATCCCAGCCTCTCCTGCAACATGAAGACACAGCAAGAAAGCTACCTATGAACAAGGAAGCCAGCTTTTAACCCATGAAAAATTGGCTGGATTGTTTAATTTGCTAAACTCCAAGAAATATAAGATTATATTTTAAGCCAAAGATCAAACCATACCTAACTAAAACAAACCAAAACAAACAAACCAACTTTGTTTTACTTCAATGAGACAGGATCATGCTTTATATTCCAGGGAAGCTTTAAGACTGTGGTCCTCCTGCCTCAGTCCCCAAGGGCTAGAGTTACAGGTGCCCAGACCTAAACCAAACTATCTGCAGAAGCAGACAATGGGTCAGTATTTTTTTTTCTTGCACTGGGGTTTCTTTTTCTTTGCATGGGACACCTGGCTACAGGTGACAATCATGGAGAGTCAGGTTATCATTGTCCGGTTATGTCAGCTATAACACACAGCCCAGCTTCCTCTGCTCAGAAATAATTCCTTCCTGGATGGAGTGACATGGACCCTGGGTTACCTGAGACAATTTTGATTTTGTGCTATTTTCCAGTTTCTTATTGTCACCCTTTCCTCCAAAATCACTTTAGTTCAAGATCAGAAGTTCAAATCTAGCCTTGATAGACAGTGAGTTTACCACCAGCCTAGATTACATGAGATCTTTCTTGTCTCAAAAAACCAAATATTAAAAAGAAGTTCAAATATTTAATTTCACTTAGTGCAATATCCTCCAACTCCATCCACATTACCAGAAAGAACGCCCTTTCTTTCTTTAGATGGCTAAGTAGATTTCTATTGCATAGACAGAGCACAGTTAGACCATTTTCATTTGTCACTTATGTCCCAATGAAGCTGGGGAGGAAATGAAAACCTTTAATACTAATGTAAAGACTTGGAGAAGCTTAAATTACAACCAAGTACTGAGAACATTACCCTACAAATATGTTACAAATACATGAACATTTCTCTCAGATTCCCCAGGAGATGGGTCAACACTCCCAGTACACAGATGCTCAGGTGTTTTACATAAATAGATGAACTACAGGGCTGCTGAACAAGCCCAGCAGTTAAAAGCAATTGCTGTTCTGGCAGAGGACCTGTGTTTCATTCCCAGTACCCACAGGGCAGCTCACAACTGTCTATGAGTCTTGCTCTGGGGGCTCTGACACCTTCTTCTGGCCTCTGTCAGCACCAGCACCTGCACACATGTAGCATAAACAACCCCCCACAATAAATGAATTAAAAAAAATTATGAAACATAAACATAGTCCACATTTTGCTCCTGTGCATTTAAGACCTATCTCCTCTATATCAACTTATATTAGTTAATAGAATGCACATTTTAGTCATGTCTTTATTACATGTAGCAATACAATATAACTACTATAAATTGATTTAGTGCACTGTTCCAACAACAATAAAAGGCACTTCAATTTTAACAGGTTACTGAATTGAGACACCAACTATATAAGAATGCATGCGTGTGGGAAACCTCCATTAGATCAATTGTTAGGAGAGTCCACGGCCACCCCAAGTATATCAGCTGTGCTGTGTTCGTCACTCTTGCTTTTGTCCCTGAACTTGAAGCTAAGACCCTAGTGCTGCAGATAACATATGCTTCAGGTATAGGACTTGGAGGTATCAAACTGGGACTGACTTGGAAGGCTTCTCCCTGAGGACTAGCTCTCATCGTACCTAGCAGTGCTATACAACTTGCCTAGGAGGAAAAAGAACCAATAGTCCCACCAATCTGTAAAGTCTCTGAACCACAACAATGACCAGCCTGGCAAGATATCCTCAGTAGTGCAATGCTAGCATTTCTATTTTGTGGAGGGTAGCCATAGCAGTGTAATTGGACTTCAGGTCTGCTGAATAGGAGAGAAATCATGCCCAGACCCCATTGCTGAATGTTACAGACCCTACCACCATTTTCTTAGAACAGTATAATTCCTAACTATATTCTAAATATTGAGCACTATCCCAAAGATAAGTGATGCTCACATCTGTGATCAAAAAGGGGTTTCTTGTTCTTTGTTTGTTTACAATAGATGGAGAACACCACAGAAAGACGTAATTGGGCAAATGTACAGAATAAGGGACTGGGGAGCCCAGCCCCATTTTATGCATCTACTATACAACATCAACACCTAAGGGTCAGAAAATATCACAGAAGAGGGGACAGGAAGACTGTAAGTGCTAGAGGATCAGGATGCATGCCGGGAGATTGTATCTTGTAGACATGGCAGGGAAGCTATAGCCATGAAATGTCAACAATATGGTTGCCTACATACCTGCACAATGACAACACCAGAAGGCACGTCAATATGGATAAGGGAAGTTTCACAAGATTTAAATGAAGAGCTACTGGCCATCAAAGGTCCCTGAGAGGAGGGGTCTGTGTGTGTGTATCTGTGTGTATGTAACAATAATAATTAAAGAAAATAGGGTCCTGAATTTGAAAGAGAGTTGGAGGAAGGGCATAGAAGGAGTTGGAGAGAAGAAAGGAGTGTGGAAATGATGTAAATATAGTACACACGTGTGAAATTTACAATAAACAATAATTTTTAAATAAAAATGTAGGTATGCATGCATAGAAAGTCAACTGTATATGAATGTGTATGCATGTATGCATAAAGTCAACTGTACATGAACATATGTGTTTTAAAGTCTGTGTAGTGGACATTGTGAACTTGAGTACACCTCACATTCCAACTGATACCTATGTGTAGGTATAAGCATGTGCATATCTGTCACATACATACATAAATACATGTATAAATACAAGGATTCCCCAGGACTCTGATCATCTGAGACCATCTGTCTTCTCAGAGAGATTCTAGCCATGAACTTTTAGACCAGTTCCTTTTAATTCCTACAATGTACAGCTAAGGTATGCACATTGATTTCTCAGGAACTGATCGCAGCCCCCTCAAGAGTTTTACCTGCACCTTGTAGGACTCTCGGCTGTGTCTATGTGAAATCTGCTTCCATGTTTACCACCTCATTAGTTTTATTGACTTTCAGTGATGGCACCCCAGCAGGAGCAGTGGTAATTGAGTTGCTATAAGTCTCCTTCTGTGCTTAATTAAATTTTCTTGAGAGATTTTTATGTTTTATACTTTTCCGCATGGAGCATGGTATGTAATAAGCACCCCTAATAGTTTCATTTATTAACGGGTGTTTTCTAGCATTCCTTTGAAGCTGACATTATAATACATTGTATGTGTTGTTCATTCCCTTGGGAGGCTTTAAACTCCCTCCACTCATTCTCTTGTACCAGTGACTTTATGTAAACACTTAGTAGAAACAGACATGATGTTCTACAACAACCAAACAAGAGTAAAGGCCAGGGAAGAAAATGCATCATGGAGAGTGAGCTAGAGTCTAAAAACTGGCATCTCAGTGGGCACTGAGAATTTATCTGTTGCATCTTAGTTTTGAAAGCAACCTGACCAGGTCAGACATCCCAGGTCAGTCATTCATGCCCACTGAGGCTGACAGACTCTTCATAGACAGTTCTCCATCCAATCTCCTCGTGAGTCATTGCCTTGGAACAACCTCTCTTGTGCGCATGCACTAGCTCACTTGCTCGCTCAATTCATAATATACCTTCATCACCACACACTTTATTGGGAAACCCACTTATTTGGAATGTCTCCCAAGGAATCAAATTAAGTCTAATTATACTTAATGGCAACGACTGGTGCTTAATTTGGATGGTAATTCTGCTTAATTGAGATGCCTTCAGGTGCCGAAGTAGCACTCTGAGAGTGCTGGTGTGTATGAGTGTATCAACCTGGAATCCTTTACTTCTTCTCTCAACATTTCTACTAAATAAGTGATGCAGGGCGAAACATATTCTGCAATATGCAATTCAGGATATTTATCTTGTTAATTATTGAGGGATCTGCACAATAAAACTCATATATACTATTAACAAAATCTATGTAACAGAACACAAAGCTAACAGAGAAAAGCTGAATTTCATCAATAAAGAAATATTTGAACCTCAGGTAGATCCATGGCATCTGCATTTCCTGGTTTAAATAGCTTTAAGGTTCAGCTTCAAGATGTCCAAGAACATTCTTTTTGCTGTCTCTTTACTTCATGGTTTACATATCCTTTGATATACAGAAGGTTTTTTTTTTTTTAACTTGAAAAATTTATACTGGTAATTCTTGGTGTTGTTTCCTGTACTTAGAGTCCTGTTCAATAACTGTCATCTTTGGCAATGACCTGATATGTCCCCCAAGCTTTTCTAAAGAGTTTTTGAGAGTCTGGTACAGTAGGCTTTTGATTGGCATAGTTTATTTCTGCATGTAGTGACCAGGAGAGGCCTATTTATGGCTTTCTATGTGATGTGGATGGTGAGGTTTTTCCAGGTACTATATGATGTAGAGATCATTAATCCTTCATTGTCTGGGGCTATGTTGCCAAGAAGCAGATGACTGTCTTAATGTAGGTTTACTTCTGAGCCTTCTGTTCCATTTGTCTGTTTTGTGCCCAATCCGTGATGTTTTGTTACCATGGCTCTGTAACACATGCTGAAGCTGATAGCCACGATGCCTCATCATTTCTCTCTTGCTCAGAGTTCATTCATTATTCAGGACCTCATTCATCTGCACTGATGTTCAGTGGGCTTTACTAGTCATGTCAAGACCATAATTGATATGGTTCTGGGAATTGCATTCAATCTGTATATTGCATTTCATCATTTGGCCATTTTAGCATTAGTCCTTTCAATCCTTATAATGGGATTCTTCCTACTGTCAAATATCTTATTCAGTTTTGTATTTTAGAGTTTAATGGATCTTATTTAGGGTTCTTTTACCCTCATTGTTAGATTTATTCTTTTGTTAAGATTTATTATTTTTATTTTGTGTGTAGAGGTGTTTTGCCTGTATGTATGACTGTACACCATGTGTGTGCAGTACTCAAAAAAAAAAAACACACACACATTAGAGGGCATCATATCTCCAGGAACTGTAGCTACAGACAATTGTGAGCTACCATGTAGGTGCTGGGAGTTAAACTTGAGGCTTCCTGAAAAGTTTGTATTTTCTTGAGCCATCTCTCCAGCCCTAGATTTATTAACTATTTAATTTCAAAGGGGGCTGTTTTAGCCACTGTTCTATTCCTGTGAGGAGACACCATGGCCAAGGCAATTTATAGCAGAAAGCATTTCATTGGGGGCTTGCTTGCAGTTTCACAGGATTAGTGCATGATCATCAAGACAAGGAGTGTGGTGACAGTCAAGCAGGCATTGAATTTGCAGCAGAATCTGAGAGCACATATCTGTTCAGCAAGTTGCAGGCAGAGAGAGATGATGGGGGGGAGGGCGGGAGGGAGAGAGAGAGAGAGAGAGAGAGAGAGAGAGAGAGAGAGAGAGAGAATGATGGCCTTGCATGGGCTTTTTCAATATCAAAGCATACCTCAGATGACAAACCTCCTCCAACAAGGCCACACCCACTAGAATAAGGCCATATCTCTTCATCCTTCCCAAACAGTTCTACTAACTGGGACCAAGCATTTAATATGTGCCTATGGGGGCCATCCTTATTCAAACCACCACAAGGCTATTGAGAATGAGATGGCTTTCTGAAATTATTCCTTAGTGAATTCAATATTCATCTATATGGAAGCAAATGATTCTGTGTGAGGATTTGTATCCTGCTATTTGTCACATTGATTTATCATTTTTAATTGCTTTCTGGGCATTGGTTATAGTCCTCTAGTCATAGCATCACACCATCATCCAACAAAGAAATTCCACTCCTTCCTTTCCCATCTGTATTCCTTTTCTTTATTGTGCTTTATCATTATATGTAAATTTAATATAGTACTTGTACATAAATAAGTACTATATTAAATAAAAGTGGAGAAAGTGGACATCCTTCTCATATTCCTGATTATTGAGGAAATATTTAGAGTTCCTGAAGTCAACATAATACAGACTACGGGTTTGTCATATGGAACCTTTGTTGTGTTAAGTTGTAATCATTCAATCCCTAATTTGTAAAGAGTTTTCATTATAAAGATATATTGAACTTCATCAAAGGTTAATTATGCATCTATTGAGCTGGTCTTGACCTCTACCCTTACTTATGTTTCTGTATTTATCTTTTACACATTGATTTTCACATGATGGGCCATCTTTGCATTCCTCCAATGAGGCCAACTTGATCACAGTGAATTTTCCTTCTAACAACAATCAACCAAATTCCGAACTAGCAGAAGAACAGAAACAAGTGAACTTTAGACTCAAAGAATGACACTAAGACAATGGAACAAAGAAGTGCTCTTTTCCAAGATAAAGAAAATTGGCAAACCTTTAGACAACCTAACCCAACAAAAAAGAAAACTCAAATAAATAAAGGAGAGAGTCAAAAATTCTATTACAGTAGGTAGCACTAAAATTCAGAAAATTGTTAAGGAAAATTCTGAGCAATTATATTATGGAACTTTAAAATTTAGAAGAAATTGGTAAGTTCCTAGACTTACATGACTTATAATAATCAAAACTGGAAGATACAAAAATATAAACAGATCAACAATAGGTAATAAGATTGAAGTGATAATAAAAAGTCTCCAGTAGAAGAAAAGCCCATGACTGTATTAATTAACTACTGAATTTATCAGACTTTTGGAGAACTGACACAACTGTTCTTCCAGCTGCTTCATAACACAGAAAAGAGAGAAATGCTCCCAAACTCATTCTCAGGAGCCAGTATCACACAGACAATAAAATCAAGTAAGGACACACAGAAAGGAAAGCTGTGGGTCTATTTCCCTGATAAACACAATTACAAAACTCCTAAATAAAATACTTAAGTCAAGTTCAATGTCATTCTTGATTTTTCCTCTCTCCTGTCACTCATGGCACCTGCTGGAGGGAAGATGTAGGGCAAAGCCCTGGGGGATAGAGAATACTGAACAAGAGACTCAAGACCTGCTCCCCTTCAGCCTCCCTTCCCCACCCTTCTCAACTGGAGCTACATCTTGCTGAGTCTACAGGCAAGGCAACTGTAGGACACATTCTTCAGTGCCTTTAGAACCCTTCTTTTTTCACACTTGCCTTTCCCTACTGGAAGAACTATATATCATTCAGTCCGTTCCTTCATGGCCCCCTATACACAAGTGGTACATGTATATTTTCTCTTTCTCCATGGAAAGGCCTTTAAGGGAGGCTTGGATATGGCTGTTTCTCATGTTTTGTTATCCTGATTGCTGTCAACACAGACTATTTCTTATAGGCCACTCATTGTCCCAAAAGCAGTGCAAAAAAAGGGGTTATAGGTACAGGTGTTCTGCCAGCCATTATTATAGGCATGGTTCTTCTGTGACTAGATTCTTCCATGTTTTTCTAATGAAGGAATGCTGAATTAATTGAATCATTCAATGGTTGAGAGATGGTAGGACCACCATGCACATAGTTTAGGCTGTGTGTGAATGGAAAGGACCCTGAGACCCCTCTCCAGCCAGTAATGTAGCACCAGAGAAGACATAGGGGACAGCCATAGTAATTGAAGGTGTTCAGATATAGAGTTGGCAGGGGACAAGGGATGCAAATGCAACAGTGGGCAAGAAGACCACGTGCTGGCTGGGGTCACCACTTCACTTCTTAGGAGGGGCTCCCCACTTCTGTGTGATCTTCCATGCATTTCTTTTTGCTGAACCATAGGGGATATGTAGACACTAACTAACCCATTTTTTTGATTTATATTGATTCATTCGCTTTAGTTATATTATTGCCAAAATCAAATCCAAGAAAAGAGGTTGTCCTACCTCCTTAATTGCGAAAATAAAACATTTTATGCTTTATAAATGTCACAATAAGACACTTTGGACTGCAATGGCATCTCTTTAGAGAGGACATAAACATGTATTTTTGCTTGTACTGCATGGCAGTAGCGGTAATATATATTTGCCATTAATTCAATTCTACATCTAGCATACCACAAAGCAAGCAAACACAATTGTTTTCCATTTCTTTCCAAAACATTTCCATCTGACTTTCAAGCCTTAGCTAAGCTCTCAAGGTCAAAAGACATAACTTGATAGAGACAACACCGCATATTTCACAAATATGCAGCTGTGGAAATCAAGTAAAGCAAATGTAGATGAGGAACATGGTATGCATGTTAACACCAGTTTAACTAAACTTGGTTTGATAGATATTTAATGAGGCACCCACCCTGCTGACTCCTTGTTTGGCTCTTGCTGGGTATTTTTGCCATTTCTAATTCTGACAGTCTGTAGTGGCTGGTGCTTCTATGGTAACTAGGTTCATGCAGCAACTGTTTCTTCCCAGCGCCTAGTGAAGGAAAATGTTCCTATAGTCTCTTGACAATGCACACTCAGAGGCTCAGAAGGTCTACTAATGTACTCAAGCCCACATGCCTTCTATGTATAGAGCTGACATCTACCGTGTTGACAATAGGCCCTGGGACTAAGCCCTGTCACACAAGAATTCTGCATGCTTTCCTTGGTGTGGATGCTGTCCTGGGAACTGCAAAGCACCAGTGTGTTGAGAGGTTTCATAGCAATACCCGGGGTCTTTGTGGGTTACCACAGCTCAGTAATTCCTTCAGGTTCATGGAGAAAGCCCACACAACTCCCTGCATCTTTACTCATTTCTGTTTATCAAACTGAATATTAATATAAACAATAGCGAAGGTGTTATGACAGAAGTAAGCAAACCCAAATCCAACAGGAATCTGGTGAAAACATCACCAGATATAAACCAGCCTTTCTCTGCTGTGGGGCAGCAACTCAGTAGTGAGACAAGAAATCTGAACATAAATGAGGGGTTTTCTGAGTGCAGAAATGGAGAGGTGGCCACTGCAGAAACAAAATGTCAGGACCACTCAGAAGCTGGCCCAGTTACAAGGCCCAGTAAATTTACAATACCAGAAAGCTATTCCTTTAACAGTGTTTCTTTCTCATAATTGAAATCTGTGTCAGAATACTTTGTTGTCAGTTTCTTAATGACAATGATGTGAAGCCATCCAACCGTTGCAGTCTGCTCTGCATTTTGTTGAGCTTAAGCGTGCATTGAAGACAATTCATTTCATAGCACATAAAACAGATGTGAGTACCTTCCCCTCACCTGTGGTGTAAGAGGTGGCCATAGCATTTTGGGAGACATATGCTAAACTTACAGAGAATGCACACAGTTTCAGGTAGCATGGATATGGGAACCATTTTACCTAATATATTATCACAAGATACTGGGGAAGGTCAGAGACTTGTTAACTTTCAGAGGCGGGAAAAATACCAGCCTTGTTTTGACAACCATACTGGAAAGTCAATGCTGTGACTCTATCCAGCAGAAGAGCTTCCAGCAAAGGGCAGATTCCAGCTAGAGGAAAGGGTTGATGGAACAGGGAGGTCTGACGTGACAAAGATGCCCAACAATGAGGCAGCACAAGGTACCCAGTGGAAGGAATGGTCTCCTCCCTGGCCTGCCAGAAGGGGCAGTGCTGCGTCCTGGCTGTATTCCATGGCTAGGTGAGGGTGTGTGGACACAAGCCATTGTCAGCCATTGGCCAGGCAGTCTGTTAACCAGAGACAGTTACTGACAGCACCCATGTGGGTGGAAAAGCCTTACCTTGTCTGGATCCGTGCTCGTGATGACCCACACACAGTGAGCATTGTCTTCGTACTGCACAGGGTAGTTAGGGGAGGTGATGATACCACTCGGCCCACGCAGGTTTGATCCACATGTCCTGGCTGGAAACAGATGGAAACAATACAATTTGCCCAGCAGTTCATTAGCATGAAAAGGACACCATGTGGAATGCCTTTTCTGAAGTTCTTTTTTTAGGTAGCATACAAAATAATGGGTGTCAATGTGACATTTTCGTAAGTGTGTATAATTGTTCATATTTGTCCCTTTCTGCTCCCTACTGGTCCCCTTCATACTCCAACCCACCCCATCTGCTTTCATGTGTGTGTTCTTTAATATAGGTTCCACATGTGAAAGAAAATAAGCCACATTTTTTTCCTTCCTACCCACTCTCCTCTTCCCACAAGGACCTGGTTCTACATTAATGGCCTATGGATGTATAAGTACACATTTGTATTTAAATCTAGATTATTTGCATGACAGAAAAACATGACATTTTATTTTTTTAAAAAAGATAATTATATCATTTCTCCCTTCCCTTTCCTCCCTCCTAACCCTGCCACATACCCTTCCCCAAATCTTTTTCAAATTCATGGACTCCTTTTTCTTTAATTGTTACATAAATGTGTGTGTATGTGCACATATGTTCCTAAATATATATATCACTGAACAAGCATAACCCTTAACTATATTCTAAAAAGATTTATTTTAATTTATTTGTATGTGCATGTCTGAGTGAGGATGTAAACATGTGAGTTCAGAGGAGAAGGTGCCTGGGAAGCCCAGAAGAGGATATCAGATCCCTGGGAACTGGAATTATAGGCAGATGTGAGCTAACCATTATGAGTGTTGGAAACTGAACCTGGATCCTCTGCAAGAATAGTAAGCCATATCTCCAGTCCCCATGAAGTTTATTTTTAACAGGTCATGATATAAAGTTGGCAAGTGTCTTTTACTCAGCCTTCAGGAACCTTGCCTGATATTTACAATGTGGGTGAGGATACCTTGTTAGAGGATATTTGGAATGACATTGTCACTTGTAGTTAGATTAATTCTGTAGAAAGATTAATATCAAATCAGTCAGTTTCAAATGCCAAATCTGTGGCACAAAACCCCATTTCCTAGGTGCTCATTTGTACGCAGAGAGTCTGTATGTCTATCCATCTGTCCACAGCTACAGTGAGATGCATAAAGGAGCTCAATACGTGGGATTTGGAACCAGTGCCACACCTCACACAGAATGGACTTTCTTCCCCCCATATCTTATTTATGATTCTTATTCTTATTCTTATTAAGAAATTTTTTATTCATTTTACATATCAACCACAGCCCCCATCTCTTCCTTCCTCCCTACAGCCTTTCCTCCTCATTCCCTCCTCTGACAAGGTAAGGCCTCCCATGGGGAGGGAGTCAGCAGAGGCTGGTAGAATCAGCTGAGGCAGGTCCAAGTCCCTCCCCATGCATCAAGGCTGTGTAAGGTATCCCACCATAGACAATGAGCTCCAAAAAATCAGCTCATGTACCAGGGATGGATCCTGATCCTACTGCCAGGGGTCCTCTTAAGTAGATCAAGCTACACAACTGTCTCAGTTATTCAGTAAACTGAGGGTGATGGGGGACAATGGACGGTAGGGGATGGGGGATGAGAACATAAGGGAATGGGATGGTTGAGCTGGAACAGGAACACAGTGGGAGAGCAATGAAAGAGATAATATGATAGAAGAAGACATCATGGGGATAGGGAGAAACTGGGTGCTAGGGAAATTCCCAGGAATTCACAAGGATGACCCCAACTTATACTACTAGCAATACTGGAGAGGGTACCTGAACTGGCTTAATCCCAGTAATCAGATTGGTGAATACCCCAACTGTCATCATAGAATCTTTCTCCAGTAACTGGTGGAAGCAGATGCAGAGATCCACAGCCAAGCACCAGGCTGAGCTTCAGGAGTTCAGTCAAAGAAAGAGAAGAAGGATTTTATGAGCGAGGGCATCAAGATCATCATGATGGGGAGACCTATAGGATGGACTTTTGATGCAGTTTCATCTCTGTTCAGCTTTGTCCTATTTCTCTCAAATGAGTATGGTGGATGCAATGCTAAAGTCTCATTCAAGGCTTAGCATCTATCTCCCCCAAACTATGCCAATTCTAATAGCACAATGAAGAGAGAACCTTGAGTGTATTGTGCCATTAAAACCTTAAACAAAACAGAAATGATGACTCCAAAAGCAAAGGAAGCCATCATTGTCTTTTTCTTCATCTTGAGGCTAAAATGAAAAAAGCAACTGGAGCCTAGAAACCATAAACAGATGAAAATGGCATAGTTTGTGATTAAAAAAAAAAAAAGAAGTATTTCAATTGCCCTCTTCTTTCTCAAAGTTATATTTTCCAAAATCAATGGGATAACTTGGAAATCTAATATCAGTGTGGGTTCTGGGCTGGATATTAATAACTCAGACTGGGTTTGGGAAAAAAACAAAAAGGCTACTTTTATGAGAAAGTACATGCAAAGATATGCACTCCATTATCTTAGATGCTGTCATTCAGAGAGCACACCAGGCTGTGGGCCAAAGATGGATGCCCCAACATTGCAGAGGAACCTTGGAGTGACTATCCAGGCTGCCAGATGCCCTGTCATTTCTTAGTTTTGAAAGTTGTTTGTTCTGCACTTCCAATTTACTCAGGTAATATTAAGTCCTTCTGAGGTCTTTGATGGAGGTGAAGACTAGGTAGTTATAGTTTTCCTTAGTTATAATGAAAGGCAAATTAGGTACAAAACTTTGGACTCACAAAGATAGGATTAATAACGGAGTATTTTCTCTAAATTTGCCAAATGCAAAAGGACTGGACATTATGAATGCAATTTTTTTATTTTTTTTGGTTTTTCCGAGACAGGGTTTCTTTATGTAGCTTTGCGCCTTTTCTGGATCTCACTTTGTAGACCAGGCTGGCCTCGAACTCACAGAGATCCGCCTGGCTCTGCCTCATGAGTGCTGGGATTAAAGGCTTACGCCGCCGCCACCACTACCACCAGCCATGAATGCAATTCTTACATGATAATTGTTCTTATTGTAATATAGTTTTACTATGTTAAAGTTAGAGCCCTTTCCTCATTTAGAAAAAAAGGGTGAAATATGGAATATTCCTTTACACTGTGTAAAGGGATGTCACCATGATTAGTTTGTTAAAGATGTGAATGGCCATTAGTTAGTCAGAAAGAGGTTAGGCATGACTTTTGGGGACAAAGAGCTCTGGGAAGAAGAAAGGAGAGGTAACAAGATGAATGCAGGGAGAGCAAGACATGCAGGAAGAGAGAGAAAAGCTACAAAGTCATGTGGTAACATGTAGATGTATAGAAATGGGTTAATTTAAGTTATAAGAGCTCACAGCCTGGGTGGTGGTGGTGCACACCTTTAATCCCAGCACTCAGGAGGTAGAGCCAGGCTGATCTCTCTGAGTTTGAGGCCAGCCTGGTCTACAGAGCGAGATGCAGGACAGGCACCAAAATTACACAGAGAAACTCTGTCTCAAAAAGCAAAAACAAACAAATAAACAGACAAACAAGCAAACAAAAAAGAGCTAACAGGACAAGCCTAAGCTATAGACTGAGTTTTCATAATTAATAATGTCTGAATTTATCAGATGTTACTGGACTGGACATTGTTAATATATATAATGGAGTTTTTATCTGAATCTGTCAAATGTTAGTTGACTAGATATCGTTAATGTAATCTTGACTGTGTATATTGTATATACTTACTGGGGATGTCATTATTGGGGAGCAGACAGTCCTGATGGAAATGTCCAACTACACCAGGACTCTCAATGGATTATTCTAGACACCTCCATACAGAGAACACATCTGGCCATCCAGTGGATTAGTCTAGACACCTTCCCACAGAAAGTACACATGGCCACCCAATGGATTATCCTAGACACCATCATACAGAGAGCATACATGGCCAACCAGTAGATTAATCTAGACACATTCATACAGAGAGCACTCCTGGCCACCTAGTTCATGATCTGTTCATTATCTATTCATAACCTATGCTTTCTCTCTTCCCACTGTGCCTTGGCTGATGACATATTCAGGCCAGTTAGTTTCTAGGAAACTCAACTTCAAGGGTTAATAATATAGGTCTCCTGTCCTGCAATGGCTAGCTGGTAGGGAATTCAGGAGCCTCCACTGTCCCCAGCAGTAATATACAGTCTCCTCTCTAGTCTATACTCATACTAAAATAGTTTAAAATGTGACTATTCTTGGAAGAAATACTACTCCTTTGTAGAAGTCATTTTTTTCCCCACTGTTTCTATTTCTCCACAGTTTTCTTTGTCTTCTCAGGCTGTAAGTCTAGGACTTCTGTTTACTTGATGATACATACTCAGCACTAAGAATGCAGGCTGAAGTCCTTTACATGAGATGAGAGCCATATCAAGAAACTTAGAAGTTGTTGAGTATACACACACTGCAGATACTATTAGCTAAAAATTAGTCAATTCAACATACACAAATATGTTTAAAATGACTTAAAATACCAGTATTTTCTGTCAAAATGAATAGCATGGCTAAAATAAAGGGTAAGAGACTATTCTTTCAAATCCTGGTAGGCATATAGTAGCTCCCCAGGTTATGTGGAAGAGCCGTCTGAAAGCATAGATCCATTCTAGATGCTAATCTTCACTCTGTGATACATCTATTTTAGGAACATGCTTTCAGAAAAGATCATGAACTTCCAAATGTGAAATTTATCTAAAGCATTTTGACATTGACAGCATTAGTTAAAATGTCTTAAGAAAAGGTAACACCCATACTCTTGAGAAATAATGCCTTTGTATTGTGTTTCAACTTTGCTATACTTCATAACAGCTCTTATAAATACAGAGTTAATCACAAATATATATTGATTTAATTGTGAATCAAGATAAGTATGGGGATATCGAAGTATTTCAAACTTTGAGAAGACATATCTAAAGACATAGAAACTATTTCAGTATATTCCCACTGATAATTTGGCATCCTCCAATCATTAGGCTCTACTAGTCCCAATAGGAAAGTCCACAGAATCTAGCCCTGCACTATCTACTGTGTGCCTCTGTGATCTGTGTTGAAGCATGGCCCTTCACCTGAATTACTAAAAGTTTGCTTCTTAACTTCATAAAATTCATCTCACTCATATTTGAGGACTGATTTTTACAGGGAGTCTGTATTTTTATTAAGCTGTCTCAAAAAAATAAGTTAATGAATGACTAAACATGTAGATCAGTTAATAGAGTCCTTGCTTAGCATGTTTGAAGCTCTAGTGTCCATCTGAAGTGCCATGAGGATGAAATAAATAAATAAATTCAGTACTTAAGAAGAAAAGCCAGGCAGGGAATAAAAGAGAATCAGAAGAGAGGATACGAAGTAAGATGGAGTGCTCCACTGAATAAGACCCAGTAATGGAGCATCAACAAGTGAAGGGAGCTAGATAACTACCATCAGTGTATGCCACTTCCCTTCCATTGGACACACATAGCCAAGGTGATGCAAGAGAAACGTTGCTGAAGACAAGGAGGAGCAGTGTGCCTAGACCCCATTGAGGAAATGAGTGGGAAGTAGGGTGATAGGAACTTGACCATTGGTATCTGAACAGGAGCAGAGATGAAGCTCTAGGAATTCACACAAGACCGTATAATCTGACTCAAGCCCAGAAGTCTGAAGCTCTGCCTGTGTCGTCTGCTTTTCACCCAGACACTGCAGTTTCTCACTCCTTCCTATGAATGGGTGGTGAGCTCTTATGATCTGGGAGAGCTGGACAGGCCTATCATGATTGACAGTGGGAAATCTTACTGTGTTCTTGAAGGTAAGGTGACTTCTGAACTTGTAGTTGCTTTTTTACTAAACAGGCATTCAAACAGTTAGCAGAGTCTTTAGACAGTGTAAGTGACCATAATGCACTAGGATCTATCAAACAGTTAGCAGAGTTTTTAGACAATGTAAGTGACCATAATGCACTAGGATCTAATATTGTTGAGAGCAATATTTGTGTTCCCTGTCACCAACACGCACAGATGTGTGCTCATATGCATTGCAGTTCAGTGTTACTGTCACTCTCCTAAGGACCTGAACCCTGTCGACATCTGACAATATCATATCTGAATCAGATCAATGTCCAGTTACATGTTAAATGTCTCTGGACAGTAACTGTGTCATAATTCAGAACAAAGGTTATGCCCTGAAGAGTTTCCTAAGCATGTATACTCAAGTTTCACAGATAATTTATACATCTTCTAGATAAAACTGGAATTTATAAAACAGTGTATTGAAAATGTAATAGTTCAAGAAGAAAAGTGGACTCTACAGTCTCTTATCCTCTGCACATTGACAAATTATAGAACCCTGCATTAATCAATATCTACTGCAAAAAGAAGCTTTTCTCTAATAAGGGTCAAGAGATGCACTGATCTATGGGCATAAAGATAATAACATTAAGGGCAGTTTAATATGGTGTCTGTTGAATCCAATGGTAGGAGGTCCTCCCCTGGGTTTTTATGACACACCCAGCTATGAGAGTTTACACAAGTTAATGGTACTAGGCATTAACTCTGACTTGTGGACCAGCTTTTAGTCCACTAGAAAATGGTTGGTCACTCCCATAACATTCATGCCACTATTATACCAGTGGGCATATCTTGTCAGATCAGTTGTTACTGTAAGTCATTTGTGAGCTCACAACACAAGAGACTATGGTTAGGGTTAGAGTTAAGTTAGGGTTATGGTTAGGGAGTTAGGGTTAGGGTTAGGATTATCACATCCTTTTATCCCAAGGCTAAGGGGTCATCACGGAAGAGTTTGTAGAGGGATTGTAGTAGCCAGAAGCAGTGGACATCTACATTGAAACATTATTTGCTGTACATGACTGCTGTGGATATCGATCTGTATAAATAAAGTGCTGACTGGTCAGTAGCCAGGCAGGAAGTATAGACAGGACAAGCAGAGAGGAGAATTCTGGGAAGTGGAAGGCAGAGGCAGAGAAGACGCTGCCAGCCGCCGCCATGAGTACCAACATGTAAGATACTGGTAAGCCACGTGCTATGTAGCAAGGTATAGATGTGTAGAAATGGATTAATTTAAGATAGAAGAACTAGATAGCAAAAAGCCTGCCACGGCCATACAGTTTGTAAGCAATGTAAGTCTCTGTGTTTACTTGGTTGGGTCTGAGCAGCTGTGGGACTGGCGGATGAGAGAGATTTGTCCTGACCATGGGCCAGGCAGGACTAGAGAAAGCTCTAGCTACATATGACAGGACCACTACACACATGAACTCACAGATATTGTGACTGCAAACATGACTGTGCAAGATTAAGCCAACCATGGATGGTTACTTAGGATGCAACTTAGGAAGTGTTAAGTCAAGAGCTGTTGGTAATTGATGACTGTTGGGGATAGGAGTGTAAGTTTTCTTCAGGGTCCCCATGAATATTAGTGAGTGGCCCTGCATCCATGTACTTACAGGTAGCACTGAGTGGACTCAGGTTGAAGGGAAGGAGCAGATGAAGTTAGGAGGGCGAAGTAGCAAGAGCGATAGGCAAGATGGGAGAGGAATGGGGGGGGGTCGTCAACTCATTATATTCATACGTAGACCCATCTGTTTCTAGAGGTAGCATTGGACATTTACTGTCTGACCAAGTAACATATATTAAATGAAAAACACATTTTCCTCACATGAATGAACAACTCACTGAAAGAATCGCTGGGTTTCATAGTTCACACCTGAAATTTCATCACTTATGAGCATAAGGCAGGGAGTTTACCATGAGTTTGAGGCCAATATGGGCTAAGAGTGAGACCATGCTTCAAAATAATCATCATCATCATCATCATCATCATCATCATCACAATAATAATAATAATAAATAAAAATATTTATTTACTTAGATCTTACAAAACCTTTTCTGTTCTATAGTAACTAGTTAATCAAATTGGCTAAAGGGTGAAAAATTTGATTCAAATATAGTTAGCACAACAGCAGGAATCGTAGGGGATGCTCTTTGAAGGAAATCACTAGATTATATATGATGTATTTAACACATATATGTACAATACATATATATAATTAACATGTATTATATGATATATAAGCATTATATTTCTTGCAGATTTTTAAAAAAAATGATAAGTCATTTTGAAGTGTCCTGATTGTCAGCTGAAGTGGGGACAGAGAGCAGGGCTTAAGGGTTAAGGGCTTATAGTCCCCTTGTCACCTGGGGTCCAGGCCTGTGTCCTGCAGTTACTAAATGCTGCATCTTCAACTGTTTTGTCTTAAGCCTCTTACTGGGTTTAAGTACCTTGGCAACCTACCTAAGAGTCATCTGAGGATTGAACTAAAGGCCACAAGGCTTTTCTCTCACATGGCTTTGACTTATGATGGTATGTGTGGCCAATGATTGCTGACTGCCTATACTGAGGGTGCAACACAGAGAGAAATTAACTCAATTCTTTGCATGAATTGAGAAACAAGTGATTTTTTTATTTTTCTTTTATATGTGGTTTTGTTTGGGGGCAGGTTGGCAAGGGCAGAGGGCAGATGCAGGGGTTGGGGAGAGGTAAGTAGGACTGGGATGCATGATGTGAAATCCACAAAGAGCCAATAAAAGTTAAAAAAAAATGTTCACCTGAACTGAGAAAGAAAGAAACAAGTAAATAAATGCTCAGGCACACAATGCTATCAGGAAATGAGGGAGACAGGGAGGAGGTCCCCAGAGTGGAAGACTGGTGATGGAAGAGGGTGGGTAATAGAGAGATTTCAGATGCACTGACATCTGACAAAGGTCCAAGATGTAGAGAAAGCAAGGCTGAGAGTCTCAGGTGGACATCCCATGGCTCCCAGATGGGGTTAGCACCAATTCTGCTCATTCCAGACTCCTGTTTGTTAATGGGATAAACAGGTCGTATACAATCTGAATCCATCACTTCCAGAAACCCTTTGACAAAGCAATATCCAGAAAAAATAGTTTTCTCCAATGCACCTCAATTATACAGCTCGAGAATCTGCAGTCACAGCTACTTCCACTAATTCAATACAACCAAGGAAGCTATGGTGTGTGTTCCTTTAGCGTTCTGACACAATAGCAGCTTGAACAAATAACCACCATATGAAATGTAATTCTAACATTGACGCTAGACCTGTGATCCAGTAGCATGGAGCTTCTCTCTGGTGTAAATAATCTTTTCATTACCATTTAAAAGGTCATTTCTGCGTCGGCATAAAACATGGGTGGAAAGAATAATGCATAACAGCCTCAGAACATGACAAGTTAATACGTTAAGGATAATTCTCGTTAACCTCACCTGGAATCCTGAGGTAATAATAACTTTATTCTGCGACCCTGGCTGCCTCCAATTAACTTTTGTGTAACTAGGGTTACAACTGAAAATAACACTTCACTTTTCTTAAGTGCCCTTTCAACTCATGAGGCCACTCAAGTCTTCAGCTCCACCCAGGGATGGAACATCAGCAGTAGAGGACGCTCTCCACATCCATCTCCCCTAAGCCCCGAGAGATGAAACACCAGCCTGAACATTTCACTTAAATAAAGCGATATCATCTCCTTATCTTTTTTGTTTGCTTATTTTTCTACTGCCAGTTAAGGATGCTTATGCAGTTTTAAACAGCTCGTAATGTTTTACCCCGAGAAAAAAAAAATCATAATAGCTGTTTTCATATCTCTAAATGAAGTACGCATAATTTCAAATGGAATATGGAATCCCTTGTGTAATTACTGAGCTGTGACAACATTCATCTGTTTGGTAACTGAAGGGAAAGGTAATGTCCCCAAGCCTCCAGGCTAATTAGATAATGTAAG
Organism: Peromyscus californicus insignis; assembly: GCF_007827085.1. Lineage (NCBI taxonomy): Eukaryota > Metazoa > Chordata > Mammalia > Rodentia > Cricetidae > Peromyscus > Peromyscus californicus. The sequence goes on from NW_026294534.1 coordinate 11,211,818, forward strand.
ATTTGACAAACCACACCAGTTTCTAGACCCAGGGTCACTTCTGACTCACTGTGTGTTATCAACAGCTTCAATCAGACACTCCCCAAGGAGAGAAGGCTGCATAATAATCTAATAGTTAGAGACCCCTCATGGAACTGGGAACCTTGAGAACCAGGCCTTACTTGATCTGTGACCTTAAATCCCCTTATGTTTATCTTGGTCTCAATGCTCAGAGCAGTCATTCCTCTATCTGATTGAAGGTTGGCTTTAGAATATGTGCCTGACATGAGTAATCCATGGCCTTTCATAACATCCAAGAATGAATTGGGAGAATCCACACCAGGTTGTTATCTGTCTACAAACTACTTGTAATGGTGGCAAAAATGTACTTGAGACATTGCACTCCCTGTAGAGAACTGCCCACAGCTTGCTTGCTAAATGTCCCCACAGTTGGCATTGAGTAGATTGCACCCCCAGTAGGGAACTCACCCATACCTTGGCAAAAGCTTCTACAGTCTGTTTTCAGAACTATTTGAAACTTTAAGGAGTGTGATATCCACTTTTTCTGTATGTGTTAGAGACCCAGCATCATCCTTTTATAGAAATAGAGAGGAGCCTGTTTCTCAGCTCTTCACCATCGGTGAGTCAGTCTGTCATCAAGAGCCCGTAAGGGGCCAATTCAGAGAGAATGAGGGCATCTTCACACTTGAAAATGGACAGTCTAGAAGGCCTATGGACTTTAATCGAAGGAAGCACTTTGTGCTGTGGGGATGCCAGCTGGAAAAAGGATGATGAGTCATTTAGATGTCTCCTTTCCACACCCACTGGGTGTTGATGACTCTCCAGGGCTGGGAAGGAAACCGGGGAGGTAGACATGCTGCTTCTAAAGCATTGCTGACCAACACCTGGGCCACTGGGCATGGACAGTGTGGCTGGTCTGAAAGCAGGCATGTCGGAACCCTCCATTCACACTGTATTCCCACGGGACTGCCAGTTAAAGTGCTGAGAACACAGACATGCCATTATAATCTTTATGTCAATGTGTAGATACTATTTTCTCGGTACCTATGTCCAATAAAAAATTATTAACAAAGCTAAATTCACCCATTTTGTTTTGCTGGTTAGAGCTGGCTGTTCAGTATCTGTAAAATGGTGTGTGGCATGTGAATTTTATCTACAGTGGGAAGCAAAAAGCTGTAGTTTCTTCAGAACAGTCCTAAACAGGTGAGATCAGCTGACAACCATCATGCAGGAGCTCCCCCCACCTGTCCAAACATGGGAGAAGAGGTGAAATGGTTCTGAATCTAACACTTTTGGCTGCTTCTCCTGGTTGACGCCACTCTGCTTGCTCTAACTCTAGGAGTCACTCATGTTCCTGGAAGCAAGTCCAGTGAGTCTCTGCATCATCCAGCTAGCCTTGGGCTCAGGCATTTCCTTGGTCTGGTCTGTGTTTGGTACCCTGTCTGGAGAGTTGTTTACACGTCTTTCCAAGAAGTTAAAACAACCCTTTCTCTTAGAGAAAGACTTCTGTCTGTGGCTAGTAGGTGATTGGCCCCTGGGAGTTCAGCCTGGTTGCTGATACCATGTTTTCTGATCACAAAGCCTTCAGTCATTAGGCAGGTAGCCAAGCCAGTACCTTTGTGATCCAGGACCAGGAGCTAAACCCATAGATTCCTCCCCATCCACCTGGCATTATTTTCTGACACACAGAGTCTGCTGTGTGGCCTGAGGTGCTGGAAGACAGATTTAAACACTGGAAGACAGATTTAAAAAGGGTGGGGTGTGGCAGCAAGAACTTGAGAAGCCAAGTGGAGAAAATCTCAGTGGCCTTGAACTGGTAGAAATCAGTGCTTGAAGGATTCTACAAAGCTCAGAGACAATGGGGACCATGTGGGAAGCAGGGTCTTGCTATGTAGCCAAAACTATCCTTGTTTTGAGATCAAGAGGCTCCAGCCTCTCAAGTGCTGAGTTTAAAGGACCACTATGCCCAGTTTAGGAATCAGAACTTAATCGACAAACTTGGATATCTAGCTGAGGTGTGCAGACCATGTGGGAACTTGGTGTATCATTCTTTTTACTGCTTATAATAAAATGTGTGTGTGTGTGTGTGTGTGTGTGTGTGTGTGTGTGTGTGTGTGTGTGTATCTTTGTGTGAGACACATACACACAGAGGGGGTGGGAGAGACATTTCACATCTGGAAAAAGCTGCTGGAGTCATCAGAAGGAGAATAGTGTAAGTGTGACCACATGGCCCATTGACAAGTTATCCCACACACACATACACACACACAAAAACAAACCAGGCTGAGCCAACCTCATGGCTCCATAAAGCCTGAACACTCAGCTAATGAGAGGGTCAATGCACAAGACTGAAGAATTTTCTCAGAGGATGTCTCACTCTCTCCAGAGAGGCTCCAGAGAAGTTTATGAACTCCTGCCTGGCCTTTCAATAGATGGCAGGGCAGAGAAGGATTCTGCTACTTCTCTGGATGGAGCTGGAGGAGACTGTGATAAGGGAAATGTATCATGCACAGAAGCACAAGTACTCGGTGTTTCTGCTCATACCTGGAGTCTAGGAAGAACTGAACTCAAGTGGGGCCAGGGAGGGGAGGCAAGGAGAAAGGTACTCAGCAGGCACCACGTTTTACTTAGGAAGTTCTGGTAGATAGTGTGTACAGTAAGTGATGACACTGTGTTACATATTTTCAATGGTATAATGGTGGGAATGATGAGGTATCTCATGCCTGTGATCCCAGGACAGATGAGGCTGAGGGTGGAGGATGATACATCTTTAGAGAAGCCAGTATGCTAACCCTGATGTGAATGTTACTCACTTACAAAGCCGGATATAGCAACATCACAGCACTTCTGCCAGGAGGTACAATGTTATGTTCATTAAATATGTGAATAAATAAATAAGTGGAATTAATTGGATTCAGGGAATGAATACTAAAGGGTTAAGATGGATTTTAGATTATGAATTAACTAAAAAGGAGAATCAGTATGTAGATGAATCTGAAGGAACTTTGAATCTGGACTTTCTATTTACTTAAAATATTAAATGATTTTTCAACTGTGCTCAAAACAGATGTTGATTAGAAATTTACATTAAAATAGAGCAAGAATAGTGTAGTTTAACCTTTTTTTCCCCCCTTTTTAACAAGATGAGATTATCTTAAAAGCATTAAAGACATTCTTGTCTGCTGGCACAAATGCCAGCCAACTACATCTTCTATGAGGAAACTACCCTAAAAACTAGCTCGAGTTAGAAAAGTACATTATCTAGACTGTTAAAGGGGGTAATTCAGCAGGAGTCATGGATGCATCAGGGACAGTCGAGGTGTCTGAAATGTATAGCAGAATACCAAACAAAACCATAGACTAAATTCCTTGACAGAGGTGTTCTCCCCCAAACCATAATCTAGAAGTCCATCAGGAATAAAGTTAGATGGGCTTCTCCTGAAGACAGTATTCAGGACAGGGCCCCTTGCATATTGTTGGTGTAACTGCCAATCAGTGCAGCCACTGTGGAAAATATTAAAAATCGAACTGCATGTGTCTAAAAGATCAGGGACTGGGGAGATGGCTCAGTGTTAGCAGTCTTCTTTTACAAGGCTTGAGGACCCCCAACACCCACATAAAAGTCAGGCCTGGCATGTTTAGAACTCAGACCTGAGGGACAGAGCCAAGTGCATCCCAGGGTATGGTGGAAGCGGGGCTCTAAGAGACCCCATTTAAAAATGAAGGTGACAACAATTAAGAAAGTCATTCAGCATTGCCTCTGGCCTCCACATATGCAAGGATGGGTGAGCATACCCATGCACACACATGCACAAAGCTAACTAAATGTCTACATGGGAGGAGAAGATGCTGTTATACATGGAGCTTTCTGTGGTCCACTTAGTCCTTTATTTTCCCTTAAAAACTATCAGTTTGTACAGGTTATTATGAGATAGATGCAAAAACTCATATAAAGCCCAAATCTAGTTTTCTTTTAATTTTAAAATATTCTCCTTGTAAAAAGAGTTGTCAATTTTCTGTTGGATTTTATGTGGTTTTGAAACTTCAGGCAGGATTCCTGTATCTCATAAAAGTGGGACATTCATATTTCATTTCTGTCTAATTTCATGTATATCCTTTGAATAAAGTTGGCAATGGTGATGGTGAATATTTTCTTTGGTAAATGATGTCAGAATATAGTTTAAGGTAAAATACGATGAGCTGGTGAGATAGTTTGGCCGTTAAGTTATCACACTGAAGACCTAAGTACCACCAGGATGTTGGGAAGAGATAACCACCTCCAAAAGTGATCCTGGAGTCCACAGGTACCATGGCAGGTTTGTGGACTCATACACATCCACACACATGCACACACAAATAAATAGAAGCTAGATAAATCTGGGAACCACGCTGACAAATTCTTTTCATCACTCATTCCATCCACATCTCAAATCCAAAATCAATGCCACTGAAGGGCTAGGACTTTAAGTTTTGCAGCATGGTTTTATGTACCTATACTCTGTGCACATGTGAAGAAGATTATCAACTTTGTGGGTATGTGTGTGCTTGTGTGTGTGTGTGCTTGTGTGTGTGTGTGTGTGTGTGTGTGTGTGTGTGTGTGTGTGTGTGTGTGTGTGTGAACTCAAAGCATCAGCTTTGCTCAGAGCCGCCTGTGTTGGAAAAATAGTAGACTTAGAATTACCTTCTAACAAACTCTGAAGAACTTTCTTTTGACCCACATCATCATGAAGACACACATATTACCAATTCCTTCCCCAGCTATAGACCCTGCTTCCTGTTAAACATCACCCTGTGTTCAGGAGAACATCCTGCCCTGGGGAGAGTCTGGGCCACCTTACAGGGTACCTTACCTCGGCAGATGGGTCGGTGATCACTCCATGCTGCAAGGGTTTCGGTGACTCTCTGGCAGGTGATGCCCTTGGCCCCTTGGAGCACATAATTGTCCTCGCAGGAGAATTGTACATTTGCACCAACCCTAGACAGTATCAAGCAAAAAACAGTCCAAATTACCAACAGAAGGAAAACATCAACAAGATAACTTTTATGGTTGTCACCCAGTCTAAACTGACAAAGGAATACATGTAGCAATCCACAGGAGATTACATTTCAAGTATTAGTAGTTATGGTTCCAGAGTAGGTCTCAGGTAGCCCAGGCTAGCCATGAACTTCCTATACAGACAAGGTTAAGTTTAAACCTCTCTAAAGATTATGTCTAGAGGCCACCTTGTGAACCGTAAGGGTTACGTCCCATACAGTACCCTTGAAGTTCAGAAGAAAAAGTTGGGTCCTCTGGAGCTGCAGTGACAGACAGCTGTGAGCTGCATGTAGGTTCTCAGAACTGAGCCTGAGTCCTTTGCAAGAGCACCAGGTACTCCGAACTGCTGAGCCATTGTTGCAGCCTCCAAGGAAGGTGATATCATTGTGGAATAGTGTGGCTTGCACAAGAATATGTATGTGAGAGAATTTTGCACCCTGAAAGCAAAGCCAAGTTGGACATTGTCTTATTGAATAAATATTTTACAAAAGCAAGAACTGAAAGAGTCCAAGTTAAGACATTATCTCCATAAAGGATTGACATTTCTGCTGTCAACATTCACCATACCCCCTAGAATGTACTGGTTTTATATGTCAGAAATATGTCTTATAGGAACAGAAGCGTTTATCACAGGGAACAACAATACATTCAGCCTAGAGTGAGATGAAAGACAGTGTTAGCTCCAGAGATGCATCTGAAAAACAGAAAACTGATGATTGAAATCAACAACAGAACACTGTCCAGGATGAGCATTTAAGAGGTGCATGAGGCAGTGTGAGTCAGTGGATGAGGCAGTGTGTGAGGCAAGCAGCAGCCTGAGAGCACAGGACTCTTTCCCTGCCTGCCATCTGCACGGAGTGGACAGTGGAGTATTTCACTGCCTCACAGCTCAGTTCCTACCGGAAGCAATTCTACCTGGAGCGATGCTGAGGAAATGAGGGTAAAAGCATCCATCTCTGGGGATGAGATGCCAGTCATCCACACAGATCCATAAAGGTGATAATAAATAAAACATAAGGGAAGAAATAAGCATGCTTCCTCTCTAGCTGATTGAACCTCACAGGGGATATTGGGATTAGGATTTCCCAAGCTATGTGATAAATCAGCTCACACCTACATGGTACTCATTCTGGGGATAGTCCTGCATGTGTTGAAAAGTCATTAATTTTGAGCCAACCCAATTGGGAAAATCTTGGGTTAATGAAACTAAACACTTTTCCTTTCTGAAGGAAAATCTCAGCTTCATAAAAATTAATATGCAAACTGGTTGTCTATTGAAGAGTATGTGAAGTACATAGAATTTCTAGTTTTACTTGTCCAAAAAGCCATCTTTATACCATATGCCAAGAACAACTGGACTTCTATAGCACAGACTTTGAAAAAGAAATGCCATAGATATAAAATTAGGGTTTGTTTTTGTTTTTTTAAGATAAAACATAACTCTGTCTCATTGTCAATAAAGCTGTCACCAAAGACAGCTATACTTTGTAGACACCCCCCCACCCCCGCAATCCCTGGTGATCAGGCTTTGTTCAAACATCTGAACTTTGGTGAGCAGATGATGGAAATCTACCAATTTTATTTTAAAACCAATATTACATATTTGCTCCCCCTCCACAGTTTCTTTCCTATCTACCTGACTTTCCTTGAACTTCTGCATTTCATCACTCTTTCTGAACATTTGCATTGAACATTTACCATGCCACACTCTAGTAATCAGATATGCAGAAATAAATAAGATATCCAAAGTCACAAACTCAAGGAGACATTGGAATGGCTAAAGAAGAAAAGAACAATAAGTAAACAATAGAAATGAATGAATGTGAAGAAACCAAAATGACAAAGATTAGAACTGGGGTAGCAGAGATGGAAAAGGGAATGAGAGCTGGCCAGACATTCAGTGGTCTTAATTTAGGAGGCTAATTTCTAACATGCTCTTTCAAGGGTGGGAGACCTGAAGGAGGGGAAGTGGAGTTCATATATCTGCCTGCCACCTGCTACATTGCAATCAATATTAGAAGTTAATTTGTCTGTCAGGGCCTCTGCTTTGCTTTTAGATATTGAAAACAAGCTGGAACCTGAAATTCCCAAAGCACTGACAAAATAGACAAATGATGTTTCAAACTCCAAACTTTCGGTATAGAAAAGGAAACATTTGTAGAGTGAAGAGGCAATCACTGAAAGGGAGAAAACATTTGAGACGCAGATATAAAGAACACAGACAGCTCATAGTGAGAACAAACCAATGTCAGATTGAAAAGTGGACTAAATGGTGAAACAGCCATTCTCTAAAGCAGATATGCCAATGGCCAGCAGCCATATGAAATCTCAATCATCCTTGCTCTCCCTTAAATGAATGCAAGTCTAAACCATAAAGGAGGTGCATACAGACTTCAAGGTTAAATGGTCACTCCTGTGCATCTACCCAAGGGATTGTATCTTACTAGAGAGACACATACGCTCAGCTATGCTCACCATTTCTCTGGCTTTTATAGCTAGAATATGAAAACAGTCTAGATGTCCATCAACTGATGAATGGATGATGAAGTGTGGTGCCTATACACAGTGGGATGCTATTCAGTCATAAAGAAAAATGAAATCATGAAATTTGCAGGAAAATGATGGAACTAGAAAAGTTACTTATGGAAGTAACCCAGATCCAAAAAGAAAAACATTACTATTTTATCACTCATAAGTGGATCCTAGTATCAAATCTTTAACTTTGTATGTTCAACTTGGAATCCGTGTAGAATCCAGGAAACTAGAAAGTACCATTGGTGGGGAGTGGGAAGAAAGATCTTAAGGAGCAGGGAATCATAGAAAGCAGGTGATATGAAGAGAAGGGGAAATGGAGGAGGCTTAGGTGTGGATAGTGTTGGGCATGTGGGGAAGCAGAAAGAATGGAAGAGGGATAACAAATATGGAGGATGTTTGAAAAAGACAAATGAAAGCCTACTATTTTATAAGCTTCCTAAATGCATATGCATGGACACACACACACACACACACACACACACACACACACACACACACCCCACATCTTTTTTCTTTTTTTTTTTTTTTTTGGTTTTTCGAGACAGGGTTTCTCTGTGTAGCTTTGCGCCTCTCCTGGAACTCACTTGGTAGCCCAGACTGGCCTCGAACTCACAGAGATCCGCCTGGCTCTGCCTCCCGAGTGCTGGGATTAAAGGCGTGCGCCACCACCGCCCGGCCTCTTTTTTCATATACAATTATTTAGCTAGCATTATCCTACACAGGAGATGATGTTCCTCCCAGAAGCCAGGTTGCTAAATAAAAAGCCCCAGTGTTAGTGTGGGCTATTTTCCCTCCCGTTGTTGGCTGGGGGTGTCCTGGAAAACCCCTACATACAGGCCATTGCCATTGTTCCTGGTTGTCCACGAGAACTTAATGGTAATGATGGGGATGGTAGCACACAACTTAAGTCCTAGCACTTGGGAGGCAGAGGCAGGTTGATCTCTGTGAGTTCCAGGCCAGCCTGGTCTACATAGGGAGTTCAAGTCAGCCAGGGCTACACACAGAAACCCTGTTTCAAAACAAGCAAATAACAAACACATATTGCTGAAGACACCACACTCATTTGTCAAAGGACCCAGAGAAATCAGGTCTGTACTTATCAGGAAGTTTCATCAACAGTCTTAGGCAACTGTAAACGTTATGAACTGTAATCCTGAACTACAAATGCTAGAAAGGCAAGACATGCCACTGGATAGTCCATGGGAGGCACATAGATTATGAAGGGGGCTAACATCTCTCTGCTTGGATTCAGGCCTGCACCAATGGAGGAAACACATACCTGGTGCTGTAAATCTAGCAAAGAACAAACAATAGGGAAGTTCACAGGCCCTGGAGGGGAACCTACTGTGATTCCTTGACAAATGGGCATAGTGTCAAACTTGCCCCTAAATTGAATCTCTGCGTAGCTAGTACTGCTGTCAGACCTCATCAGAGAAGTTTCTTTGTGTAGTGGAAAGTGGTTAGTGCAGGAACTCACAACTCATCAGACTGTAGAGAATAAGTTTCAATGGTGTACTCAGCCACAAATGACACATCTATATCATTCTCCCCCAAAAATCATGGAAGAAGGGGTGGACACATTAATAGATCTAGATATCAGGGAGGACATGAACAAAACAGTGTCTTCTGATAGGACAGCTGCACTCATGAACTCATGGTCTGTACAAGATGAAGCCAGTAAGCATTCCAGCACAGAGGGAGGAAAAGCTCATGAGCTCTCATACCTAACTCAGGAGTTAAGGAGAGTTCATAGGTTCTAGAGAGAGAGAGTTTTCCTTAAGAGTGGGTCACCTAGTAAGTCAATCATCTACCCATGGATGTCTCCAAACCCATGCATATATAGGCATCGCAAATTGAATCCACGGGATATGAAATTGGGAGGGGTGGAGAAGTGAGGGAGAGAATTAATCTAGGACAAGGAACTAGTGGGTAAGTAGGGGTGAGTATGATCATAATTATAATACATTATCAAAGTATTAATAAAATATAGTTAAAGAACCTTGAAATTTGTTGAATCATGTCATAGCACAGATGTAATAAGAAAGGAAGCAGGGGTTCCTGAGGATGCAGAAATAAGTGAACCCTCGTGCACTATTGTCAGGAATATAAGTTAGCACAACCACTGTGGAAAATGACATGGAGAGTCTTCAGAGCTTTAAGAAAGAACTATTACATACCCCAGTATCCCAGCTGGCCATACAGATCAAAGAAGTAGAAGTTAATATCAGCATGATATGTGCATTTTCAGCTTTGGAAGTCACAAGCAAGATACAGAACCAAGTGAATGACCACAGATCAATATGGACAAATAAAGTGTAGTTATACACAGAGTGGAAACGAGAGGGTCAACCTGTTACTAGCAACACCACAGACAAATTGTGAGGCCACTTTGCTCAGGGATAGAAAGACACTACATACTCTACTTATACTTGCAAAGTTACAGACTAGGAGTCACATGGGCAACAGAGAAGAATCTGGTCACCAGGGACTGGAGGAGTGAGACAGCTCCTGGAAATATTGTCTATAGGACCATAAGTTCAATTAGGAGGAACATGAGTTTGGGGGGTCTCATGCATTGATAGTGAGTTGAGACACAAAATACATGAAATACCATTGTCTGAAAATTACTGACCCACTTTTTAAATATCATCAGAAAAAATTATGGCCATGTAATGTCAGACAGGCTAATTAGCTAGATTCTGGCACCTGCAATGTGTACACATTTCAAAATACATTGTATACCATAGAATATACAATTTGCATTTGTCAGTTTTGACACTGTGATCCATTGATCTCATTTGTGGCAGCGTAGTATGTGTCTGTCCAAATTATGAGGCAATGCTTCCAGAGATGGTGTCTGTGAGGTCACAAGTGGTAGCACACACCCTTAATCCTATCACTTAGCAGGCAGGATCTCTGTGTGTTCAAGGCCACAATAGGGAACAGAGCCAAGTGTGGTGACACATGCCTTTAATCCCAATACCATAGAGGTCTGGTGGTCTGTATAGACAGACAGAAAGTGACAGAGCTGTGTAGGAAGAGGAAGTGATGTGGCTGGGCTAAGAGAGCCAATGAGAGAACAGAACAGAAAAGGCATATAAACGTGAGTACACAGGAAGTAACTTGCATTTGGAAGCTGCAGAGTTGGTGAGGTTAAGTTGGCTGGTGGCTTTCCCTATTTCCCTGATCTCTTTAAGGCTTTCACCCCTATATTTGGCTCCATGTCTTTTATTTAATAAGACCATTTAGAAATTCATCTACAATTGGCACCCAACATGGCAAGAATTCATTAAAAAACTGCTTGTGGTACAGGGTCCCTGGCTCAGGCCTGGTTGCACGGCTCTCTTCTCTACAGGCACGCTTGACTAAGATACTGTCAGAAACATGACAGAATACGAGAACAATGAATAAGGATCGTGGTACTTAGTATAGACATGTGTATCAGAACGCCATAAAAGGAAGCATGACTCAGAGCTGGCCTGTATCCAAGGCACCAAGTACTAATCAGTTCTAGTTGCATCTATACATTTGGAAAACAGACAATCAAGTATTTTTCAGTGGAACTATTATAAGTATCTCTCCTAATTTCTGGTAATTGTGCTATTCTGACTCTATGGAATTAAAAAGAAAACTTTTAAACTGTCATCCTCAGACCATCTCTACCCTCATTAATGGAAAGCACTGGCAGTTCGTGATTTTTTTTTTTTGCAGACACCTTCTGGGCACATGTTCGGGAAACGTTTTCAGCATGGAGTGAGGACTCTTCCCAGAACTGGCCAACTTCCCATGGAATCACTCTTTCCCAGAAGCCTCTGCTCCTCTGCTTCCTCTGCTCCTGGAAACCGCTAGTTTCCAGGACATTGAGGGAAGCACACAGAACTTCACTGCTATTGTGAACTTTTTTTTTTGCACAGCTCAGTGGAAATGGCATCAATAGATGCTGGATCTATTCTGACTTTAAAACACTAAATTTATTAACAACAATCAGCTCTTCATCTGTAGGTCAGAAATTAGCCCAAGGGGCAACCCTCAGGCAGAGCTGAAGCCAATTGTCTCAGTAATGGATCAAGATGAGATGGGAAAGAAAGATGGCCTGGCTTCTAATTTATTGACTTGAGCTTTTGTTTTGCTTTATTCTAGCTCACAAATCAGTTTACTTTAAAAACCAAGTGTGCTTTCTACTTCAAAGACACAGCAAACCAAGTTTTCATTGACTTAGTATCACTCCATTTGAGATACTGTATATTAGATACATCAGAGTGACTAATCTTGTTCTCATAGATGTATTCTTCAAGGATGAGTCCAGAAAAAACATCTAGCTTTTCATTGGCATCTAACTTAAAATAATCATGTTTCATAATGAAGACAAATATTGGTAGTGAAGACCTATGTGAAAAAATTACAGATATGTTATGTACTACTAATACTTAAAAGGCAGATTTAAGTGAACAGTGAATGCAGGAGGACTTTGTCTTTCAAATAGAATACAATAGAAAAAACTGACTCTCACGTCAATGCTCACTGCTTCTAAGACACTTATTCCTCAACTTTCCATCTGTGGAAACACTTTATTCACTGACGTTTATTTAACTTTACCTACTGCGGTGGGAAGAGTCTTCTGAGGTGAACGAGCTATTTTTAGATACGTCAGAGCTCATACAAACTGCTTCTAAATATGGGGTTCTTGGAGAATGGTTATTTATGGACTTTTCAAAAAATGTTGGTTCAACTAATTCTGAAAAATAATCTAGAATGATTTAAGGATTAAATTTGAGTTCCAAACAGGATGGGTGCTGATGTGACTATGAATCTCACTGCCCTAGCTGCACAAGAGAGGATGGACAGAGGAGCTCATCTTATTCATAACCACAGTCACCATCTGCAGAATCTGCTGAGCCATTCAGGGAGACATGAGTTCTATTTCAAATTTATTTATATAGTTTTAAAAGATTTATTTTGTTTACATGTGTGTGCATGCATGTGTGTGGGCAAGTATGTGGGGGGGGGGTATCTGCCGCATATATGTGCAGGTGCCTGAAAAGTCCAGAAGAGGGCATCAGAATTCCCTGCTTCTAGAGCAGTGGTTCTCATCCTTCCTAATGCTAAGATCCTTTAACATACTTCCTCATGTTGTGGTGACCCCAACCAAAAAATTATTTTCATTGCAACTTCATAATCATAATTTTGCTATTTTGTGAATTGTAATGTAAATATCTGATGTGCAGGATATATGGCATGCTACCCCTATGAAATGAAACGGACCTTTGACCCTCAAAGGGATCACAACCCGCAGGTTGAGAATCAGTGATCTAGAGTTACAGGCAGCTGTAAGCTAACTGACATGAGTGCTGCAAACCAAATTCCAGTCCTCTGCAAGAGTGCTCTTGACCCCGGAGCCATCTTTCCAGCCCCAACTTTTATTGTTAATAGATAGTAAAAATATATTTGAGGTACAGTGTGGTATTTCAGTATATGTTGACAATATGTCATGATCAGATCAGAGAGCCAGTGGCACGCACATCCATCTGTCACCTCAAGCACTTCCCATCTCTTTAGGTTGGGGACATTTAAAATCCTCACCAAGCTATTTTGAAATTCAATTAATTGTTGTCAACAAAAGTTATGCTACTGTGCCTTAAGGCATGACAAGTTATCCCTCCTGACCAGAAATATCCCTGTGTCTGTTAGCTATCCTTCCTCTGAGCTGTAAATGGATGGAGTGTTATATAAGATGTCTGACAGACAGGGATAGATAATAGATACAGGAAGATTGATTATTGATTGATAGATATAGATGAATAAATTTAAGACAGTGATAGGTAATAGCTAGATACAACTAGATACGGAATAGAGAGATGAAAGGAAAATACATGAATAAATGATAGGTGGCAGATAAATGATAGATGATAGATAGATAGATAGATAGATAGATGATAGATAGATGATAGATTGATAGATGGTAAATAGATGATAGACAGACAGATAGATGAATGATAGATGATAGACAGATGATAGATAGATATAGATGGATGGATAGCTAGCTAGCTAGATAGATAGATAGGCACATGGATAGGCAGACTGACAGATAAGTGATTGATAGACTGACAGATGACAGATCATTGAAAGATATATGATAGACCGAAGCATGACATATACATAGATGGTAGCTTGGTAGGTAGTAGACACAGAGATCAGATTGTGTTCAAATATCAAACTGAGCTGTGACTGGCAACTGTGGAGGCCATTCCAATACACATCCCTCCTTCCTAGTCAGCAATAGAAAACACAAATTTTTGAGCTAGCCTTGTTATCAGTGTTGAATTTAAGCCAGGACTTGTCTCATCCTTCATAATGAAATGAACACAGGGGACACAGGAACAGAGCTTTTGTAGTCACTTCCCAAGATATGGAGAAGTTGTGCTTCACTTGAAACATTTTCACAAAATGAAACAAGAGGGTATATGAACACTTCGGAGCATTCATGAGTGTATACTCATGCCACGAGTATGCCTATAATGCATCTAACATGCATGTATAGGTATACAAGTGTGTGTCATGCGTGAGTGTGTATCATGAATGAGTGTGCATGTGCATACACATGAGTGCAAATACCATGAATGTGTATGTATATGTGAGTCTGCGCTACACATGAGTGTGCACGTATGTACACATGGTGTCTATGTCATACATGTGTATGCACAGGTGTACATAACTGCATGAGCCATACGTGCATGTGTATAAACATGACTGGATGTACTATAAATTTGTGCACAGGCACACATGAGTAAGAGGGGAGCTGGGGGTACAGGAGCCTGAGGGGACCAGGCTGAAGCTGGGGTGGGAGCTTCAGAAACTCCGAGCCTTGTTTATCCACCATTCCCCAGACCCTCACCTTTCTGTATGTTTGGGGATCTAGGGCAATAAAATACTGTGCTACATCTCTGCTAAGGAGTCTGTGGAGGGACAACAACAATCAGAGACCACAGAAGGTAGAGCCCTGTGGTTCTGACTGGATGTTCTGCTTCACTCTCACCCCAAGTGGCTCCCCACACTGCTTGTCTGACTGAGAGGAAGACCTAGATCTGGTGCCAGCAAGATGGCTCAACTGGGAAACATCGCTGTTAGCAAGCCTGGTTATTTGAGTTTGATTCTCAGAATCTACATGGTGGAAGGAAAGAAACGAGTTCGACAAATTGTCCTCTAACTGCCACTTGTACCTACACTTCCAACACACACACACTCCCAACATACACACACACACACACACACACACACACACACACACACACACACACACACACTCCCAACATACACACACACTCCCAACATACATACACATACACACACACACACACACACACACACACACACACACACACACACACGACTGTAATAAAAATACATTTTAAAAAGGAGCCACAAACATGGAAATCATGTTTCTGTCAGGACAGAGGTGACCAGGTGAGAGGCAGAGGGAAGATGGTGGGGGGATGTAACAGGTTACAGATAAGGGGGGTCTAGATGTCTGCCCCCACCCTGGCACATACTATTTTCTAGACCCAGTATTTAACATCTCATAGAAGTGATATTCACAAACAATTGGCTGAGAAATATCCATTTTTAACCCTCAAGAGTGAATGAGTAAAATGGGGTTATTTAAAGTATCAACTGGAATCTTGCTATTCTGAACCACTAGGAACTGAGAACTTGTCCCTGGGGTCCAGTTTCCTGCTACTTACTGGTCTGTCCCACTGTGTTTAACTTTCCTGAGTTCCCTCTGCTTTTGCCATTTCAACTTCTCCCCCCACTTTCTCTCTCTTTCTCCCCCTCTTTATTCCTTTCTCTTTTTCATTCATCTCAACTTTTTTCAAATCATTAAAACTGTTTTCCTTTTTCTAACCAGAATTATGTATAAGTTAAAGGTGTTGAAAACTTTCCTGAAATCTATATAAGGGCAATATTGAATGTAATTTTCAAGAAAAAGAGAAATGACATTTGATCCAAGAAAAGAATGAGGGAGGAAAACCTGTCAGGGACATGTCGATCATTCTTCAACATCTTCAGAGCATTTGAGTCACCACATCATCCTACACAGAAGGTCCCCAGTGCCCTCTCTGAGCCTGGCACACCACAGGCACCAAGAATACATGAGGCATGAAGGCTCCATGTAGATACCTTCAGTATGCACCCATGTTACTGTTGGTAAGGTAGGGGTGAAAAAGCATGGAAGCCCACCTGCTTTTCTGTCCTAGCCTTCGCTACCCTTACCTACACAGGGAAAAGACATTCACTGGTCAGCTCTGCACTGGACTGTGATCCATCAGGACAGCATGCTGAGCTCCTGGTATTAATATCTTTCATTTTAGTAGATATTGGCCTGTATTTTTCATGATCATCAACTGTTATTGTGAATGTCAGTGAAGAAACAGTCGATCACCTTTAACAAAAATATAGAAAAGTATCTTCTAGAAACTGCATTGGGTTTGGGTCTTGCTAGATTTGGGGGAGGGGTTAAGGGGTGGATGAGGGTTGGGTATTTGTGCATGCATGCACACATACATTCTTTTTTCATTGTTGACAAAGTGAATGAGTCATATCTCAATCACAAGTCCAGCACAGTAAAGCCTGGTGGGTGTCAAACCTTTGATTAGTTGGGTTATCACATGTAACCAAGTCCTGTAGCCCAAAATGTCCAGCAGTCATGCCAATGACCAGAGTGTTCAGCCCTAGGGACCTGCCCTGCCTCTTTACTCTACTCTTCTCCCACCTTGAGACTCTAAACTCTGCTCACTTACTGTTCCACTATAGATTTAGAATTGAATTAGGCTAACCTTGAACACAGGAGTATGGAAGGGCAAGAGAATGGGAGAGATGGCCACTGGACTTGGCAGGGTTTATTCATCCTGATGCCTTTCCAACCCCAAGCCCATTTACTGAGCTGCATGCCCAGAGTGCACCTCTGAGGTGGTCAGATCATGTCAAACAAGTACAAAGAGGTATTTCATTTAGGAGATGAACATGGCACAGCCTCAGCTCTGTACCACACCATGACAACCATATCCTGTGATCATTCATATCATATCAATGCATTGCTGTCCATCACCTCAGGAGTCCCCAGCACATGAGTCCTATGATTTGGGAAAGACACACACACACACACACACACACACACACACACACACACACACACACACACACACACACACACAGAGAGAGAGAGAAATTCTCCAGTAGCCAAAAGACATTGCCTTGATAAATGAGAAGCACGGTGTCTCCAAGACCATCCCAAGAAAATTGACCATACACTGGGAAGGCTGAGCTCAGCATTCCAGAAAATACCATCATCTGAAAGACAAATGCATATGGCTGAGGATATCAGAATGCCTTTTATGAGTCTTGTGATTTCCTCACATAAGTCATTTCTGGGTCATTTTTTTTCTTTATAGAGTGATGGCTTCTACACTCATCTTCTCAAGCTGCCAAGGCAATTTGGCAGCACTAAACACATGTCTGAGAGTAGATGGCTCTCTCCAGCCTGAGAACAGAAAGGGAACAAATATTTCATGTGATTTTTAGGTACTGCAGGCTAACAGTCCTGAAAGGCCCTACAGCAATGCAAATGGAGCATTGCAAGGGTTTAGCCCTTTTCAGTGCTGAAAAGGTTTCATCAAGTGACCAGTGACTTCCACACTGTGACCAGCTCTCACAAGTGGCACACTGAGAAAAAAAAATGTGTGAATTTTCCTGTGAGGAAATTGAATTGGAGTCTTCCAAGTCTACGTAAGTTCATGGGATCCTGGTATTTACCAAACAAGTTGTCTTCATCATGCAAAGGGGAAAAATCAAACCCTTGTGTTAATAACTCGACTCTTAAAAAGGCAGAAGTCATTTTCAGGCAATTGTGGAAGGAACAGGAAGGGAGAGGGTGTGAGTGGGTAAGGCAGGTACCAGGAAGAATTACAACAAGGGGAAGAACATGGGTTACCTGGATGGCTGAGTGTTCATGTAAGTCCCTTAACTCTCTCACTGTGACTCTTCCAAAGGCCAGATGTGGCAGCTTTCCCACTGGGCTACACTTGGCTCCAGAGAGTAGCACCTAGCCCTAATCCATCTTTTGTTTAGCAGATACCCTCTGTTTCTCTTGTAACCCTATGGGAATCTTGTCTGAGAGTCTCCCAAGGATACAGTCTCTGCAAAACTCCATTCAGGAAATCTGGAAAACTGTGGTACCTGATGAATTGAGAAATTTGCACTTGGCATTGTATTTTGGTAGCTTCTTTCAGGTTGTTTTGAACATATGGAAATCAACTGGCTAAGATGTAAATATGGAAAAAAAATGCCCCAAGTGAAGGGAAAGCCTTCAGTCCTGAGAAGCTGGATCCCCCTGCAGCCATGAAGGCTCTACTCATTTTTAAGGTGTCTCTG
Source organism: Peromyscus californicus insignis (assembly GCF_007827085.1). NCBI lineage: Eukaryota > Metazoa > Chordata > Mammalia > Rodentia > Cricetidae > Peromyscus > Peromyscus californicus. The sequence goes on from NW_026294534.1 coordinate 11,229,813, forward strand.
GGTCTTCATTCAATGGTCTGGTCCTGTGTGAACTCATGCACCTGTGCCATAACATTTGGCTCCCAATGTGACAACCAGAGGAAGAAGCCCCTTTTAGGAAGGTGTCCAACACAGGGCATGACAATCTCCATGACACATGACACATCTCCATGTGGGGGATCAGGAGGCCAGGGAATTTGGGGATCAATCACGGTCAGGTATCTTGATCAGAGGCTGAGAGACAGTGAGGATAAACAATTCCCCATATGCCAGATCTTAGAGGAGCTGTGAAACCTAGCCAGAAAAAGCTTCTTCTTCTCAACAGACCTCATGGGTGCCAGGAACTGACCATGTCCTGGAAGGCACAGAGGGAGATGTGCTGTTGAACCCTCTGCTGGGGCAGATGTCCAGTAAAGACTCCACCATCCCTTGTCAAAGCACCTGCCTCCTCCTCACGTCATAGCTTATAAAGCCCAGACACACGAGTTCATGTGCTCAAGACATCAGTGCCTGGACCCAAGTTTTTTTCACCCTGAAATTAATCTTTTCAATGTATGGTTGATCAGCAGATGGCTCTATGTATACAAAGACTTTCTGGTAAATATTTTCTCTTATGCTCCTATCTACACAGTGCAAAACCTTCCAATATTTTGATTTGCCTTTCACTTTGCATTGCTTGTAATTGACTAACAACTTCTAAGGCAGATATAAGATGGGAAGGAACCAAGAGAGTAGGGAGAACACAGCCATTGTGGGGAACATACAGCATATATGCTCATATGCATGTTCACACACATATAAACACTCAACTGTGGGAGCCACTCATAAATTTACTAGTCATTATAAAAGAAACATGTATTGCTGCTGGCAAAGTAGCCAACGTACAGTGTGTACTCAGCTAACAGAGGCATGCTGGGCTCAGTTTACAAGTGCCTCTTGAGTAGCCCATGTGCTCTGTTCTTCCCTTCAAAGTCTCCATGTCACTATGGCCCTGTGGCTCCAAATCCAGTCATGTTATCTTAAGTCCACAAGAGCCAGGAACCCAGAGAAACCATCAGCCAATGTAACGGAACCATCTCTCTGAAGCATGCTCTGAACTGGGCCCATAAGTCTGGACCATGAATTCAAAGCCCCTTAGAATAGAAACCAATGTTGTCTGGAGTTTGAGAGGTCAGTGTAGAAGGTCATGTTCTGTGGAAGTCAGTTCCCTGTGTATCAAGCTGACAATATCATACATGGTTGACAGGAGATTGACAATCCATATTTAGGACCAGTGTTGGACCTGGCTGCAGATTGGCTGATCTGGTCACAACACATTGCCTATCTGCCTGTTGGGCTCTTGTTTGATTCAATTTGTATCCCCTCCTCACTGGAATTAGAATGCACCAAAGTGCCTTACACTGGTTTATATGAAATCCCACATGAAGTCTGTACCTCTGATCAGTTGCTTACACGGCAACGTAAGCCCAAGCCCTTGTTGTTCCACAGAGTAGCCTGGCTGTTCAATAGCTGTGAACAGAAGTTCAGCCTGGTTTCATCATCAGTTCACATCCTTACTGCACTACAGAGTCCTGTTGCCAAGAAAGAGGAGTCCTCACTAAACTTTTTCAGCCCTGAGTGCAGTGTTGTGCCTTGCATCTCTTTGAATGGGATCTTTGAATTTGAACTAAATGCATTTTGCATTATGATATGGCCATGAGCCTATGGGGGCTAGGAAATGGAATGTGGTGATGTGAATGAGAATGGCCCCCATAGGCTCATATGCTTGACTACTTGGTCCCTAGTTGGTGGAAGGATGAGGGGTGTGCCTTTGTTGGAGCAAGGGGGTAACTGGGGGTGGGCTTTGGTGTTTCAAAAGGCTCCTGTTATTTCTAGTGTGTTCTCTGCTTCCTGCTTGTAGATCAGGATGTAAAGTCTCAGCTGTTCTTGCCACCATGTCTTAGCTCTACCACTGTAGACTTAAATTCTCTGAAACTGTAAGCCCAATTAAATGCTTTCTTTTATAAGTTGAAACAAAAAATATCCCATACAGAAACTAGGTTGGGGATCAAACACACACACACATACACACACACACACACACACACACACACACACAGTGCTAAATCAGCAATCCCCCGCCCCAATTCAAACCCACGCAAGACTCCCTGCCATTCTCTTTCCCCTCTGCCTCATTCTCATTTGCATAGATAGGAAGCATCCCTAATACAGTTCAGGAAGTGGTGTCACAGGAGCACCTAACACAATTCAAGAGTGACTTGGGCTCATTTATCTTCTATGGGTATGGTGGTACTGAGTTCCCTGAAATATTGTGCACACTAATGATCTGGGGTCAAAGAACAGAACAGCCACTAGATACAGAGGCTAGAAAATGGTGGCACTCACACCTTTAATCCTAGCATTTCAGAGGCAGAAATCCCTCTGGAATCTCTGTGAGTTCAAGGCCACATTGGAAACAGCCAGGCATGGTGACACATGCCTTTAATCCCAAGAAGTGAGCCTTTAATCCCAGGGAGTGATGGTAGAAGACAGAAAGACATATAAGGAGCGAAGACCAGAAACAAGAAGCATTTGGCTGGTTAAGCTTTTAGGCTTCTAGTACAGTTCAGCTGAGATTTATTCTGGATGAGGACTGAGAGGCTTCTAGTCTGAGGAAACAGGATCAGCTGAGTGAGGAACTGGCAAGGTGAGGTGGCTGTGGCTTGTTCTGCTTCTCTGATCTTCCAGCATTCACCCCAATACCTGGCTTCAGGTTTGATTTTATTAATATGACTCTCTAAGATTCCTGCTACATATGGGTGCTAGTTAAATCCAAGAGCCACCAAGCCCACTCCCTTCTCTTTACTTGCTGGATAGAAATGTAGAAACCAGCCAGCCATATTTTATAAGAGCTATATGTAACAGTCATCTGTGGCTGTTCAAAAGGGCCCTATCCACAGTCACAACCATCACCCAGACACTCTGAAATGTCACCTAGAAAGTAGGTGCCTCTCATGCTGACCTACCCATCCCAAATTTTCAGCTGTTCTCCACAGTGGTCAGGAGGAATTGCTACTAATGGAAACTGGCTTCAGATGTGAGATGAGCACAAGAAATAAAAGCAGTGCTCTAGTTCAAGGCCAATATCAAGAGTATGGTGACATGATCCATACACAGATCTGTCCTCCATTTTTACCCCATCACCTACATCAGTCAGAAACATCTTCCTCTAAAACAGTGTGTCCCAACCTGTGGGGCATGATCTCTTTGGGCGGGGTCACATTTCAGATATCCTGCATATCAGATATTTATATTATGATTCATAGTAGTGGGAAATTCACAGTTATGAGATAGCAGTGACATAATTTTATCATTGAGAGTCACCGTAACATAAACTGTATTAAAGGGTGCAGTGTTAGGAAGGTTGAAAACCACAGCTCTAAACATTTGCCAAATCAGCATTTCAGTAATTAAATAGACAATTTCAATCTCCCCCAAGACCACTCTTGGGCATATACCCAAGGAATGCTCAATCATACCACAAGGGCACTTGCTCAGCTATGTTCATAGCAGCATTGTTTGTAATAGCCAGAACCTGGAAACAACCTAGATGCCCTTCAACTGAAGAATGAATAAATAAAATGTGGTACATATGCACAATGGAATACTACTCAGCAGAGAAAAACAAATGACATCATGAGATTTGCAGGCAAATGGATGGATCTAGAAAAAATCATCCTGAGTGAGGTAACCCAGACTCAGAAAGACAATTTCAATACATAGAAAAAAAATGACACTTGCTATTAGATTGAAAATGCAGGTGCCTGGAAAAAGGTCTACACTGACATCAATACCTGAACCAGTATGGTTGCTGTGGTGATCTCCCTTCCAGTGTCTGAAAGTGAGGTGAGCGTTGACCCTCTTCATCCACCAAATCCTTGGATAGCAAGCTGAGACCAGGCCACACGTTCTAGGACTCTGAATGGCACCTGTGTCTCTGTTTCAGCAGGTAGATGTCTCATGTTCCATAGCACAGGCTGCATCATGCTATCCCAGGGACTTCTGCACATAGAACTGCTCATCACCCCAGCTCATTGCTTCCTTATTGTTTTTCTCAGGACATTATCTGAAGGAGGCCAAGAAGGGGTAATACTTTTGCACAGGAAACTAAATGAGCCACCCTCATTGCTCCCAACTTCTGCTTATATACAGAATCTGTAGTAAACAGACAACACGGAGAGGCTTCCAAATATGAGCTTTTCACATTACAAAACGCTTTTGGTATCAAACACTGATTTTCAAATTCAAGCCCTGCATGATAGCATCGTCATGTGTTCCTAATATCTTCTTACGAACGACATAAACTGTGCATCCAGTGATTACTGATGTTGCTTGCACATCAGATACTTATGAGGGCTTAGACTACTGATAGTTAAGATATACGTAGTAGTCACATCCATAGACATAGAAAGTGGGACAGCGAGTGTGAGCTGTATGTGGGATGACACTTTGTTTTAGGAGTACAGTGTCAATTTTGCTAGAGAAAGGGGATTCTGAGCAAGAGTGTTGGTGAGGGTTGTGCAGTTCTGGGAATAAATTTAATGGCACACACTTCAAAAGAAAGTGGTGAGCATGATATTTACCACAACATTTAAAACTTTCAAAACCCCTAGTACCCACACCTTCTCCAATTAAGCTGAGACAGTTGGCAGTTGGATTGTGTCTAACTGGAAGGATCAAAACGGTGAGAATAAGTTAGGGCGTTTTCCTGTGAAGTACAGACCAAAGACCACTAACTCTGCCAGACTCTTTCTTAATTTCTGGCAGAGGAATAGAGGAAAACAGAATAAATAATCAGAGACCCTGAAGGGTTTTAAGAGGAAACTAAGAAGCAAGGAGATTGGCCCTAACCAAATTTACTGAACAGTGATGTAGGAGTCCAAGCTTTTATACTATAAAGTTAGTACCTCTTCTAGGTGTCCTGGAACCTGATATCACACATGCTTCCTCTGACCCCAAAGGTCATTGGTGTTTCTGAATAGCGTCATGTAAGTTTTATAGACTCTTAATCTTATATAGATATGGAAAAATAGCTAAGAGTTTGGGTCCCATCTGAGAAGAGAAATGATCATGTTTTCTATTTCACCTCATTTTTTTTTTTTTACATGATGAACCCAGAAACAGAGACTACTGTATACTCCCATTGGAGTTGTCCTCAGACCAGGGCTTCTAATGATGATGATGGAATTAAATAATTAGTTTATCAGCTGTCCTTTGCCTTTCAAAGCTAACAGATTAATGCATGCTTAAATAATGGTTATACAACCCCACATATATACACAAAATAATGCCACTTTTACAAACACCAAAAGGCGAAGAACGTCTGAGAATCTCCTCACCCTCAGTCACGGGAGCAGCCTTTGGCAGATGAATTACATCTGAAACATTCTCAATGTGCCCTTTGTTAGAGATACACAAAGGTTTCCCAGGGCAAGGAGGACAACATGGCAATGGTACCTCTCCAAGCAGTTCTTAAAGATGGACTGTCACTCTTCAGAGGAACAGTAATCTTTGGCAAATGCTTTCCCTAGGCTTGTTTCGTTTCTTAGCAACCACAAGTTTCTAGAAAGCTACATGCTTGCCTCCCAGGGAGGCCATAGAAATGTGTTGTATCCTTCAATTATTTTCTAATCCTGAAGACATTTTGGTGCAGGGAAGGGGCATTCTTGTTGCAGACTCAAAAACAGATTTTAAAGTCTACAGACAACTCTACTGACCTGGTTCTATTTGCACAGAATGATGAGCCAGGCCCCACATCACTTCCTTTTCTGTTCCACTAGTTAACAGAGTAGCAAAGAAACCATTTGCTGACACAGGCAGTGGCTAGAGCAATAACACTTGAGTTTTGAAAAATAAGGACAGCTCTTTGACTGAGAACTACTTTCAAACACTGAGTGAAGATTGATGAGAGAAAAGGAGGCAAATCTCTTCCAAGCAGAGCCCGGTCCAGAGATGAACCAACCCAAGGCTTCCAAGTTCTATTAAGCTTTGAAAATAGTCTTAATTGTAACCTATAAGACTCTTCTTTTACTATTAAGTTGATTTTTTAATTGATAAGGAAAATGGAAAAGTAGACTGAACTATCAATGTCCTTTAATGACAGTGTAGTATTACCTTTCCCCTCTTATTATTAATATGAGCAATGCTGTATGTAAATAATCTGCAGGTAGCGCGTAGGTGCAGAGGCCCATCTCTGTGTATCCACACAGTAGCTCTCTCGTACAGAATGAAGATGGTCCTAAAAATTACCCATGGATAAAAAGTCTGCATCCTGTGCTGACATTTATCACTGCCTTACAATATGTAAATATGTAACTCGTTTAAAAGTGAAAGTGAATGATTTAATAAGTAATTACCAAATGTTCACTGTGAGCCCCACGCTGGGTTCCACACTGAGAAAGTGATAATGAATGACAAAGCTGTCCTCTTTATGGAGGTTACACCCTTGTTAGGGGAAAGAAGTCAACACCATGCTAGTTAAACTTGTAAACAAAAGCACACATAGACTTGTCAATGGTGGCCAGTGCTAGGATGGACCCAGGGAGTGTAGAAGAGGTAAAGAAGGACGAAGGGTCATCCTCAGGTGGCCCAGCAGGATAGGGCCCTGAATGGGAGCAAAGGATACAGGGCTTGTATCATAAGGTCAGATAGGAAGCCATATCCCTTAGGTCTGTTGGGAGGGTAGGGAAGGAACAGTCACAGGAACACAGAGGCTCTAAAGGGATAATCATGATTACAGAGCAGACGGAGATTCGTCTGTGCGTTCTGCTCCTATCTCATAAGTACAACTGAATTTTCCCTTATGAGGAGTTAAAATGGGAAGACATCAAAAGAATCAATAGATTAACAAGTAGGAGAGGTAACAAAATTACACCTGTTTATACAACGCCAAGACCTTAAGCTGGGCACAGGGGCTTATGTCTATAACTCCAACACTGAGATGATGAAATAGGATGATCACTGCAGGTTAAAGGCCAGCTAGAAATACACAACGGGCTGTCTCAAAAACAAACAAAACCAACACTAAGTCCTGTTTTTGCCTCTCCAGATTCACTTCCTGGAGGGAGAACATAATGTCCCACAGGACAAGCAAACAATAAGAACATGAGGATTTTTGGCTCACAGCACAGTGGCACTTCTCTCACTCCCCCCCTTACTTAAAAATAATTCAGGGACAGATTTAGTGGGAATCAGTGTTCATGGGAAGAATGCCGAACTTGTCCCCTGGCTGAGAGACTCTATTGGTTCTTTACAGAGGTGCAGAGGGAAGAGAATATCGTGGCAATGCTGGAGTTACTCTAAGTACCATCACTATATGCCACATGGAAAGGAACAAGGAACACAGCCTCCTCTGGCCACGGAAGTGACTAACATCTCATCAAAAAAGGGGTTGACTTGTTTCATTCTCATGGATCATGTCTGTTCTCCTTTACATGCCTCAATTTCTCCTTCCATCTGATAGCAACAGATCCCATCCGCTATAGGCAACTTTATAAAGAACAGTTACAAAATAAAGGGAAGACTCGAAGTTATACCATGGGGTTAAAGTAGTGCTTATGTATTGGAAGAGAAATTATTAGCACGTCAACACATTCCCATCAGTTCTAAATCATATATGACCTTTGGGTCATAATTTCACTCTGCCAATCTCCAAACTTCTTTTCTAGTATAGGTCATAGGTTTTTTTTTTTGTTTTGTTTTTTTGTAAAGTGTCATTAATCCATTCCCTGACCAGCAGTGGCTAACTTAATTGGCTTAACACAGTACTAATGAGGCTGTGATCACATATCCCTAGGGACAGGCTTGTTAGCTTCAGTTTAATCCAATTCAATAGAAAATAAAAGTGTCTACCATGACTTGGGCACAGCAATAAGAGATAAAATCAATAAGGCCTGTCCCCTTCCCTTCGGGACCTCATGATTTAACAAAATCCTAGCAACACAAGTAAGTGTCATAGGCATGCAGATGCTGGGAAGGCTGTCTGGGTAGGCTGTAGAGAGCTGGGGTGAGAGTACTTTGAATCATGGAGGGAATAGCTGAATTGGGAGGGAGAGCAGGAGCCTGCACAGAGCCATGTTCCATTTTACAAAATGAACAGCCATCCTAAGAAAAGCATGGTGGTATTTTGTAATTTTGTTACTCTGAGATCCTTGACTCTCTCCATGTGAGCTGTCTCTATACTACATGTGGCAAGAGTCATGGATACAGGGGGTGTGGGCCGGGCTGTGAGGAGCTACAGACAGCCATGCTGGGTAATTGTGGGACTCTAAAATTAAAACAGGAGACAGAAACTGAAGAATGGTGATTATGCTGGACTGTGAGCTCAGGAATCTGGTTCCAGACAGCCCAGAGTGGTGTTCAGGAGAGTTCCCTAGGTGAAATACTGGAGTTGCTGAGGAGCTCTGGACTCAGAGCATTCAGGGAGATCCCTTTGTTCAGTTTTCCTTCTTTTGCCTATGATAAACATTTTCTAAAATTTAGATTAGGAACCATATACACAAATAACCTGTCCCACTGTGCATGGGAACATAAAGCCCTGCTCAGGTGGCAGTCACAACAGTGTATGCTTTCAGTAACCCTTCCCTTTCAATAGTAAGTGTGTTTGTTGCTTGGGATACAGGGCTGAAGGTAGGACCTCCTCCCAACATGGCTGCTTTGTGAAATTTTACACCCGTGGAACACAGTGGTCCATCAAGGTCACTATGAAAAAGAAAATGTAGTTACTATAGTCATCATTGTTTAGAAAGAGCTAATGTTGATAGAGGCTTGCCATCATCAAGATCCAGCAGCAAGTCCTAGATAAGACATGATCTTGCCACAACAATCCTTAAAGTTTAAAGATTCTATTTGTAAGGGCTGGGGCTCTACCTTAGTGGTAGAGCCCTTGCCTTGCCTGAGTCCCAAGGTGTCAATTCATCTCTGCTACAACTGAAGAAGAAGAAAAAAAAATGCACAGAAAGATAGAGTATAGTAGCAGGGACACATAATCTCAGCACTTTGAGAGACTGAGGCATGAGAGTAACTATCAAGGCCAACCTGGCCTTACACCTAGACCCTGTGTCAAAAACAAAACAGCAAAAATCAAGGCTCACCCTAATAGTTGCATATTAATTTATTCTGAAAGAACCTATTCACTGAACTAGCTTAGGGAGTTTATGCACATCCCGGTACTGCAGAGGCTGAGGCAGGTGAGTGATGAGTTTGAGACTAGTTTGGGCTTAACATCAAGATTTAATCTCAAAGCAAAAAAAAAAATCAAACAAATAAATTAAAAACAAATAAACAACTAACAACAATAGCACCCAGGGACTATGGATGAAGGCCATGATAGGGTGCTTGCCTAGCATATGCAGAGTTCTAAGTTCTAGCCCAGCAATGAGGGAAAGAGTGGGGTTGGGGCTGGGAGCTGGGTGTAGTACAGTTGGTAGAGTCCTTGCTTAGAAGGCATGAAGGCCCAGGTCAAATTCCCATCAGTGAAAATGAAATTATTTTAAAAAGTGATGATAATTGCACTTGTGCACATAGAGGAGTTATGTTCTCCTCAGGACGGGAACTACACAGACAGCAGAGGCCAGGATCCTCCCCTAACACAGCACCTTCTTTCCTACATCAATCTCACTCATAATTCCTCGCTTTTAATGAGTATACTTTGTCTTTTAGACAGTGGTCAATGCTAACAAATACTTTGGAAACTTTCCTCCCACAGACTCAATTCAAACAGGAAAGCTTTGTGTTAGGCTCCATTAACTGAATAATTTATTGATAACCCTGGAATTAATATTTAGATTGCCTTAAGAAAACCACAAAGGTTTCCAGGGAAACAATAATAATTCAAACAAAACTAGAAGACAGATACTTTATCATCTTAATAAAGTAAGGCCTCTTCAAACAAAAAGCAGCTCCAAATTACATATAATTATAGTAGCATCGGCTACAATTGAGTCCAGCTCATCTTGACCACATCAGGCATTCATCCGTATTGTATAATAGTCATTAGTATTGGTTATAAGAATTTAGGAAGAACTGAACTGATTTCCACTAAAAGAGCTGCTAAACTTATAAAATAATGAAAAAAAAAAAACCCTTTCTGTTGTAAAGATCAGCAGGGTAGGAAACCTGTGGACTAGCTGCCTTCACATCTCACTTCATCCAAGACTCAAGGCATCTTTTCTGGGCCAGGGTGCATCAGTTTGTGTGTGATCACACATGGGTTCTCTAGACACATGGAAAACAGACAACAAGTATCATCAATAAATGCAGGTCATGTGTATCTGACGCCAGTGGTCACTGCACAATGACAACTCAGGGTACCGATGACCTTCAATTCAATTCCACCCAACTTTCCTTACAATGGAACACACCTCTGAATAGTGACTTTTCAGTCCTGGCCTGTAGAGACCCAGCTTGCAGGCCTAGGCATCTCTTTTCATGGAGTGACCCATTGATCCTCAAATAAAGACCCTTTCAGGGGATCTGTAAAATCAAAGCTCTTGTAAATCAACATAAAGACGTAACAGGATCTTTCTATTGTGTTGCCAGATGGTGAATGCAGCACTCAAGCAAGGACAGTGTGCCTTACACAGAAAAGGCCAAGGCCACCTAAGAAAGTCCCCTGTAAAGCAAGAATAGTTTTGGATTTTACTGTATATATCCTTTGAATCCACAGTGCCTCTCCAGTGCAGATTGAGATCTCAGGGGTGTCAGTCATGAGGACAAAGACATATGTGATTGACATCCGAGCCAGTGGCTGATTGCCTATCCACTGAGTGCCTATTTATCTGGATGACTGACAAACGGTGATTGATAAGATTATACTTTTCATGAGAAATTTTCATTAAAATGTATCTTTAACTTCAAAAAAACATTATATTTGTTGCCAATGATGAAGTAAAGTTGTCTAACAAAAACTGAGCAATTCTGAAGCCCTATCTATTACCATTAGTTTGACAGATTCCCAGTGCTTAAAGATGTTTCCAATGAGACACTTCAGTATTAATGAGTATGATTTCAGAGTGGGAAATATTACTGAAAACTGGAAATAGGGACAGAGGTGGTGGGTGGTACAGAACTATGTGGGAATGCATAACCCTCTGTTACTCCTAGCACTGGAAACAACATGTTTTCATAGAAAAAAAAATTTTTTTCAAGGTAACTTAGAAGAAATGTTTAATAGGAACTAATATATTCTTAGCAATAATGTAGTATTAATGAATTTACAAATGTATGTGAGTGTTTTGCCTGCATGTACATGCACCAGAGGGAAAGATATATATTATACACACTATATAGGACAACATAAGGAATGGTAACAGAGAGAGGCAAAGAAGAAGGATCTTAGATCACTGACCTCCTCAACTATTAAATGAATGAGACAAGAGAACAGCAAACATCCCATGGTTCAAAGGGTGGCGGCAAACAAGAAGAATCAGCGAGCAAATGTTGACCCAATCTACAAAAGCGCAGCCAAAGAAACAGAGAAAACTCAGGGAAAGCAGTGTTACCGCTGTGTTGCAGGATCAACAGCACCACTTGTCAAATCACTAAATCAAAACAGAAAATGTGAATAAAAGGAAACTGAGCTGTGATACCACTACTGCTTTAAAAGATTCTGAAATGGAATCAACACAGATACCCATATCCCAAAGAATGGATAAATGGAAATGTGGTACAGGGGCTGGAAAGATGGCTCAGTAGTTAAGAGCACCAGTTGCTCTTGCAGAGCTCATGGGTTTTCAGTTCCCAGCATCCACATGGTAACTCACAACCATCTGCAACTCCAGTTCCAGAGGATCTGACACCCTCTTTCTGAGTTCTGAAGGCAGCAGACATGTACATGGTATAAATACATGCATGCAAGCAAAATGCTCATACATATCAAATAAAATATAAATAAGTTTAGTATTTGAAATATGGTATATACACACAGTGGAATTTTATGAAGCCATAAAGAAAAGTGAAATTATCAAAACTGCAGGAAAATGGAAGCCGTCAGATATGATTACATTAACCAAGATAATCCAGACTCAGAAGGAAAAATCTACATGTTCTTTCTTACATGCATATGTGTGTGTGTGTAGTTATAAAACTAGAAAGGGAACCACAAAGGCAGATAAAGAGTTGCCCAGAAAAGAAAATGGTAGTAATATAACACTGCAACATGAAAACAAAATTCCTCTGAGAGGGAAGGTACAAAGTGGTATTGAAGAACAGATGTAGATGAAGACAGGAGACTCAACAGAAAATGGACTATGATTGAAAACTTCACAACAAAATCTAATATGTTATATGCTAATTAAAAAATGAAGATTACTATGTATAGAAATGTTAATTGGACACATTTTAATAACTCAAGGTTAAACTGTAGAAAATACTATGGAAAGTTTTGTGTTAGTATGTTTTGTCAACTTGAATGAAAATTTAAAATCCTCTGAAAGATACAAACTATAAACAGTTAACAAAAGGAGACGTGTGTATGAAGGAACTGTTGAGTCAGTGGCTGAAGACCTTTCTTGAGAAAACTCCTCTCCTGGTTCATTGGTAAATCTCCTCAGCATTTAAGAAAAAGCCATTACCAAGTATGAACAAACTATTCTAGAATATTCTAGATGAAAGATTTCCCAATTAATTTTTATATGGTAAGCATTACTGTGACAGTACAACCAGACAAAATCCTTATAGGATTATACATAATGAAACTGTGTGTCAGAGATGTGTAAAGTTTTAGAAAGTGAAATCTAACAACATGGAAGCAAAATAATATCAGGTGGTGCACATAGCCCATAGGCAGATGCTTGTCTGGCATGCATGAGACTCCCTTTCCTTCCACAACATCAAAAAAAGACAGGATGCCTTAATTTTAGCACCAAATCTGATATCGATACATTAGAAATCAATGTATTAACACATTATATTAACAATTTAAGCAGGTAAGCCAAGATAATCTCTATAGATGTAGAAAAGAGTTTTCACAGAATCTTGTATCTGTTTGTGTTAAATAAGTTCCAGACAAATACAAAATAGATTACTACATCCTTGACCCAATAAAGGTCACCATGGAAAACTTAGAGCAGAAATCACACTCTCGACCAAATCAGAATTCTTTCCTTTTCAACTTGAGAATAAAAAAAGCCATAGATAGTGCCCATTCCCAAGCAACCTTGTAATAAGGTTCCAGGATGCTCATCTAGGCAAGACAAAGAAATATACAAGTGGAAAGCAAAAGTCTTTTTTCCTTGAAAAATTGTCTGGCAATAAAGTCCTATGAAATCTCAAAATAAAATCAAAACACTCTTCAGATTTCATTTCTAGCCATTTCCAAAGTCTTGGTTGTTGCATGCTTGGAGAAATATGAACAACACAGAGACCTGGGGAAACTAAGACACTAAAACAGAGGATTGTGGGTGTCCTCTAGAAGCAGATTCTGTCTTCCTTCCATGACTGCCCCAGCATGCACACTGGCTTTCCACTGCCCCAGGTCAGGCAATTAATATCACAACATAAAACACAGTTCAACTTTGAAATTTGAACACTTTAAATGTTCAATGTCTTCTTAGAAATCCATGGATTTTTAAATCTCTTAACTATAACTCTTCTGTAAAGTAATAATGATGATAATGATGATGGTGATGATGGTAATATTAATTTACATACATTCCTTGTCTAAGACAGAAGAACCAGGACTCAGTTACAATCTGATCAAACAAAAAATGAACCCAATAGCATAAACAGCCCACTGTGAAGCATCTGGGACTCAATGATGGTCTTCTGGGCTTCACAGAGGCTGGGTTGATTTGGTGCTCTCCATCTCTGCCCTCTGCAACAGACACAGCCTATCATGCCAGCTCAGGTTGACTTCTGTCTAAACCTTGTCTTTGGGGTTGTCTTGTGACTCTGGCATCTCCCTTTTGCTGGCGTCTCTATGGAAATGGAGACTGCCCCTCTATCAGTGGCCATTCTGGCCTCTATTCAGAGAGATGCTGACCCTGCCACAGAGTGACAAGCCTCAGATACACACCATGACCTCTTTATGCCTTTAAACCAGTACCATAGGGGGCATAGTATCTACCAAGTTGCTGCCTCGTCCTTCTCTGGACCACAGCTTCTTTGTGCTGACCTTGAAATACTTGTGACAAGACTTGGCCTCAATGATGCTGGCATCTTATTATCCACAGGTGATTCTTCTACCTCTTCTGACAAGTGCCTATAGTCCCATTGAAGCACAGGTTTCACCTCTACAGATGGTTGATACAAAATAGCACATGAACAGCCCTGGCAGAGTCTTTGCTTACCACTGAGCCTTCACAAGCTAGGCCTCAATCATGTGTGCCTCTGAACAATCATATATTCTGAGCTTCCGCTGTTGCTCATTAAGCTCTGAGTTCAGGTCAAAGTTCTAAACCCTTTCACAATACTCCCTGGGATGACTAGTTCTATGTCAACTCGACACAAGATAGCGTTACCTGAAAGGAGGGAAACTCAATTGAGAAAATGCCTCCACAAAGTAAGGCTGTGGGGCATTTTCTTAATTAGTGATTGATCAGGGAAGACCCAGCCTGTTGTGGGTGGTGCCATCCCTAGGCTGGTGGTCCTGGGTTCTATAAGAAAGCAAGCTAAGCAAGCCAGGGGGAGTAAGCCAGTAAGTTCCTGCCTCCAGGTTCCTGCCCTGTTTGAGTTCCTGTCCTGACTTCCTCAGATATGATCTGGAAATGTAAGCCAAGGACACCCTTTCTTCCCAACTTGGCTTTTGTCATGGTATTTCATTTCATCATCACAGCAATAGGAACCCAAACTAAGACACTCTCCCAAACAGCATGGTCAAGTCCAGCAAAGCAAAACCCCATATTTCTACCCTAGTTCCCTTTTTGTTGATGTGATAAAACACTGACAAAATCAACCAACAGGAGTAGGGGTACAGGATGGTTGAGGAAAGGGTTTATTTGGCTTACAGGTTATGGTACACCATCATGGAGGTAAGTCAGGGAAGGAATTTGAGGCAGGAACCTGGAGGCAGGACCTGATGTAGAGGCCATCAAGGGGTTCTGCTTACAGGCTTGCTTCCCATGGATTGCTCATTTTGCTTTCTTATATAGACCACCAGGCCAGGAATGACATCATCATAAGTGAAGTGGACCCTTTCCCATCAATCATTGATGCTGAAAATACCCACAGACCTGCCTACAGTTCAAACTGATGGATGCAATTGCTCAATTGAGATTCCTTCATCCCATATAACTTGTGTCCAGTCAACAACAACAATGACGACAAAAAAACAGCAAAATTAAATATATATATATATGAATAAAAATCACTGTCCCAGTCTCTGCTCAGAGAAGTGTTATCTAAACCTCTGAGAGAGAGAGAGAGAGAGAGAGAGAGAGAGAGAGAGAGAGAGAGAGAGAGACAGAGACAGAGAGACAGAGACAGAGAGACAGAGACAGAGACAGAGACAGACAGGATGGGAGGAAGAGGCCCAGGCACCCTCATTCAATAAAGCTCCCAATTTCTCTTTCAACAACCCACACTACTTTGGGACTTTGCTAGATGTGGCATCTTGACCTTAGATTTACCAGACTGGGACATGAAATAAACCTTTCCTAAAAACTTACCCAGTCTACAGCACTGTGTAGCTGGTGACAGAAATTCTAGTGATACCATCAACTCGGTGACAGCCACTCCACAGACAAGCATCCTGCTTCCCCATCCTCTTGAACGGCACAGCTGTTGTGCCAGGCTCACTGAGCATCCATGGACTCCCCTCTGCATGACTGGCACAGCTTTTCAGCCCATGTTGGTAGCCTTAATTCTGTCTGTCTCTCAAATAAATGGGCAGATTATAGGAAGGAAAACTCCTTTCTTGTGCCCTTCACTCTTGATTTTCTTCAGATTACTCTTGTTTACTAGCCCTTCACATGAGGTGAAAAAGATAGGTTCTGAGAGACAGGAAGAAATGCAAAGCCCTAGAGTGCTTGTAATCACAGCTGCATCATGGTAGAGTAACTGGAGAGGGGTCTACAGCTCTTCATAATCCTATTTGATGGGCAGCCTCTTGGAGTCAATGACACTGAGGACCAGCATTATTTGACACCCTAAAAGTTTATTTGAGGCAATAATCATGAAGCCATAATACAATTTTTGTGTTCTTTATTTTTAAGCATTAGACTATCAAGTTACACACACCATACACACACACACACACACACACACACACACACACACACACAAACATAAGTATATTTATAAATCTGAAGACAAATTTGTTTACATACTTTGAGAGTCAAAGTTTTAGCCTCACTCAGGTTCTGAAGCCATCAATGTCAGGGTACCTGGAAATTATCACCATACTATGTCCAGAGTTGTGCAAATACTGCAGCTTCTTAATTAATGACAAGTTGTGTCTTTCCATTAACAGGACAAACGAGATAAAAATGACAGGTCAGGTATACATGTTAGAAAATAACTCCATTTCCAAGCCATTGTTTTGTTTCCTACCTGAAGTCAGAGCCTGCTCTTCTGCCATTGTCTGGAATTCCAGGATCTGGACACATATCAGAGACCAGAGACACGCCTCCTTGGGTCACTGCAACAGAGAGAAGTGGTATCAGAAGATTGCCCAGCCATCAAGGAAATACTCAGAAAATGTATGCAAGACACACTCAGAGCTTCAATGATTACGACTCAAAGTGAATTCTCTTACAATGAAGACAGCTCAGCTACATTAAAGTGAACCTTAGGTCTTGAAAATCAAAGACACCTTTACCCATGAAAGGATGGTGATGTTCTTTGGTTTAGGTCTTTCTGCTACTGAAGAGGTGATCATTTAATTAGCAGTTCATTTGCTTTTAATGATTGCTCTTGTGTTAGGCCAGTTTATAGGACTAGGGAAAAGGCCTGTGCCTATGAAGAAGACAGTTTTGTCTACTCCCCATGAATAATAATGCAGGTGATAATCATTGAGATCTATAATATATACATATTATAAGATCTATAATATTATATATATATAGTCTAATAAAATTAATGCAAGTGTAAATGTTGAATGTGCTTTACATTGAACTGACATGAAAATGACCCCTTTGTACAGGTGTGTAGTTTCCTTTCTGAGTCTCCTAAGCCTCTTGTCAGGTTTCCAACACCACAGAGCAGTCTCTAAGAACCATGTGCATACTGGATAGAGTAGATGGCACTCTAACATCCATCTCACCCTACATAAACTGTCTCATCAAATCAAGGAAAGTTCTTTTTTTCTTGTCAGAAATGTGTTTAACTGAGGGCTTGTGATCCAGTTCAATTTACTGGGATGTTGGTGTACACCCATGGGGATGCTTCTGAGAGAGATCGAGATCCCTGTGTGATATTAGAGCCCATCTGGTCTGTACTCTGGAAATCACTAGGCCTGGGCTTTGGTAGCATCAGTCGCTGCAGCACAGGGTAGAAGCAAAAGGAATGTGTAGACAAAGACCAAGGGAACACAGAACAAATGCAGCACAAATACCTTCTCGGTAGAGCATTGTGAGAAACACATGCAGAAACAGCCACAGGGCAAGAATTGTGCATGCTGTAAATGTACCCCCCAAGAAAGAGAAGGAATTTAAGGCATTTTCAGACAAACCAAAGGCAAAGTAGAGCATTAGAAATGGAATTTTTCTGAGATGAAGTGAAAGGACTTTAGATATGACTTCAAACCACTGAAAATGAGTTTGCCCATAAAAGTAAACACATAGAAAAACATATCTGAAAAAATGTAGACACACATATTTATGTGTGTGTATATATATATGTATATATATATGAAAAGTAATATTATTTTGATTTGCAACTTCACTTTTTGTTTTCTGTAGTATTTGAAAGAGAAATACATGAAATGATTATAAATTTATGTTGATGAATATTAATGTATAAAGAAACAATTTGTGAAATCAATAGCATGATGTTAGGGGGTGAACTTTAAGGAGCAAAATTTTTGTATATAATACTAAATTGGTATTGATTTTATAATTGGGTGTGTTATGTGTAATTCTTAGGTAAGTACAAAAAAAATAGGTACAATACTCATGTAAGAAGTGAATCAAACTTTGTCGGCATAAAACAACAAAAACTAAACAGACATTAAGAGAGAAGTGGAAGAAAGAAAGAACAGCAATCAGATGGTAAAGCTGGTATCCTCCTTGAAGATGTTAATTTAAACATAATTGGATCCCACATCCACATAGAGGCTCAATGAAGCCCACCCAAACTAGTGGCTGAAACACCAAACCCTAATTCTTCAAGGTACAACTGTATTTGGAGATAAGTAATGTGAAGTGATGTTTCAGTTAAATCCTAATACAACTGGCAGTAGAGTTGGGAAGGTGTGCATGTGAGGCCATAATCACAGCGAAGCCCATGGGAGGAGTCAGAAAGATAGCCTTAACAAGTGGAAAAGCAACCTCAGTGGAAAACAGATCTGCTGACTCCCCACACACCCGAACTGGAGAGCTGCGGAAAACATGTTTTTCTGTTGCCTAAGCAAGAGGGGCCCACAGTACAGTGCCACAATGGTCCTAAATGATCAATACCCTTCCTACTCAAAGATGGGTGGGAAAAAGAGTTAAATAATAAAGAAAAAATGGCAAAAACCTACTGAATTCTGATCAATAGAGACTGAGTTTTCAGCTTAGGACACAGTGAACTTGCCAAAGAAAAGAAGCTCAATTCAAAGGGAGAATAGTAGCTGTGCAGTGCTGTGGGCAGGGAGGAGGGTAGTGTTATTGCTAAGTGTTTGGAAGCTTGAGTGGGTAAGAGAGAAACATTAAAAAATGGATGATGACAGATGATTTGGGGTGTGAATATATTTAATGCCTAAGAACTGTGTATTTAAAATGCCTAAAACTAGTAAAATATATGCCAGTGTGTGTATATCTATATACAGCTCTCTTCATATATAGATAGTAGATGTAATTGTAGCTATAGTTGTAAGTACAACTATAAACACTCATACAGATAAATATTCATGCATACAGATATAAACATAGCTATGGATATAATACAGATATATACCTATAGGTACAAATGTAACTGTGGATGTAAATCTGTAATTACCCATAATTCTGAAAGGTCTTGTTTCCTCCAGCCTGTGGTTTTATTGAGTATTCTATGCATATTAACCAGTATGAATGGCCCACTAGTTATTCCCTGAGCCTATTTAATGTTAGTGATTTCAAATCTTGAGGCCATGTGATTTCCATCATATTTTGCCTCTAGCTGAGTCCCTCCTACAGAGTCCCTCTCACTTGAGTCCCTCATACAGAATAGCTCTGGCTGGTCCCAGGATGAGGTAATTCCACTGGGAATAGGAACCACAAAGTTTTGCCAGGAGTAGTTCACCTGTCAGGATCTTGCCTCTGTCTGAGGTGCTCTAACCTGTCAGAACGTCCCTCATAGGCCCGGGTACTCAAATACATGGTCCTCCATCAGTAACTCTGGTGAGGTTATGGAGTCTTTAAAAGGTGGAGCCTTGCTGGAGGAAGTACATCAATGGGGACAGGTTTTGAGAGTGTATAGCCTCACCTCACTTCCCAGTTTACTCTCTCTGCTTTCCTTGTGTGGCTGAAGGTGTGATCTCTCAGCTTCTTGCTCTGATTGCCTGCTGCCATACTTCCTCCATCATCATAGACCTTCCCTTTGGAACTATAAACCAAAATTGGCCTTCTTCCTTAGGTCATTTTTGGTCACAGTATTTTATCAGAGCAACATAAAGTAACTGATGAATCAAGGTTTATAGAAAGTGTACTTTTAGTTCTCCATTCAGTTTTTAAAAAAAATTTTATGTAGGGCCATATTAAGAAGCAATGGGAAGAATAGATGTATGCATCCAAGTTAGGTGAGGACCTTCTTGATCTTCCAGTGACAACCCAGAAAAGATTACTGAAGAAGAGAGGCTTCGCTGAACTTCTCCGAGGGCACCGGGTATAAACAAGGAAAATGTTATTGCGGATGGCAGAGGGTGACATGGATGGCGAGGTAACCTATTGGTGACTGATGCAGAGGCAGATGTCTGTTATAAGGTGAAAGAATATGCAGGGTACAATCAGGGTATGGCCAAGCCAACAGGAAGTTCCACACACCTTCTCTGCATATTACTAATGAGTAACGCCTCTCAAAACTAAAGAGGGGATATGACAGTTATAGGGAGATGTAGGGAGACATCAAGCAGAGGCCCCAGAGCTTCAGAGAAACAGTTTCAAAGGAGAAGAATCAGTTCCATAAATACCATTTAACTCTAATTTTTTTAAGACCATATCTTTCCAAGCCTCACAGGACACATGCCAGAGATGTTAATAAATATGTTAAATTATAGCCAAAACAGTTAAAACTCAAAACTGAAATACTGAGTAGAGAAACTCATTACATACATTGACTATATTTTTTTAAAAAGGAAGTTAAATTTGCAAGTGAGCGATCGGTTACAGGTGAGAACATTTGTACAAATTTTGACTGGATTTGAGCATTTAAAGGTAGAGATTATGATAATATAAATAGTTATTTGCGATTCTGTATTTGGGGAGGTGTATATGGATGTACAGGTGCATGGGTACCTGTGTGTGCATTTGCATGGACATTGGAGGACCACCTCTGGTATTATCCTTTATGCCTCCTCAGGTATTGCCCACATTGCTCTTTCTTTCAGAGACACTGTCTCTTACTAGCCTGGAATTTGCCAAGTAGGCTATCTAAATGACCAGTGGGCTTCAGAAATCTGTCTGTACTGCCACTGAGATTACAAGCAAACACAACCATCTCTAACTTTTTTTTTCTTTTAATGTGGGTTCTGGGGATCAGACGCAGGTCCTCCTCCTTGTAAGGCACGTACTTCACTTACAGAATCATCTTGCAGTTTGCTGCATCTATTTTAAATGGCGTTTTTCATAGCTTGTTAATGCAGAGTAAAACATTAGCTGGGTAGAAAGCACTGTGAGGTATGCAGTGCAGCTTAATATACTTCTACGTTAAGTGTCCTGCTCTTGTGAGTAGCAGTTAAGAGCAACATTGAACTTATCTGGGACAAATCACAAGGTTAGAGTAGGGAGCCAGGCAGGGAAAGAGCCACTGAGGATGCCATGGTTTAACTACATAATGAGGAAGGCTAGAGACAAGCTAATGGAGATGAGGCTTCTACTAATGAAATAATAAATAACTAAGAATAATAATTATGACAGTGATGATGCAAAAGTCAACAGGTGCTACTATGAGAATCTACAGGTACAATTTGCATGACTTGGCCTTTACTCTATAGAATTACCCCACAAGATTTTCACATTGAAACACACTTGACAGACACAAACTAACAGAATTTCAATGCCATTCACAGTATTCTAGTTTCCTTTCTGTTGCTCTGATAAAACACTGACCAAAAGCAACTTGGGAAGGAAGAGATTTATTTGGCTTAAACATCTAGGGGGCAGGGCATCATTGAGGGAAGTCAAGGCAGGAACTCAGGAACTCAAGACAGGAATCTGGAGGCAGGGCTCCGAGCTATACAATGCAGGGCTACCATAGGCAGGAATTTCACTCAGTCTAGGAGCACAGGGCAAACCATGGTGGATGCTGCTTGCTGGCTTACTTGCTCAATCATGCTTTTCTAGTTTTTTTTATACAACCCAGGAGAATGGTGCCTACCACAGTGGCCTGGGTCCTCCTATGTCACTTATCAAAAAAGATAATCCCTCCACACTCACCCATAGGCCAATATGATCTAGAGAACCCCTCAATAGAATAACGACTCTAGGCTATGCAGAGTTTACAGTGAAAGCTAGGTCAACCCCGAACCTAGGTTCCAGATTGAGCACACTGAAGTGATGCAGGGAGCTTTAAGTATTCAATCACTTTGCGAGCTAAAATGGAACTATTCATGAAAAATTACTTCATTTCTCAATAATTGCATTTCTTTTATACAAATTATGATAATGATTAAAATGGCACTGAGGATAAAAATTGGAAGTAGAATGGTGTTGTCATCTCATCCCCAACCAAAGATGCTCCTGGGGTTCCTTCCAGCCCTGTGGTTGTAATTTCCCTTCATTTAGAACCCTGGGTTTAAAGAAGATACACAGAAAACACAACTCTTCTCCCCATGACCAATACTGGGTAGCAAAGAAGGGCCAAGTCTTTCTGTGGGGCATGCTTCCAGTTAAAATTTCATTTATCATGGGAATAAATAATCCAGAATAGGAGCCATTTTCATAAGTTCACACTGTATGGTCATGGTGAACTTTATGGCTTATTATTATTGCTTTTTTTAACCACTGACCTTCTTTTCTTTAGTAGCCCTCAGATATATTTCTGCTGGATCAACTTTGGGACAAACTAACCATTTAAAACCTTCAGGGAGGCGACACCATCAAGAATGTCATACAAAATATATCTCGGTTCAGATTTCTTCACAGTTATGTCCCCACTCCGTCCCTGCCCTTTTAATGAGTGATAGCCTGTTCCTGGATGTGTGACAAGGAGCCACTATAGACCATAGACTTTTCAGTTTGAAATAAATAAGCATGCACAGTTTCTTTTTCCTAAGGCATACAGATGCCTTGGTCTTCCCTCACCAACAGGGAAGCCACTAAAGAATAATGCCTTCTCCTTCTTTAGGACTTTATGAAATTCCATTTTGTCAAAGGGATCTTCAGTTGGCTTCTTCTAGAACCACCAAATGTGATGGGTTTGAGGATAGTACAACTGTAGCCCGATGATGTTCATTAGAACATAGCAAGGGATGAGGCTACAGCAGCACAGAAGACACTGCGTTACCCTTTGTTCCTGTGGAATATTTGAAACATATGGCAGGGGTTGGTTTTATCCACCAGCGTTGAACAAATGCTTACTACCTCCAAATAAATGACTAAAGTAAGAACTGTTGGCATCGGGTGAGGAATATTTATTAGTACTGGTCAGGTCGATGGGGTAGTTTACACAGAAATAAATTGTCATAAGCCCACTGCTTTTCTGGGATCATTACAGATTTCTTATTGATATTAACGGATCTCCAGTCAGACCTACAGAATTGGCTGTGATATGAGAGTCAAGGGCTGAGTTTTCCAAACATCTAAATTATGAAAATATGCTCTTTAATCAAATATATTAATGACATGTTTATTAAATACATTTCCCAGTAAATATCTTTCTATTAATTTTATATCTGAAGAATTCCCACATTCTCTTATCTCAAATTCTGCTGATATGTATGTGCTTCCAATAATGTTAGCTTATAGTGGTTTATGAATTTAAGATATATTTTCAGTTTTAATGTGATTCCCTAACTACATTACTTAGAAGCACAAAAGAGAACAAACAAGGCCCAATGACATAGCAAAGAGAGAGACGTTTGGCTCGCACCTGGGTTCTTGCTCTTTCTCACATAATTGCCTCCCGGTTCTGTTTAGCTGCCAGAGGCAGCGGCGAGCAGCATACTTGATAAATGCCGTCATAGCAATAGTTACCCTTCCTGTTTACAAATCACCCTGGCAGGAAATTCCCAAGGAGGACATATTTTCCTTATGTATCTTCAAATTAAACCACAATGTTTCTTTACTGCTCAAAGGAAATGAGAAAGTAAGCCCCATCAAATATAAAACCCCTCTGAGTTAATGGAATTAACACCAGGGAACACTTCAGGAGAGCCTGGAGAGTGACCTGTCAACAGCCTCTTCAGGCCCTTGCTGCACTCTGAAGTGTGTATTTCAGGACCTGGAGACAGCCTGTGCCCTGCACTGACCTGTGGGAGCAGGTCAAATCCACAAGGAGAGTGCAGGGGAAGGACACAGCCAAGGGCCGTAGCCTGGACTTTCCCCCTAGTCTTTGGACATTTGAAACTTCAGAATTTGTGAATGCTTTTTAGGGCTTGTGCAAAAGAGACCCTGCAGGATGCCCTCCTGTAGTCTTCTCATACCAATGGCAAGATCATGCAAAAAAAAAAAAAAAAAAAAATCTGGATTTCTTTGCATGGGATTGGAGATGCCAGAGCATAAGTAAGAGAAACATATAATTGATTTGGGAATCAATGTGTGTGTTTGTATTCATATGTGTGTGTGCCTATATACATGCATACGTGTTTCATTTTATACATGATATCAAAAGGTGAATATTTAACTTCACAATCGATACCATGTAACTCATAAGCATATGTGACATATCCTCCAAACATATACAAATAAATACAACAAATAAATGTATATATTTACTTAAATACATATTTAATTGAACAATAAACTATATGTGCATTAAAATGTTAATGTAATACATCATATCAAATATATTGTGGTTAAATCTCAAATCTTCCATTTGTTAATTCTTTGATTTAAAAAAATGTATTATTAATATTGGGGGATTTATTTTTCTTTTATGTGTATGAGTGTTTTGCCTGCATGTATGTAAGTGTGCCATGTGTGCCCAGTGCCCTTGCAAGCCAGAAGATAGTGCCAAATCCCATGAATGTGGAGTTACAGAAGGCTGTGAGTCATCATGCGGGTGCTGGGAACTAAACCTGAGTCCTCTGCAAGAGCAGCTAGTGATCTTAACCACTGAGCCACCTTTCCAGACTCTTATTATTCTATATGCTTTATGTGTGTGTGCAAGCCTGAATGCATGCAGGTGCACACCTGTGTGTGCATTTGTGGTGTGTGTGTGTGTGTGTGTGTGTGTGTGTGTGGTGTATGTGTGTGTGTGTGTGTGTATGTGAGGGGGGGGGGGTCATGTGCATGTGGGTGCTGGTAGAAGTCGTAAGAGAGAACGGGATCTCTTGGAGCTGGAGTTCATTAAGTGGTTGTAAGCTACCCAACATGGGTGCTTGGGATCAAAAAGCTCAGGTGCTTTGAAAAGCAGAAAACACTCACGTGATGAACCATCTCTTCAGCCCCAACTCTGATTCTTAAAAATAGGAAATACTAATTTTATATATCAGAAATATTCACTGGCATCTTTTGCTAGTAGTATGCAAGTAATTTTAAAATATTTTATTTAGGAACATGGCAATTAATACATTAAAGGATCGTTACCATCTATCTACTACCTATCTACATTTTATCATTTTATATATATTTCATATAAATATGAAAATAACTAGTTATTAAAACCTATGATCTATATGAATCATTATAAACACAAAATGTCTGTACTCAGCTGTACAAACATTCAAATATGTTAATACCACTATTAATAAATGTCATGTGATATGGATCCTTGTTATGTGTTTTCACTTCATAATTTATAATGTTTGTTTAACACCGCACAAAATATAAAATGAAAACTTAGAACTTTTTGTTCATTTTATTTTAATTTTTTATTTAAATGTTTTCATTGATGTTGCATACCAACCACAGTTTCTCCTCCCTCCTCTCTTCCTGTTCTCTCCTCCCACCTCCCATCTATCCTGCCCACATTCACTCCTCCTTCATTCAGAAAGGGCCAGGCCTCCTATGGGTGTTAACAAAGCATGTCTTGTTGTGTTGAAGCAGGACCAAGCTCCTCCCTCTCTTCAACTGGACTCACAGAGGAGCTCTGCCCAGTGCTTGGCTGTGGAATCTCTGCATCTCCATCAGTTACTGGATGAAGGCTCTATGATGACAGTTAGGGCATTCACCAATCTGACTACAGGGGAAGGCCAGTTCAAGAACCCTCTCCACTATTGCTAGGAGTCTAATCTGGGGTCATCTTTGTGGATTCTTTGGAGTTTCCCTGGCAACAGGTTTCTCCCTAACCCCCAAATGGCCCCCTCTATCAAGATATCTCTTTCATTGCTCTCCTCCTCTGTCCTGCCCCCAACTCTGCCAACTGGATCCCTCATATTCTTATCCCCCCATTCCCTCCCTTCCAACACCCCTCCAAGTTTACCCAGGAGATCTCATCTATTTCCCTTCCTAGGGGAATCTGTGCATGTTTGTCTTAGGGTCCTCCTTGTTACTTAGCTTCTCTGGGGCTATGGGTTGTAGCCTGGTTATCCTTTGCTTTACATCTAATACTCATTTATAAGTGAGTACATACCATGTTTGTCTTTCTGGGTTTGTGTTACCCCACTCAGGATGATTTTTTTTCTAGTTCCATCCATTTGCCTGCAAATGTCATTGATTTTTTTTTTTACTGCTGAGTAATATTCTATATGCTACTTTTGTTTATGTTGCATTTGTTTAGTTCTGTGAAGCTGTGTTACTGTGCTTGTATAAAACACCTGATGGTTAATAAAGAACTGGCCAGTAGCAAGGCAGGAGCAAGAATAGGTAAGGCTGGCAGACAGAGAGAATATGTAGAAGGAGAAATCTGAGGGAGAAGGGAGATAGCTCTAGCAGACAGAAGGAGGAGGACTCCAGGGCCCAGCTACCCAGCTACACAACAAGCCATGGAGTAAGAGTAAGACTTACAGAGTAAGAGAATGAGAAAAGCCCAGAGGTAAAAGATAGTTGGGATAAGTTAAGAAAAGCTGGCTAGAAACAAAGCCAAGCTAAGGCTGGGCATTTATAATTAAGAATAAACCTCTGTGTGTGATTTCTTTGTGAGCTGGGTGGCAAGTCCCCCAAAAGAGTAAAAAACAACATCCATTGCTGTGGAATAATACTTTTGTACACTGGTTTAATAAAACACTGTTTGGCCTATAGCCAGACAGGAAGTATAGGCAGGATAAGCAGACAAGGAGATTTCTGGGAAGAGGAAGGCTAAGTCAGGAGATGCCAGCCCACCATCCAGGGAGCAGCATGTAATGGCACACATGTAAAGCCATGGAACGTGTGACAACATATAGATTAACAGAAATAGGCTGAATATAACTGTAAGAGCTAGTCAGTAGTAAGCCTGAACTAATGGCCATATAGTTTTAATTAATATAAGCCTCTATGTGTTTACCTGAGTCTGAGCAGCTGCAGAAAACTTCAGCTACAATCCATTCCTCAGTTGAGGAACATCTAGTTTGTTTCCAGGTTCTGGCTATTATGAATAATGCTGCTGTGAACATAGTTGAGCAAGTGTCCATGTGGTATGATTGAGTATCCTTTGGGTGTATGATCAAGACTGGTATAGCTGTGTCTTGAGGTGGATTGATTCCAAATTTTCTGAGAAGTCTCCATATTGATTTCCAAAGTGGCTATATAAGTTTGGACTCCCACCAGCAGTGGAAGAGTGTTCCCCTTGCTCCACATCCTCTCCAACATAGACTGTATCTAGCCACATTACTGAAGGTATTTATCTTCTGTAGGAGTTTCCTGGTAGAATTTTTGGGGTCACTTATGCATACTATCATATCATCAGCAAATAGTGAAAGTTTGACATTTTCATTTCCAATTTGTATACCCTTGATCTCCTTTTGTTGCCTAATTGCTGTAGCTAGAACTTTGAGTACTATATTGAATAGAGAGGAAGAGAGTGGACAGCCTTGTCATGTTTCTGATTTTAGTGAAATTGCTTTGAGTTTTTCTTCATTTAATTTGATATTGGCTGTGAGCTTGCTATATATTGCTTTTATTATGTTTAGGTTTGTCCCTTGTATCCCTGCTCTTTCCAGAACCTTTATCATGAAGGGGTGATGGATTTTGCCAAAGGCTTTTTCAGTATCTAATGAGATTATCATGTTTTATTTCTTTCAATTTGTTTATTTGGTGGATTACAATGACAGATTTTCATGTTGAACCATCCTTGCATCTCTGGGATGAAGCCTTCTTGATCATGGTAGATGATTTTTTTGATGTGTTCTTGGGTGCAGTTTCCAGTATTTTATTGAGTATTTTTGCATCGATGTTCATGAAGGAGATTGGTCTGAAATTATTTTCTTGATGCATCTTTGTATAGTTTGGGTATCAATGTAAGTATGGCCTCATTCAAAAAAAATTGGCAATGTTCCTTCTGTTTCTATTGAACAATTTGAGAAGTGTTGGTATTAGCTCTTCTTTGAAATTCTTATAGAATTCTGTGCTGAAACCATCTGGCTCTGGACTATTTTTTGGTTGGGAGACTTTTAATGATTGTTTCTATTTCCTTAGGAGTTTCCTTAGGGTCCATTTAATTTTTTTTCTTGTCTTGATTTAATCTTCATATGTTGTACCTATCAAGAAAAATCATCCATTTCTTTTAGATTTTCCAATTTTGTGGAGTGCAGGGTTTTGAAGTATGACCTAATGATTCTCTGGATTTCCTCAGTGTCTGTTTTTATGTCCCCCTTTTCATTTCTGATTTTGTTAATTTTGATATTCTCTCTCTGCCTTTTGGTTAATTTGGATAAAGGTTTGTCTATCTTGTTGATAATCTCAAAGAACCAACTCTTGGTTTCATTGATTCTCTATGTTCTCTTTGTTTCCAATTTATTGATTTCAGCCTAGAATCTGATTATTTCCTGCTGTCTCCTGGGTGATTTTGTTGTTGTTGTTGTTCTAGAGCTTTCAGGTGTGCTGTTAAGTCACTAGTGTGGGATTTCTCCAAATTCTTTATGTAGGCACTTAATGGTAGAACTTTCCTCAGTTTGGGTATGTTGTGGATTCATTTTCATTGAATTCTAGGAAGTCTTTTACTTCTTTCTTTATTTCTTTCTTGACCCAGTGGTAATTCAGTTGAGGGTTGTTCAGTTTCCAAGAGTTTGTAGGCTTTCTATAGTTTGTTATTGTTGTTGTTGAACTCTAACTATAACCCATAGTGATCCTATAAGATACAAGAGGTTATTCTAAATTTCTGGTATTCATGGAGCTTTGTTTCATGACCCAGTATGTGGTCAATTTTAGAGAAGGTTCCATGAGGTACTGAGAAGGTATATTCTCTTGTGTTTGGGTGGAATGTTCTATAGATGTCTATTAAGTGCATTTGAGTCATAACATCTGCTAGTTTCCTTATTTCTCTGTTAAGTTTCTGTCTGGCAGACTTGTCATTGGTGAGAGTGGGTCTGGTGAAGTCTCCCACTATTAATTTGTGGGGTTTGATGTGTGGTTTAAGCTTTAGTAATGTTTCTTTTACAAATGTGGGTGCCCTTGTATTTGGGGCATAGATATTCATAATTGAGACTTCATCTTGATAGATTTTTTCCTTTGATGAATATGAAATGTCCTTCTCCATCTCTTTTGATTAATTTTAATTCAAAGTCTATTTTGTTAGATATTAGGATAGCTACACTGGCTTACTTCTTAGGTCCCTTTCATTGGAAAATCTTTTCCCAACCCTTTACTCTGAGGTAATGTCTGCCTTTAAAATTGAGGTGTGTTTTTGTATGCAGCAGAAGGATGGATCCTATTTTCATATCCATTCTGTTAGTCCATGCCTTTTTAATGATGAATTGAGTCCATTGAAATTAAGAGATGTTAATGACCAGTGATTAGTAATTCTTGTTATATTTTGGTTTTGATGGTGTGGTGGTGGTAGTAGTGTGTGTGCTTCTTTTATTTGGATTTTTCTGGTGTGAGATTGTCTATTGTCTGTGTTTTCATGGATATAGCTAGCTTCCTTGGGTTGGAGTTTTCCTTCTAGTATTTTCTGAAGATCTGTATTTATGAATAAGTATTGTTGGAATCTGGTTTTGCCATGAAATATCTTGTTTTCTCCTTACAGAAGTCATGGCACGTCACTTCTAGTTCTTAGGTCATAGAGATTCAAAATCACTAAAAAGAACTTTATAAATATGTAGGTCATGGAGGGTCACCCAAGGTCACTAAAGTCACATACGATCCTGCTACAGCATTTATTAACTTAGCCCTAAATGAATGTATTACCTTGTCTTTGCTGTGTTCCTAATCAGCAAGTTCTACACTGGTAAATGTAGGAAAATAATTTAATACTCTCATTTATCTGTTTCAAAAACTGTGTACATTGTTTTTGAAACCATGAGGCATTAGTATTAAATGCAGTGGTGAGAATGTTGCATTTGACCCACAAGTGACTAGCACATGCATATGCATCCAATCCATACAGACGTCTGTGTCTCAGTTACTTTTCCTGCTTAATAAATGAGGAAATAGGAATGCGTGAGTCAACACATTGTGCTCATTTAATTAAGGACATTGGGGTTTGGATTTCCAAGCCCCTTTTTCTTTCCACATTAACCTATATTCCTGCCAAAGAGATCTTCCAAGGAAATGCAATTGTGGAGGTGACACCAACATGGAATGAGCAGCCCCTCCCACCCTTCACCCCCATTAGAGATGATGCTCATTATATTGCAGACAGGATCCCCAGTGTCAAAGATTCTAATTACCAGCATGATTAAAAATCTATCAGAAAATAAAACCGATCATACTATATACTTCTTGATAAAACGGGTATATGAAGCCTGGAAGTGAGTAAGATTGCTCTCTGGGTGCAGCATGAGGTAGTTTGGGCTTCACCATGGATCTTGCTGTTGTTACACGACCCTGGACACATACAATGGAACTTGAAATGTGGCCATTTTCCCACCTGCAATATGTGTAGGCAACACTGCTGTGGAGATTGAAAGGTCTCCTGTCAATTTTCCACATATTGCTGTTTAACATAAGCTTTCGTTGTGAGCATCCACCCCCTCTTTTCTCCTGGGGACAGTGGAGACTAAGAAATCACAGGGGGCCCTTTCAGCTCTCAAATAACCACAAGCCTACATCTGCAATACTTGACCTCAAGGGCATTTCATCTGGGGATGTTAGCATGCTCATGTCTACTTTATAAAAGATTAGGGAATGGAAAATATCACCAGACCAACACAGAAAGACTTGCAGGAAAAACAATCTTTCTCTAAAAGCAACATGCACTTTACATTAAAAATAAAGAAATGACTTGTATAACATAAGCACAGGCTGAGAGAATAGTTCTTGGAATTTTCATTCCAAAAGGCATAGAGTTTAGTGTCTCATAACTCAAACCCAGGTAGCTAGCTACACAGGAAAGCATGCTTTTCCACATCAGAAACATAGCTTCCCTTCAGACCCAAGATTTCTCAGACTTTTATTTTTACAGTGTTTGTGTGTATATCCTATAGTCATTATAGTTAAACAATATAAGGGAAAATAACTTTTTTGACAGACCATGCATTTTTATTGGTAGGAAACTAACAATTCAAATGACTTTTATATGTTAGGCTAACCGATATCCACATGGAATTAGCATTTGAGAAAAGGAATAGCAAGTTAATTGTGGCCGATCCTCCCTATTGACTCAATATCCATGCAGCTATCAATGAACTGAAGGCCTGTGTAGACTCTATAAGTATCTGGCAAGCTCTAGCTTGCACAGAGTTGAAGCAGACTTGATGGAGAAAAAGAATAAGTACTCCAAGAGACAGTTGATGGGATTTATCATGCAGCATGAGCTTCAGATTAAGGCTGGAGTGGCACAGCAAGAGTTAGGTGACAGTGTTTTCTGAGAGGACCTTTGGCATTGTGGCTGAAAATGGGAAGCTAGATGGCTGTCAGCCCCAATGAGAGGGAGCTAGAGAGGGTTTTACTGAGTTAATAGCATTATTGGGGCCTCAGCAGAAATATGCATTTAACATAGCAGAAGTAAGGGTATTTGTTTATTCCTACTGAAATATGAGCCCAGGGGTAGCAGGTATTCTCTGTCTCATTTCCTTGTCTACCCCTAGAATCTTGGCAGTGACGGACATACACTGGCACAGCCACATGCCTGAGCTGATGAGGAATTAATTCCTCCAAACTCAGGCCAAACTGAAGCAGAAGGAGCATGTGAAGTTGGGACTATAAAGACAACATGGCTGGGAGGGAACAGGCAGGGAGGTGGTATGCATGGTAGGGGAGCTCAGATAAAAGGACTTTCCAAGATAAAAAGGAGTTGCAAAGAGCTTGAGGTGGGGTAAAGATGCTATGTAGGTGTAAGAGTAAGAACCATTCCTGGGAGGCACATGTGGTGACGTCAGCGTACACTTCCAGTGAAGACATGAAAGAGCAGAGCCCACGGGTTGCAGGGGGAGATGGAACTCTTCAAGCAAAGCATAGCGGGCTGCATTTGATTCAATAAAGTATCCTCATGATTTATGCTGAGGTGGCTTGAGATGTGACTTAAGTCTAATTCAGGTTAATCAGTGACCTAAAATCATCCGTCTGCCTTCAAAACCCAAAGTCGGAGACATCTTGGGTCTGAGGGGAAGCTATGTTTCTGGGTGGCAGACTGAATTAGCTGTTTACTTGGTTGCTGTGACCAAAATACCAGTACACACAAGTTGGGGAAGAGACGGTTTATTCTGGCTGACAGTCCCAGGGGACACAGACTATCATGGCTGGTGGCTTTGGCAGAGGAAGCAGGAAGAGGCTGGACACACTGCGCCCATAATAGGAAGCAGAGGCACAGTGCACACACAGGAAGGAGGGAGACAGATGAACGCTGGGTCCATCCCCATTTCCCTATTGTATTCAGTCAGGATCACAACCCAAGGAATGGTGCTGCCAGTATTTATGGTAGGACTTCCCTCCTCGATTGACTTAATCTACATAGCCCCTCATACACATGCCTGGAGATTTGTTTCCATGCTGATTTAAAGTCCATCAACAGGGGAGATTAACCATCACACAGACCTATACAAGAACCAGAGAGGCCTGCCTACCTCTCCTGGCAGCACCAACCACCAGCTCAGGAACCCCAGGTTAGATACACACAGCATTGATTCTATAGCTGTAAATGAATTCACCTTCCAGTGTTCATCGTTCATAAAACAAATACTTTTTATCTCCATCTAAGCTTTGCTAGTGTTGATGTTAATGTTATGGGGAGAGAACTCATCATATATTGTCTTTAAGTTCTCAACAGAGGAAAAATCAATCTAATTTTTAAAATTCCAAGTTATATAAGCAAAACGACTTAGGCAATGTTTGATAAAGCCACAATTTCTAACCCTATTTCTTTCCTGCAGGCTGCTATGGCTTTTGTTGTTGGAAGAGCATAGCTTAAGTCAATAGTGCTGGATCTTTGCTGGAGCTCTCATTGATGCTGACACTCTATTCTCCATCATTTGTCCCACACTGCCTGCTCAACTCATCTCCACTTAAATATTGAGCCAACACTATCCCAGGTCATTTCCTTTTTATAGAAATTATAGATATGTTTCTCTTGAGAGAAACATGAAAGCTAACAAGATACCTCACTAGGTGAGGACAAAATCACAGATTTTAGATTATGGGTTAGTTTTGAGTGCTGTTTAGGTCCATGGTATTCCTGGCTTTTGTTTAATGCATGGAAAGATAATTCTGAGTTTACCTCTTAATTGTAATGCAAATTCTCCTCAAATAATTTCTCTAATTATAAAAACTAATGTAACTTCCTGAAACCCTGACAAGTTTATTCATCAATGACATTTATACATGGGGATGGTTTTGGTCAAAATATGGTGGTGCAGACATCATTATCAGGCCTTGTTCCACGTCCTCTGCTTCTCTTCCTGTCTGTCTTCCTTTGTTCCCATGTCCTGGTGAAGGGCCTTAGTATCAGAACAGGTGAGGAGCCTGTGAACCACTGTTTGCAGTAAAGTCATTGTCATCCTGCACTCATCATCAACAAATTACTTCCTAGTTGACGATGCCTTCTTTTTATGCTTTTCAACTGCTTTTCTTCCACTGAAGAGATGTAGGGCACATTTCTTAACACAATATATAATGAAGACTTTTCCTCACACTTACCAAACAAAACACAACCTAGAATACTTCCAGCTAGTAAAATACAACCCCAGTTACAATCAAATTGAAAAGATACCTGTCCCCATGAGTTTGGGGAGCAGCCTGAAGGCTGCTGCCAGGTGCACAGAAGGACTCTGAGCACCAGGCATCTTTGAGGCGCCATATTTTGCTTCAGACTGACAGGTTACCATGTGAGTAGAGGCGACAGTAAACAACTGCTGCTCCCTCTGGAATGATGCAAATGAAATCTGACGTAGGTAAATCATAAGGAAATTCACCCTTTCAGAAGTCAGGGAGGGATGCGGAGAGTTGCCGCACACACAGCCAGTAACTGTGTCAGCGGAGAGATGATACAACAATTAGACTCCCTATTAGCCAATTAGTCATGTAGCCACTCTCATTTAGAAAAGGTGAGCTGATCCGTCTTAATTTAAAAGTAAGTATTAAGGGTATATACTTTTCAGACATAAGATGTGAAAATATTGTAAACATATCAGAAACTGTGCTATTACCCTGTAGTTAAAAATGGAAATGTCACGTACAACATAAACTGTCCCTCAAGCCACCATGTGCACTGTCTTATTATCATCGTATTCTCTTCCTTAAGCATCCATTCCATGCCTAGTGTGTAACCGGTGACACATTTTTTTTTTTTTAATGCCATGCTGTGAAAATTGCAGCAGCAGAGGGGAAAAACAACCGGGGTGCATTTATTCATGATTGTTTAAAGCATCAGAACCACTTATTACATTTCAGGAGGATTCAAGAGGAACTATGAAGGTAAACACGATTGTTCCCGTGAAAGCAGCTGTCCCTGCATGCCGCTGCCTCTGCAGACAGCTCAGTAAGGTGAGACTGGGCTGTGTCCATTCTGTACACTGAACCTGTGCTTCTTGGTCTTATTTAGAAGGTACCAGCCAAGGCCTTGGGATGTCTCATCTGAGGAAGTTCTTTGCTGAGAAAGTGGTTGATAAATCTTACTATGTTGCTAAACTGTGTAACTGGGCTTAATTCACAAATAATGACACAGAGTGTTAGATTCAGCATGAGACACAGAAAACAACTCTCTGTAGTTTAGGGATATGTGGATAACTAGGTGTATCTTGTACAATCTGATTAAACGTTAAAAATCACTTAATTGCTCTGAATCTCAATTCTCGTTTTGAAAATAATTCCACACATAAAGTGAATATACATAAATATATTTACATATGAAGATATAGATATGATAGATAGATGATAATAGATATATAAATAAATAGAGATACATGTGTATATGTATCTTTACGGTTGCACTTTAAAAAATCCTGCTACAAAACTGGCACTTAGTGGTGGTCACTGTATAGCAGATCTGCGCTTGCATGTATCAGATAAACATAAAAAACCATATTAAAGTCTTTAAAACTTCTGCCCGATTTTGGATCCCATGTTTAGTTTTCCTATACTGTCAGCACCCAGTTTTCCGTTTGCTCACTTGCCTGTGTAAATAGTAGCTTCAGACACTAAAACTGAATAGTCTCTGAGAAGCCTAGGGGATTTGCCTACAGCCCTTGGTTGTCTGTGAAGGTAGCAGCTAACACAAGTCACAGCATCTCGCCAATGGCCTTTCTTTATGGCTTCTTCCCTGTAACTTGTTAATTCCTCCCAGATCCAGCTTGTGAACACAGAATATGCATATAAACACAGGGAGTCACTCACACTGAACTTGAGACCCCAGCCTGGCTCTTTAGTCATCAGCAACAGCGGTAACTACATGGAGTTGGACTGAAACTCAGCAATGTCATCTTGCTTCATCTAAATCCATGTATTTCCTGTTGCATTAAGTGGTTTTATTTTATCTGACAGGATATGCAGGTTCTTACAGTAAAGAATGAATCTGTGTCTTGAGTAAATTTATTTATTTCAATGCAAAAAAAATGAGTGTGGGAAACAGAAAATCCTTTCAAGAGATGGTGAAATGTTTCTTCTCTCTCAAGAGGTCATCACAAGATTCCTAAGATTTATGCTGGCACAGGAATACCAAACATATTTTTTTTGCCTGTAAAGCTAAATACAGAAAGTCCACATAGGTATCAAGCTACCCCGAGAGCTCCTAAACAGGGGCTCCAGTCCCCCATGGCCACACCCTGAATTTTGTTAGGGACTCTGACAAATTTCTTTTAAGAAATTCTTCTGACTTACATTTCCCATTTAATTTCAACTAAGTTAATTTATACTTGTGGTTTACATCTGGGACCTCAGTGAGGCTAATTCATGGATTATAGGAAAGTCCTGATGGCTTAGGAGGAGGATATTGGTATAGCTATAACTCTGAAATGTGACATCACATGGGTGGGAGTTTGAGAATCGGGGTGTGGCAATGGGGGACTGGAGCTATATCTCAGTCCTTTCTACTTTTGTTCCTATTTGGGGACAGGGTCTCTCTATGTCAGTGTTCAGACTGGCACTTATCACATTCTCTACCGCAGGTAGGGTGAGGAGCTGGGATTACAGGCCTGCACCACCAATTCTAGTTAATATATTTGTCTTAAACTAGGGACACTGAGAACAGATAAATCTTGGATATTGAATATTCATAGATTGTTGCCCTTGTTGGCAAAAGACATGGAGAGAAAGGAGTGAAGAGACAAATGGAAAACTTTCATTTGTGAGCTTCCCAGGATGAGAAAAAAAAAACTGTCTGCAGACCGATGCACCCTCTTCTAGAAAATCCAGGTACTCAAGGGATGAAAGTGAGGTGTTTCTCAGTGCTCTGTGGATTTACGGTCTCCTCCAGCTCTGTGGTTAATTCAGGAAAATCTGGTCCCTTGTTTACACTGTTTAGTTGCCTGTCTCCTAGTTGCAGTCTGCCTAGTGCCAAGTACACATTTCATTCTGCATTCTATTATCTAAGATAAAATTACCTGGGACATTCCCTACCTCTGCTTAGTTATGGACTGTCAAAAAAGAATCAATCAGCACACAGTAGGATCAAGACCTCTGAGACCTACAAGGCAGAATGTGTTAACCACTTTGTCTCAGAAGCCATACACAATGTGCAGGTGCGTTCTTTGAGGAGCCACATACAATGTGCACGTGTGTTCTCTGAGAAGCCAGAGGATATGCAGGTGTGTTCTCTGAGAAGCCATATACACTTCACAGGTGTTTTCTCTGAGAAACCACAAAGAAATCATCAAGGACAAAGCCCAGCCTACAGTGGAATTGCTTCGAAGGTTGGGACATTAGCTGAGCTCAAGGGTCTCCGTGTTTGTCCTCAGAGGAGGCAGAGACCTCACTGGAGTCAAAAGGAGACAACATTTGCTGCTGCTGGTTAAGTGACGTCAGGAGGCTTTGTGGTCCCATCTGGAATTTGGAGAAAATCAGGAAAGGTATGAGCCTTCACAGTTACAGAAATTACAGGGAGACTATGAGATGGCCATAGGCTGGGGAATCACATTCTTAGACTTAGGACTTAGAGCTTTTAGAAAGAGGTGTGAAGGTTTCTACAGGTGTCTGGTCATGGAGACAAGGGGAGTGTTCATTAAGAAAAACAAAATATTCTGGAACTGGGGACCTGGGACAGAGATTGAGCCTATGTACCAAGACTATGTAAGGCCATGAGTTTAATCCCCAGTACCAACAAAATAAATAAATACTAAAAGAACAAATCTACTAAATGATATTATTCTAGAGTAACTCTGTTGGGGAATATTATTTTAAGGTGTGTTACTTTTGTTTCTGTTACATTTGTTTAACTCTGTGAAGCTGTGTTATTTTGCCTGACTAAAACACCTGATGGTCTAATAACAAACTGAACAGCAAGGCAGGAGAAAGGATAGGCAGGGCTGGCGGGCAGGTAGAATAGATAGAAGGAGAAATCTGGGCAGAAAAAAAAGAAGGAACAAGAGAACAAGGAGAGGCCAACTTCCCAGCCACACAGCTAGATATAGAATAAGATGAAAAGAAAAGATATACAGAAATAGATAAAGGTAAAAGCCCAGAGACAAAAGGTAGACAGGATAATAAGTTAAGAAAAGCTGGCTAGAAATAAGCCAAGCTAAGGCCAGGCATTTATAATTAAGAATAAGCCTCCATGAGTGATTTATTTGAGAATGGGTTGGTGGGCTACCCAAAAGGGTAAAAACAACCAACAACATTACTCTGACCTCTAATAGATCTTTAAATATGTATAAAACAATTTGGATATGATGATTATCATCCTCAAATATATTTCTGTTTAATTCTTGTACTGTAGTTTTGTTATAAAATAAATCACAAATAAGTAATTCAAAGGTTGGTGATGTGCCTCTGTATTCATACCACAGCAGAGTCTTCCAGGTAGGAGGGTTGTAAATCTGAGACCAGCCTAGGCTATCAAAATCAAATAGTGTTTCTCTCTCTCTCTCTCTCTCTCTCTCTCTCTCTCTCTCTCTCCCCCCCCCATTAATAAAAAATAATTTAGAAAAGCTAAGTATAATTACATGTATTTCCATTTGTGGTATACCATTAAAAGATCTGTAAAAATTCTAATTTTTTCCAAAGAAACACATTAACCATTGCATTGTTGAACAATGGAAAATTCTTTAGTCAAAAATATCATTAATTTAAGGAATGTTTGACCATATAGAAAAATCCTCACGCTGTAGCAAATGAAGACAGCAATATAAGCAGTTAGTGATACCTGAACACATTTGCAAAGCTCCCTGTAGTGAACATGCATGGCACAAGCCAGGCTGTAATCCTGGTGTTAACTGAACATTTCTTTGAGTTGTTAAAATACAGATTTTTATCAAGTATTTTTTTCTGTTTGGTATTTTCCAGTATTTTTCTATGCATGTATTACTTTGCAGTAAGAAATTATAATAGTAATCCATTCCAATTAAAACATAAATCCCTGTGTGAAAATAAGAGGAAATTGCATCTGCAAAGATAATTATCATTTTCTCTTAAAATGTAAGTAACAATTTGTCCATTTAGAAGTTGTGATGAAGGGAGAATCAACATTTCACCAGGAAGGAATTCTTTTCCCTGGTACTTTAGCAGCACTGTCCAGAGCAGCAGTCACCTCCATGTCCCTGCCTCTACCATCTCCAGGGACACAGCTCATCAGGACTTCTCCACAGGCCTTCAAACAGGTGCACCCCCTTTCTCGGGGGCAGGGACTGATCTCCATGGACACCATTGCACGTCTCTCTCTGCCTTTCCATCTGCTCTGTTGTCCCTCATGCACTTTCCTCCATGCTGGGTCCATACTTCTGGCTCAATTTGGGATGTGGGGAGGTGAGTGTTCCTCTTATCATAATACAGCAATCATTATACTTTGCCATCCATACTCCCAGTGAAGGGGCAGACATTCATCTGTGACCACTCCACCTGCTCTCTCTCCCCACTCTGCTGTGACTCATACTCTTCAGTACAGACCTCATGTGGAACTGAGTGAGCATCCTAGACTTCAAGTGAGCAAACACATGTCCAAACTCGCTAGGAATATCTATGCTATGAAATGTAGGTAACAGGAAGGTACATATAGACCCAAGGAGCAACAAGGGATCCTGGGTCCAAACCTGGTGGGGCTGATGAGCCCCAAATTGCACTGTTGATGTGTGTTCTTATATATATTAAAGTATTGGTTACATGGAAAGGCAGAGAAAGAGAGAAAGGCAGAGAAGGGGGAATACAGAAAGGAAAGGGAAGTGCAGGGCAAGGCAAGGGCTTTAAGAGAACAAGGGAGAAAATGTATGAAGTTGGTAGATTTGAAAAATGCACCTAGACTTCATTCAAAATTCAACCGGTTTGTAATGATTCCAAAATAACTATTTTAGAAAGCCATAAATACTTCATAAAGCATGACTACAGTCAACACCAGGAATG